>NC_041393.1:55845730-55980579 GCF_002162155.2 Triticum dicoccoides | reverse complement strand
CCGGGCACCCCCATATAGAAAGAAGGGTCGAAGGTTTTGGGCCTGTAGCTTTCCCCACCCCCCCCCCCCCATCGAGTGGTGCTTGTTTGGGGGGTGTGCCACCAAAAAGCGGGCTTGAAGCTCTCGCCTTACCAATGAGCTGACTGCTGATGGCTGTTGGTCACGACTACTACAAAAAAGTGAAGATGAATCTTTCTATTTCACATGGAGGAGTGTTCATCTTTATGTTGGGTGTTCTTCTGTCGTGCGACCCGATGGCTTATGTGCGACCTATGGCCCACGCCTCCTATTCTATTTGTTCAGGGCGGGCGGCGTGAACTCTAATTCGATCCGGGTATTCAATCCCGCCGCTGAGATGCTCAGTTGACTCCTTAACCTTGATAGGAAGATGGCTTATTCCAAAATTTGTGCATAATGACTTTGGATGAATTAATGTGAATGGGTGTAAGCCTCGCTGCTTGGAAACACCCAGTGCTGACCACACTGAGAGACACGAAAGCGCAGGTAATGCCAGTTGGCGAAGTGGCATTAAGCATCCCTAGCGGTACGCAAAGAGAGGTCGTGATGATATCATCTACGTCCGTACCGCTCCTCGTGGAGTAGATCCCGCATCCAACCAACCCTTTTTTGACCAGGGAATGGGAGAATTCCCACTACCGCTAGCAGGCCAGCCGGGCTGTGAGCAAGGTGGGAACGGGCTTCCCAAAAAGCGAGCCCCGGCCCGGGTCAGCATAGAATGGGGGGGGGGGACGGCCCTAATGTTGTGTTGGCCGGGTTGCGGGCGGATAAAAGCGGACGTGGGGACTCGGGTCAGGGCACAATGTAACTAAGAGAGTCATTCCATTTAGGGCGAGACAGAATGGGCGGGCAAAAGTGGTCTGGTGTCCGAGCCGATTGGTCAGACGACGACTACTGCATATATTAGATTCTATTAGCCGCCTATCCCGGAATGGACTGGGATGGAATAGAAAGAACGTGAAGCAGCAAGCAAGGGATGAGCGCTTTGTTGCTAAAGCGCATACGTTTTCTTGCTGGGTCGGTTTGTTTTTGGGGGGTGGGGCAATAAGCTTGCTTCTTCACAAGCTTATCCTCGCCCCCTTTCCCGTCCGTCCCGACCGGCAGTAGTTGGGTCCCCCCATCTCTCCTCATCTTCCCCGGTCTTCGGCCCGAGCTGTATGAGGCAGAAACTCGTCCCACGTATGGTTCGGTGGACGAGCCCTACCCCTGCAATAATGGTGTGGCCTAGGTCAACTAATACAAATAAGATACAGTTCACTCAATGATTGCCCTTGCGTCCCGAACTCCATATGGGGAAGGAACATTGTTTTTTGCAAGGTCTCGATCATTTACATGGACCCACTTCTCATTCCATTTGTGGGAATTTGATGATTTATAAACCGTCCCAACGAGCGAAAGGTTCATGTTTGAACATGATGAATCACTCCGTGCCGACCTGTTGCCCATAAACTTTCCTGCCTCATATGAGAATGGAAAACTGGAAGATTTTTTGCATCGGTGGATGAAGAATCACGAACATAAGAATTTCTAGTTTAGCATGTTCCCAAAAAGAACATACTTTTTTTCCATTCGAGAAACGAGGAGCATGAATGAAGTGGCTATACATACAAATCCATTTACGGATCTATATGCTCCGATTGGAACTGGAAGTTCCAGAACTGGCGGCTGGTATAACACCATAATTAAATTGCCTTTTATTTTTAGTATTCGGATAGGATTTCTGTTGGCTTCATTGGGAGGCTCGCGTAGTTTGTTACGTCAACTCCAAAAGGATAAGTTGCATTGGAATCGGGAAAGTTTCATTCATAATTGCATAAAAGGAGTAAAAATAGTGGTTGCGGCGCGTCAAGGGTCAACATTTGATATCGAATAACCTTTCGAGCCTTCCCCAATGGATCTCTATCCTCCTTTGAAACCAATAGAAGTTCACTGACCATCCCTGTCAAACATAACCCAAGGTAGGATTGAGAGGAGAAGAATAGGACTCTTGCTAGTATCATAACCTCTCGATGGGAGAATGAAACCATTAGATTAGTGGAAAGAAGAAAGAATGGGAAGAAACCAGCCAACTTACCAAGAGGAAGAAATGATGACCACTTTTTGTATTATCTCGAAAGTTTTCATTGGATCTAGAAGTAATCACAACGTCACTTTTCGCCGGAGATTTCATGGTAGTTTTTGGAAACGTCAATTGATTAATGAGGTTAGGAGACTCTATAATTCGAATGATATGTGGAGACAACAGGGTGTCTTACCTGCATCAATCGATACCATGGTGTCGCATATACACGAAGGTTATTCTTCATTTCATCCCAAATTGGTATACAAAACCTATAAATATGGTAGGGGTGGTATGACTTTGCAGGAACATTTCACTCTGGAAAGGCAAGATGAGGTTGGGTTTTGTTGTGCCAGGCGCCCACTCATCCATGCTGGTGATTGGCCTTGTATGGCTGCCCCATCCCTTTCAGCAGATGTACTACTTCTGAAAGCATTAGCGAATATCTTAATGCGGGAGTTCATATGGAGAAGAAACAATCTTCTGCGTAGATTAACTCATTAGAATGAAATGGTGAGTTTCCACGAGGAGTTCTGGGATGGTCAAAGGGGTGTAGATAAAATAGTATGTGTGGATTTGAGTCATAGTATCCACTATGTTTCTACTCCACGTCTATGGAATACATTAAAATTTCTACACAATCTGGGTGTGATTTCCCACATCTTAAAGGAATTTCTATCTCTCCTGATATATAATGCCGACACTAACCTCCAAATTAATCATTCGAATTGTATACCATTGATAGGTGAATTGAGTGACGTGCTCCTACATCTCTTTTTGCAACATCAATTCGATCGGGAGGTCCTGAGCTGGTATGAAGGTGTTCTTTATACAAGATGGGACACCAATGTCCTTCTAGCTTCAACATGATATGATTCATATCATATTGACCGTCCTCAAATTCTGGACATCTTAAGGCACGTAAATCTAAGTGGATTTATTTCCGTGATCGAACGTGGTGGCGGGGGCATGCACGTGAACCCTGAGAAATCTCAGATATTCGTCAGTGCAGATGGTGATGTTAGTATCCCTCAACTGAGCGAAGGTGAGACTGACTATGATAGTGAATGATTCCGGGGAATTGGATAGAGTAACCTATTCATAATAATTATGAGTATCCCCGGGGGCATGTCCTACTTTGTGAAGTAAGGTTCAAAGAAAGGGAGAGAAGAGATAGATGGATCTGAACCTAGAATCAAAGGGATCTGCGAAAGGGATTTTGAAGAATCTTACGTCCTTGAGAAAAGTAAAAAGATAGGAAAGGGAAGTAATGTCAAACCTCAAAAATAATATGGCACGAGAGATTGAATATAGGGAGGAACGAATCGAGCAGCAAGTAAACTAAGGCATCAAGGAAAGTAAGACTTGAGGATGGAAGGGAGGAAGGAACCAATAAGCCACCGTCAGTGTACCAGTCATTGGGACAGGTGTCGTGTGTTCGTGCCTTTAGTACGACCCGGATGAAAAGATGCTAACTTTTCTTAAAGGTTAGGCTAAATGATTCTAAGCTTGAGGACCCATTCTATCCGGGCCTAAATGCTGGAGTTTCAGAATTCACTCTACTTCTTACTGACTTTCGCCGAATATATCCTATGTGCTTAACACATTGACATCGGCGGCTAAACTTTATTTCTAATGGTAAGCCGGGGATCTAATAGTCCACTTCACCCTATCAAACTTGACCTCTATATAGGTTGCTTTTTGATGACTAGTTAATAGAATAGACGGTATCTATTATTTTCTACCTCCTCTACCTAGATCTCCTTTTCCTAAGGAGGGAGAGAAGACGGTTCTCCGGGACGGAAGACATCTCTACTCGTACATATATGGATGAGTTTTCTACCTCAGAAAGGGATGAAACTAAGCAGCAGAGATTGCTAAAATAGCAAAGGGGATCCAGATTATTTCAGAACTCCAACTGAATGATGCTATACTCGAATCTGATTCTGCTGCAGCTTGACAAGGACCTGTGAAAATGCTGATATCTCGAATCCCTATGTTATTAAAATGGGGTAGCTTTACTGAAGTACTGCAAGAAAAGTTTGGAAAAAAGCATAGTCGGTACTTCTTAATGCGGTACGTAAGCTGGTTATCCTGACTAACAATCATGCCTTGCTTGGATTTAGGGATTAGGAATTCTTATTGCGAAAGATATTGGATTGGCATTCAAGTAGGAGTAGATCCTATTAGTCCAAAGTAGGCATTCTTGTATCAATTAAAGTAGCTATCTTCATGAAATAATCGCTAAGATTCTAGTTCAAATATAGGAGCATTAAGCTCTAAATCCAGTCAGTCTAGCTAGAAGTTTCACTAACGACTTAGGGAACTAGGGACCAGACCAGAGTTATGATTGGTGTATTCCATTCCTACTGTAATTGAGACTTTCCCTCGCTCGCGGGTGATTCCTTATAGCTTGATCCATGTGATGGTTGTTCTCTGCAATGAACCACAACATGTCCATGGACTTCACAGAGAATTGAGTGAATGCACTAAAAACCAAGAAATGACATAGCGAGAACTGAGCAGCTCGAAAAGCTTGGACTTTGTATACAGAAAGTAGAACTAAAAGCAGATGAGTAGAGATTGAATCGAGCATAGAAATAAGAGTGTTTTACTTAGCACTGTTCGGTTCGTCTTTCTTTACAAGTCAATCTATGCATAATTCTATTTCTTACAATGCTAAATCCGCTTTTGAAATACAGATTAGGGGCGGTATTCTTATTCCTTGGCTCGCCACTTATGAAACAAAACTAGATATTTCTTATTATTTTCTTAGGAGTTGAGCTCCGCATGCGGTTCGATTAAGATGCGACAAAACCTTATTGCTAAAGCCAAGCCAGGGATGGAGGGAGTCATCAGTCGCACAAGCTTATTGCTAAAGCCAAGACAGGACATAATAGCTTCTAAGTAATGCCATTGTACCCGCTTTCATCATGCCCAACTCAAAAACCATTTATCCCATACTTCTTCTTTTCTTGTTCCTTCGTATGAATAACAGGAATCCCGGTTCAGATGGTTGACCAACATCATGATTGTGTATGAACTAGGGCTTTGGCTCAACACCTACTGTCTTTCTTGCCCATCCTTTTGTGGTATCGAAGCTGTTCATTGAGATCCATAGGTTCACGTTAAAACCCACCAATAGTCGATTCCAGAGTGGAAGGCGAAAAAGATAGGACGGGGACCCTTCCGAAGAAGGTATATGCCCGTAGTATCTAGAAAATATTCATGGTTGCAAGAGCAAGGTTAGTCACCCTCACCATCACCATCAAATACCGGTACTCGCTTTTTCTACAAGCTTGATTTACGAACTCGACCTTTCGCAGGAAGGAAGTTCCGTATACCATCAACGGAGTCAAACCGCTAGAGGGTCACATATATCTAAATACTAGTTCTGATCATACCAGTACTTACTTCCGTGGAGATATGAGAAAGGGGGAGAATATGCGATTATGTATCATAAATACTAAGGCCAGACAGACTAAAAGGGGCTTTTGGATACGAAGAAGGTTTTCACGTCTTGCTTTGGGTGGTATGCTTCCTCACTGTTGCTATTCTGCCCTTTCCCGGTAGTCAACCACCAACGAACGCAAGGAGATCTGGACCTGCATGTAATGTTTTTTTGCCAATACTCTAAAGCAGCTTCCTTACATCAACATGGGATTGCAAAAGGGAGGGAATTGAAAAAGGCGACTCCTCCTTAGTAGGAATAGTAGCTGAGGTTGCTTCAACTCATAACGAAGCTATTCCAGCACATAAGTCCGGGATGATCTGAGGTTGCTGGTCTCACATGGAAGAGATACGAGCCTCCGCTGGATAAACACCAAAACTGGTATCGGCTTCTTTTGTTCGTAACGAACAAGCATCGGATTGGGGATTGCCAATAGAAAAAGATACAACCAACCAGCAGCTTTTGGAAACCAGGATCACCCCCATTGTAAAGAGAACACGACACCCCTTTCCATAGGGGCTCGCAAAGGTATTATACTGGATGTGCGCAGAGAGCTAATGAAACTCCATTCCTTTTTCTCAATACTCAAGGATCTGCTATAGCTTGCTTTTCCAAGAGTATTGTATTGACCTGATTCCCCAGGAAAGAGTTGATGGCATCTCAACACAAGAAGGTAGAGAAGAATCCCTAGCGAAGATGTGCCGAGAGCGAGAAAGCCTGTCTTCCCCGAGATTATTTATTCCTCTTATTTCCTATATGAATAACTGAAATCAATCCTCACTTGTATTAACTTCATGAGTGAAGAGATAGAGAAACCCTCAATACCGGCACCGCTCCTATCAAAATCAAATAATTGGATTTGTTTCCCCAATTCCTCCACGGGATTCGTACATCGGATGAGGATTCCTACAACGGTACAATGGATCAATCCATCAAAATCAATGAAACCATTAGGTACGCCCCGGGATCTACTCTATTTTTAGATTTGCTAATGCCGAGATCCGATGCGAAAGAAAAGCGAAGGTTGTTATTCAATAGTTGTTGCCGGTAAAGGAACAGCGGAACGGGTATCTTTAGCAAAGCAATTTGGATTGGTTGAATCGTATTGAGTTCCGGTCTTCTATATTGTCTTTTAACCCTTGCTCTTGCCTTGGCTTCGCCTTCCACCTTCAGCTAAGCACCTAACCCATGGGACGGGACCTTCGGTCTAGCCTTTGTTCGGGTATCGGGACCGACCTGGGATTCTTCCATCCGAGTGAGTACCGCCCTTCTGATTTGGTTTGAGTACGGGACCGACCTTCTCTTTTGTTTGTAATTGGGCTTGCCCGAAGCAAAGGAACTTTGGTGTGAGAACCCACCCGAGTTGGTAACCCAATGTTTTCACCTACGATTTCTCCCTCGTCTTCTTCGCCTAGCCTTTAGCTTCTTTCTTGTCTGATCTTAGATTTCACTGTTAGGAAATAGGGCATTACCTGTCACTCTACCTTTCTAAGAAGGCCTTTCGCTTAGTTGTCCTTTCTACTAGAACTTCCCTTTAGCAATTCTGTAACATCTATAGTATGCTTGAATGTCGGCAATTTTTCTATATTCTCTTCCTCCTCGTCCATTAGTTCAGTTCCTTTCCTTAGTGAAATCTGCCCCCTCCATCTTTCGAGAACAACAAGAGGGCATTCTCAAGCAGGCGTATTCTTCTTCACTTCCTAAGAAGGCATTTTCTTGCTAACAAGCCATTCTGGCAAACAAAAGAGCTACTTCTATCAAAGAGGATCAAAGGCTAAGCGGAACTCCTCCCTTCGTGTCTTCTTCCTTTCCAAGCTTGTTGCGGGGAATCTGGGCTCTTTTTCATCCCCTAAGGACTGCTACTTTGATGAATGAGGCCTGACGGTCTTAATTCCTAATGCTACTCCTACCTCTATTGCTATTGTTACTGCTTTTGGGAATTGGCATCTTTCTTCATAGGGGCCTAGCCAAGGAAAGCTTTCCCATTAAATGAATGTGCTTGCATATTCTTCGATTCCTCTGGGAAGTGTGGGACTAATTGAATTTCATTCTTGTCTGCTAAGAGAATTATTCTTCCTTACAGCTTGCATTCGATGCATCCACCGTACTAAGAGCTCCTCTTGAAGAACCGATTCTGTAACAACCCCAAAGGTGAATCTATCTAAATAAACCTAAATAAAACTCCCATTATGATTTGAGATTGCCTTGCCGTTGCGCCCCTTGCCTTTCTTACTGGATTTCCAGTTGATGGGGAAGGCTTGGCAAAGAAGCTTGTGTCAGAAGAGAAGTGGAAAACTAAGCTGTTCGGGCTTAACTTAAACCTGATTACCCTAGTAGGAGTAATAATAAGGTTGAGGCTTGAAGACAAGCAACTGACATCTCGGATCTTACCATTGCCAGGAGCATGGATGCCCAGAATGCCCTCAGTCTATGTCTGTCTATAGAGGCTTTAAGGAAAAAGGCAAGTAAGCCGTAAGCCACAAATCAAGGCTTTTAAGGACCTTCGACAGCTTACAAATAAGCTAATAACAGATCTTTTGCATCTTTCGAGATGCGAAGAGAACTAAGAAGGTTTACTATTGGGATAACGAAGATATGACCATATTTCAGATCGATTTTCAACAGACGAGATCGGATAGTAGAATAGAGAGAAGGATTTGCTGCTTTCTTAAAATGATAGAGAGTCAGGAGAGGGTCTATGTTAATAGAGCTCTTTAGATAGGGAGAGGAAAGACGTAACTAGACCGCGGAAAGAATAGAATCTTTTACCGCTACATCCGCTGGAGAAGAAAACTCGGCAAAGGAGATTTCTATCCTTTCTCTAGTTGAAGACTAATCTGGATATTCCCGAAGATGCTTGACTTCGAGTTCTTGGAGTGACAGCTTTCTTTGTAAGCAAGGGTCCCTTACTCTATTACTTTTCCACTTCATTGATCTGAAAGAAGTGACAGAAGAAAGCTACGGGCATATACCCCTGCCCCGGGGTAACAGGTGCCACCTCAACAGCTATATTCTAAATCGTTAAGCCTCGCAACCCTTTCCTTTGTATCAGACCTTTCCCGCTTTCCTTCCTCACTCAAACTTCAAAAAGTCCTTCCATGAATCTAGGGAAGGAAAACCACCTCTGACTTCACCAAGTCTCCCTTTCATTGGTCGAAGGCTTCAGGTCAAGATCCTTTTTCCTATCTATTGAAGATGCAAAGAGAGATGCTTATTCCTCTTCAAATTGGAAGTGCAAGAAGAAATGCGGTAAATAGGAGTTCCATCTACCACGCACTCGCCCCACACTCCAGCTAACTTCAGCATTCATACTCAGCTAGGAGGAAGGTGCTGGGGACACTATGAACACACATGTACTTGGTTGACTTCACGTCCCGTCTCACAACCGGGTAAGATCAAATAAACAAACAACTTGCTTGCCCAATCCCTATTGAGAGGATTTCTTGAGCTTGAACTTCCTTTTGTAGCTTCGCTCACAAGGACTTCTTTTCATCTGCAATGAAGCTTATACCACCACTTGGTCAGTAAGGCCTGATTCAAAAAAAGATCAATCACCCCCTTCCCTACTTCAATGGAAAAGGGGGAATCGCCCTTTCACAGCCGCCCCTCCACAAAATTTATACCTATCCTTTCGCCTAAGACGATCACGAATGAAGATAGAGAATTGCGTAGATACGAGGAGGAAACGAACCAACCCGAAAAAACAAACAAAAGGGAATGAGATAAATGATCGGAACGATTGAGGAAAGAAAGAGAATGGCAGCCCCTTTCCTTTCGCCCAGGGGGCATCGTCGTCAGGGACTGGTGTCGGTGTCAAAACCGGCGGATCTCAGGTAGGGGGTCCCGAACTGTGCGTCTAGGCGGATGGTAACAGGAGACAAGGGACACGATGTTTTACCCAGGTTCGGGCCCTCTTGATGGAGGTAAAACCCTACGTCCTGCTTGATTGATATTGATGATGTGGGTATTACAAGAGTAGATCTACCACGAGATCAAGGAGGCTAAACCCTAGAAGCTAGCCTATGGTATGATTGTTGTTCGTCCTACGAACTAAAGCCATCTGGTTTATATAGACACCGGAGAGGGCTAGGGTTACACAGAGTCGGTTACAATGGTAGGAGATCTACATATCCGTATCGCCAAGCTTGCCTTCTACGCCAAGGAAAGTCCCATCCGGACACGGGACGAAGTCTTCAATTTTGTATCTTCATAGTCTTGGAGTCCGGCCGATGATGATAGTCCGGCTATCCGGACACCCCCTAGTCCAGGACTCCCTCAGTAGCTCCCGAACCAGGCTTCAATGATGATGAGTTCGGCGCGTATGTTGTCTTCGGCGTTTGCAAGGCGGGTTCTCCTCCATGTTCCATGTGTTAGCCGAATAGTGTCCGGTTTCTTCATAAATGCTGCGCTCCTTGGCTTCCACGTCCAATAATGGCCCCCTTCCACGTGTTGCATGAATGCGAAAAGCCAGGGTATTTTTACGTTTTACCCCCCTAGCTGCGCGAGTAAGCCGCCTATAAGACAGGCGTGGATCCAGATTCGAATCACACCATCCTCCTTCCGCAAGTACTCATTGAAGCGCATCTGACAAGAATCCATTCCAACATGGATAGTCGACGCGGCTCCTCTTCTCGCGCTCCCAGTCCTCAGCCAGGAGATTGGAGGAGATGCTCAGTCCCGCATAGCGAGTTAGTGACGCTCCAAGCAGAGGGATACCTTCCCCTAGCCTTTATGGTTCCGGTTCGAGCCGGACTGGCCACCTACAAGGGAGGGAAGCAGGCGGAGAGCGTCCCCAATCCCTCCAAAGGAGAGCGGGTATGCTTCGTCCCTTACCTAATAAGGGGACTTGGATTTCCCATACATCCGTTTCTCCGGGGGCTCCTGGAGTTCTACGGACTCCAACTTCACCACCTCACACCTGCCTCCGTTTTGCACATCGCGGGCTTTGTAGCTATTTGCGAGCTGTTCTTAGGCATCGAGCCCCATTTTGCGCTGTGTAAGAGACTGTTTTGCCTCGTACCCTGTTCTCACGAGGGGTCGATATATCAAGTGGGCGGAGCCGAAATATGGCGCATCGCCGGGACCGGATATCTCTCCGGAACCCCGAAGAAGGCGTCCGAAGACTGGCCTTCAGAGTGGTTCTATATGGAAGACGCCCCGCTGCCGGATCCAGTTCGGATCGGCCTCCCGGAGTTTAGCAACGCTCCTTTGAAGAAACGCCTGAGTTGGCGCCCGCGGAGCCCTCAACTCGAAGATGATAGGAGCGTCCATTATCTGATGGGCCAGATACGGTTACTGGCCCATTCCGGATTAACCATGATTGGAGTCATGGACACATGCATTATGCGAGTGGTGCAATCGCTCCAATACAGGGGCCACCCTATGTGGGATTTTAACGGGGAGAATGACGCCACCCGTCATGGTCGCAAGGGGCCGGGATCGGGCGCCGATCTGGCGAAGATCCTGTCCGGCTTGTACAAGGGGGAGAAGGAGGACTTCCTCCGCACGAGTCGATTGAATGGATTCTCCATGAATAACCCTCGGAGCTGGGTAAGCGGACGTTTATATATCCGATCCATGCCTTCAAAGATAAGTATCTTATTTTATGATTTCGACGCAGGAACTGCTCCTGGATGTGGAGGGCATAGAAAGCCCGACTCTGCAACCCGAGGATCCGGGAAGATCCCTTGATCCAGCCTCCGGAGAAGATCCGGACATAACGGTGGAACTGATCGACGGGGTGTTCCACCAGCTCAGCATAGACAATGCTCTAGTCGCCATTATGGCTGACTACCCCAGTTTATCCCCGGCTTCCTAGGTGAGTACGACCGAAGTTGACACCGTCACCTTTTTAATGCTTATTTCTAACCACCGTGTACCAATGGTGCTTTGCAGGAGGTGCCTTTTTGGCGGGAAGCCGAGCCCGCGGCGACCGACCAACCAAGGTCAGTGCGGCCCAGCAGGCGGAAGAGGAGTGCGGCGCGAATCGAAACGTCGCCGCAAAGGTATGGCGCACCATTGTCCTTTAAGGGAAAGACTGTTGGGAGGTATATCAATGCTCGTGATTCTTCCAGGAGAAAGAGCGCTCGCCAGACTAAGTCCGGAGAGATTGCCAACCAAGCCTCCGCCAGCCAAGCTCCAAGCCTGGTCCAGAGAGGGAGGCGAGCGCAAGGCGTGAGCCAGATGCTCCTCCAACGGAGGATGCCGACAGGTTGTCCGCCACCAGGTCCGAGGTGGAGAGCGCCATGAATAACAGGCGCCGTCGGATAGTTCTTCGTGATGCGTGTTTCTCCCCCGAGGCGTTGAATGCCTTTAATGCGGGAGACGCGCACCTCCGTGCTGCTCAAGATGGTTTAACCAGAGCCACGGAGCAGTATGTAAAAGACATACGGGTGAGGAATTTTAATAGCTATATATGCCAGTAGCCCCCGAGACTTAAAATAGTTAAACTAACTGATTTAAGGATCATTTGTTATGCAGGATCTAACAGAGAAGAATACCCACTTGTCCCAGGAGCTTCAAGAATGCAAGGCCCAACTTGAGGCCGCACTGGCCGCTGCCGGGGGAGCCACAGAGACCCCCTCTGGTAATTCATATTTCAAAAAGAGAAATAGTTTATGAAGTGCGGCGTGTGTATAGTCTGACAATAATATTGCAGAAGGTGCCGGACTAGATCCGGACAAGCAACATCTGCTGCGCCAGCTGAAGGCCGACGAGAAGGTGCTTATGAAGGTGCAGCAGGAGAGGAACAAACTCCAAGATGCCAACACCCAGCTGGGCGAAGAACTAAAAGATGTTCGGGTCCAGCTGTCTAACTCCGTAAAGGAGAATCGGCGGCTTCGTCACGGCATTTATAGTAAAGTGCTTGAGCAAACTCTTTTGAAAAGAAGAGTTTGGCGAGGAAGTCGATTGACATAAATGTGTCTGTAGGTGTGCTCACGGGTCGTCCGGCGGAGGAGATGCCTGGTTCCACGGGAGACCCTCTTCCCGAGCTGCTGCAACTGCACGAACGTGTTCGGCAGGCGATGAGCGGCGTCGTTCAGGCCTTATGGCCTTCCGTCTCCCTACCAGAGGGTCTTGGAGGGCTTGCTGAGAAGCTTCAGGGAGTACGGCGGTGTCTCCATCTGTGGAAGATATTAGCCTGCCGTCAAGGCGCTAGGGAGGCCAGGGCCATGGTGAAGACGCGGTACCTGAAGTCTGATCCAAACCACATGGCCGAGGTCGGACCTGCGGGGCCTGATGGGAAGGAGATCCCTGTGAGTCTGATGTACGGCCAAGTAGAGTTGGCCGCGAAATATTCCCAACAAGACTGTAAATTAGACAGCTTGTTAGATGGGATTGAAGAGGAGTACAATCAGTCAGTTTGACGATGTAATTTAAAATCACATGTAAAATGCCTTCTAGCCGGATTGTAGATCGTTTGTCTTTGCGGACCTTTTCGCTTCAACCTCGGGACCCAACAGTCCGGAGTGTGTCCGAATACCCTTGCGGTTAAAAAAAACCGGGGCATGCATGGAGACAAGGCGTAGGGGTCATAAGTGCTTTATCAGACAAGTGCCCAACTAGCTATGTTATATTACATGGTTAGTAAGAAACATCTTCCAGGGAGAATAGTTCCGTTAGGAGTTCCTTTCCCTGGGAGGCATGCCCTGAAGTGCATGACCGGACTGCGAAAAGAGCAGAAAAAGCATCTAGGGGCAGATAAATAAATAATTAATAAATCATCTTTCACGTCACCGACCAAATATTCCCTTAAGAACGCTAGCCTTTGGCTTCACCCAGTCTAAGGTACACATCCGGCTGACCCGGCAGTAACAATCGCAGAGGTGCTCCCTTTACCGCCTAGCCGAACAAACGAGAACGTAGGGGTAAGCACAGGAGCCAGGCAACCCGGCTTGGCCAAAACTTAAGTCATATCGATGCATATAATGGTGAGTAAAAGGTACATGCGGAAGTATGACACATATGTTGGGCATGAAGCCCATATAGATAAGCTTCTGTTAAAGAAGCCCCCAGGTATAACGAGTGCGAGTAGCACATCGAGTGAGTGCGAACAAAGTGCAGATCAGCCCTCAAGAGGCTTGTACTGAAAGAGGGAGGAAAAAGGAGGGAAAACAAAGACAACAAAAAAATATGAAAGGTGGACGGAGGAAGGAGACGAACTCTGAGTCCGGCGCTAGGCGTAGAATCTTCGGAGACGGGCTGCGTTCCATGGGTTTGGCTCGAGTCGGTTGTTAGATACGTCACGTAGACGGTATGCACCGCCGGTAAGGACTTGGTTGATGATGAAGGGACCTTTCCACTTGGGCTTAAGTTTGTCCTTTTTCTTGTCCGGCAGGCGTAGAACTAGCTCGCCAACATTGTAAGTTTTGGCCCGTACTTCTCTGCTTTGATATCTTCGAGCCCGCTGCTGATAGAATGCGGAACGGGATTTTGCCACGTCGCGCTCCTCCTCTAAGGCGTCCAAACTGTCCTGCCGATCCAACTCGGCTTCTCTTTCTTCGTACATGCGCACGCGAGGTGAGTCATGAACTATATCGCAGGGCAAAACTGCCTCGGCGCCGTATACCATAAAAAATGGTGTGAATCCGGTAGTGCGGTTTGGCGTGGTCCGCAGCCCCAGAGTACGGAGTCGAGCTCCTCTACCCAGTGCGTGTTAGATTCTGTGAGGGACCGCACTAATCTGGGTTTAATGCCGCTCATGATTAGACCATTTGCTCGTTCCACTTGACCGTTAGTTTGAGGGTGGTAGACTGAAGCGTAGTCGAGCTTGATGCCCATGTTTTTGCACCAGAGTTTAACCTCGTCGGACATGAAATTCGTGCCGTTATCAGTGATGATGCTGTGGGGGACGCCAAAACGGTGTACTACCCCGGATATGAAGTCTATCACAGGTCCGGATTCTGCCGTTTTAACCGGCTTGGCCTCTATCCATTTGGTGAATTTGTCCACCATGACCAATAAATATTTGTGCTTGTGGGTTCCCCCTTTAAGGGGTCCAACCATGTCAAGCCCCAGACCGCGAACGGCCAAGTGATGGGTATAGTTTTGAGGGCAGTGGGTGGCATGTGGCTTTGATTAGCAAAGAGCTGACAACCAACGCATCGTTGGACTAAGTCCTCAGCATCTGCCCGGGCTGTCGGCCAATAGAATCCTGTATGGAAGGCCTTGCCTACAAGGGCCCGGGCTGCAGCGTGGTGCCCGCCGAGTCCGGCGTGAATTTCAGCCAGGAGATTTCGCCCTTCCTCTTCGGAGATACACCTTTGAAGGACTCCGGTTGTGCTTTTCTTATAAAGTTCTCCCTCATGGACCTTGTAGGCTTTAGATCGCCGAACTATGCAGCGGGCCTCATTTTGGTCTTCGGGAAGTTCCTGCCTGATTAAGTAGGCTAGGAATGGTTCTGTCCATGGGGCAATTACTGCCATTATTTCGTGGGCTGAAGGTGTTATTTCATTGGCTGAGCCACCAATTATGTCAGAATGTTCTGTGTTGGGTGGTGCAGTTGGTTCCGGGTTGTTATTTCCGGACTCCTCTTCCCATAATACGGATGGATTAAAGAGCCGTTCCAGGAAGATGTTTGGAGGGACGGCGTCGCGTTTTGCGCCGATGCGTGCCAACACGTCTGCTGCCTAGTTATTATCCCGGGCTACATGGTGGAAATCGAGTCCTTTGAACCGGGCTGACATATTTAGGACGGCGTTACGATAGGCTGCCATTTTTGGATCTTTGGCGTCAAAGTCTCCATTTACTTGGGATATTGCGAGGTTTGAATCCCTGCGCACCTCTAGGCGTTGAATACCCATGGAGATTACCATCCGGAGGCCATGTAGAAGGGCCTCGTATTCGGCTGTTGGAGTCCATGTACATTATTTGAAGTACGTATTGGACTGTGTCTCCAGTTGGGGACGTCAAGACGACGCCAGCCCCCAAGCCAGCCAACATTTTGGAGCCGTCGAAATGCATGATCCAATTGGAGTATGCACCGTACTCTTTAGGTAGTTCGGCTTCGGTCCATTCGGCGATGAAGTCAGCCAAAACTTGCGACTTTATAGCTCGCCGTGGTTTCTAGGTTATGTCAAATGGTAAGAGCTCAATGGCCCATTTTGCAATCCTGCCCGTCGCGTCGCGATTATTTATAATATCGTTGAGAGGTACTTCAGAGGCCACCATTATGGAACACTCTTGAAAGTAGTGTCGCAGCTTCCGGGATGCCATGAACACCGCGTACGCTATCTTTTGATAATGTGGGCACCGGGACTTGCATGGAGTTAAGACAGTGGATACGTAGTACACTGGTTTTTGAAGAGGGAATTTTTGCCCTTCTGTTTCTCGTTCGACGACGAGTACGGCACTGACAACTTGATGTGTTGCCGCGATATATAATAACATGGGCTCGCCCAAGTTGGGCGCGGCCAGGACCGGATTTGTTGCCAATATGGCCTTAATTTCTTCGAGTCCGGCCGTGGCAGCATCCATCCATTCAAAGTGTTCGGTGCGCCGGAGGAGGCGATAGAGGGGCAGCGCCTTTTCTCCCAAACGGGAGATGAAGCGGCTTAGAGCCGCCATGCATCCCGTCAATTTTTGTATCTGTTTGAGGTATTTTGGGATATCCAATTGTGACAGAGCCCGGATCTTTGCTGGGTTTGCTTCAATTCCTCTACCGGATACAATGAAGCCCAAGAGCTTACCGGGTAGTACGCCGAAAACACATTTTTCCGGGTTGAGCTTAATGTCGTATGCTTGGAGGTTGGCGAATGTAAGCTCAAATCGTCTATTAGAGTTTCGACGTGTTTGGTCTTAACGACCACATCGTCTACGTACGCCTCCATTGTTTTGCCTATCTGGGTGGCCAGACATGTCTAAATCATGCGCTGATATGTTGCGCCGGCGTTTTTGAGTCCGAAGGGCATTGTGTTGAAGCAGAATGGTCCGTACGGAGTAATGAATGCCGTTGTGGTCTGGTCTTTTTCCTCCATCTTAATTTGATGGTATCCGGAGTATGCGTCGAGGAAGCACAATGAATCGTGTCCTGCGGTGGCGTCGATGATTTGGTCGATGCGGGGGAGAGGGAAAGGGTCCTTTGGACAGGCCTTGTTAAGGTCTTTGAAATCGACACAAAGGCGCCAGGATTTGTCCTTTTTGGGTACCATTACCAGGTTGGCTAGCCATTCCGGATGTTTTATATCTTTGATGAATCCGGCTTCTAAGAGTTTGGCTAGCTCCTCTCCCATTGCCTGTCTTTTGGGTTCGGAAAATCGCCGAAGAGCCTGTTTGACTGGCTTGAATCCTTTTAGGATATTTAGGCTGTGTTCTGCCAGCCTGCGTGGGATTCCTGGCATGTCTGAAGGGTGCCAGGCAAAAATGTCCCAATTTTCCCGAAGGAATTATCATAGTGCGGATTCTACATCAGGATTTAATTGTGCCCCAATGGAGGCCGTCTTTGTAGGGTCCGTTGGATGGACCTGGAATTTGACTATTTCATCTGCTGGTTTAAAAGAGGTGGATTTAGACCTCTTATCGAGTATCACATCGTCCCTATCCACCATGGAGCGCAGTGCAGTGAGTTCCTCTGCCGCTAGGGCTTCCGATAATGCCTCTAGGGCCAGTGCGGCTGTCTTATTTTCAGCGCAGAGTGCTATATCTGGATCACTGGCAAGAGTGATTATTCCATTGGGCCCGGGCATTTTGAGCTTCATGTACCCGTAATGGGGTATAGCTTGGAAGATTGTGAATGCCTCTCTCCCTAACAAGGCGTGATATCCGCTGCCGAATGGGGCCACTTGGAACGTGACCTCTTCGGACCTGTAATTGTCCGGCGAGCCGAACACTACGTCTAGTGTGATTTTTCCTGCGCAGCGTACTTCTTGACTAGGGATTTTCCTCTGAAGGTTGTGCTGCTTCGCTCAATGCGGCTCCAGTCAATTTCCATTTTTTGGAGGGTTTCCTCGTAGATGAGGTTTAATCCACTGCCGCCATCCATGAGTACCTTGGTAAGACGAAAGCCATCCACTATCGGACTGGGGACCAATGCGGCTGGTGCTCGAGCTGTTCGGAATTTAGGTTCGTCGCTGGCATTGAAGGTGATAGCCGTGTCGCTCCATGGATTTTTTGTTGCTACTTGGTAGACTTTGGCGAGGCTGCGGATTGTTCGTTTCCGCATGTTATTTGATGCAAAAGTCTCGAAGACTGTTGATACCGTACTGGTACTGTTGGGCTGGTTGCCCGGGGCTAGGAAGCTTTCGCCACTTTTGGAAACCTGCCGTAATATCCAACATGCTCCAAGGATATGTGTAGGAGTGGCGCCCTCCATACTGTGGATTTTACAGGGTCCGTTGAGCCATCCCTCCAGTACGGTTCCGTGCCCTGTAGGGGGTTTCTGCTTTTTGGTTTTTAACCCAGGTGCTTGAGTATGACGCACCCTTTTATTTCGAACTAGGGTTGTATTCAGGGCCGGATTGTCCCAAAACCTGGTTTCGGTTTTCCAGGCACTCTCCATCGCACAATATTTTTGTACAATGGTTGCCAGATCAGCGAAGCGTGTAACTTCGCGACGACTTATGGCATTCATGATTCCCTTGTCCGTGCAATTGTTGCAGAAACTTGAGATTGCGCTTTCCTCACGGCAGTCTTTTATCCTGTCCATGACCAGGAGGAATCTGGCCCAGTAGTGATGTACTGTTTCATCGGGGTCTTGTCGTATTTGAGATAGATTGCTTATGTTTGGGTGGGCGGGCGGAATTAAATTCGGAACCCCGCCCGGTCTGAGGCTCAAAGGCCGAGAAGTTTCCGGATTTGGAAGCTTGGATTGCTGGATGTTATCCGACAAATCTGGTTTGATGCCTGACTTTAAGTTCAGTACTTGATTGACATCCGTCCTTCCGCGGGAATCCGGCATGAAGGGATCGGGAATCCGGACATAACTGGTTTTTAACATAGAGGAAGAGTTGCCGCGTTGTTCCTCTACCACAACAACGTGGTGGGTAGCCTGGGGAGAGTTAATTTCTTTCAGATCGGTTTTAAGCCCAATCTGATCGTAGTCTGTGGAGACTCCCAGGGCGGCGATGCGATCCAAGAGCTCATTTACGGAGGAGAGATCCATTGGATCTAGGTGCTCGGCGAATTCCGAGTTGACGTGAAGATCGCTTTTGATGACTCGAGAGGTCATTGTCGGAGCGGCGGCCGAACAGGCGGTCATAAGAAAACCGCCTAGCCGGATAGTTTGGCCGGGGGCCAAAGCTCCCTTGATGACGGCGCCGTCTTTAACGATGGGAAAAGGCATCCCTCCTGATTGTGATGGCACAGAGGAACTCTCAATGAAAGCACCAATGTCGGTGTCAAAACCGGCGGATCTCGGGTAGGGGGTCCCGAACTGTGCGTCTAGGCGGATGGTAACAGGAGACAAGGTACACGATGTTTTACCCAGGTTCGGGCCCTCTTGATGGAGGTAAAACCCTACGTCCTTCTTGATTGATATTGATGATGTGGGTGTTACAAGAGTAGATCTACCACGAGATCAAGTAGGCTAAACCCTAGAAGCTAGCCTATGGTATGATTGTTGTTCGTCCTACGGACTAAAGCCATCCGGTTTATATAGACACCGGAGAGGGCTAGGGTTATACAGAGTTGGTTACAATGGTAGGAGATCTACATATCCGTATCGCCAAGCTTGCCTTCTACGCCAAGGAAAGTCCCATCCGGACACGGGACGAAGTCTTCAATCTTGTATCTTCATAGTCTTGGAGTCCGGCCGATGATGATAGTCCGGCTATCCGGACACCCCCTAGTCCAGGACTCCCTCAACTGGCTTCAAGGGTTCTTCCATATCTAGATATAGAGATAGATGATGATAGAGATCTAGATCGTTCTATAGATAGATCCTTTGAGAAATTTCGATTGATCCGCTTTCAAGATCTATGAAGAGAGATCCAAAAAATCTCTGTGAAAAAAGAGATGAATAGATAGGGCTGAGCCGATAGCAGGACTGGGTACGATGATGGGGCGAGAGAGGGAAAAAACCCTTCGGGATGGATCGGGAAAAGTGACCTCCGGCTCAGCCCACGACTTCCTTCCCTTCGCATAGCTCAGGTGACTCCCTTCCCCCTTTTTTCCCAGAATGAATTAGCCCGACACGACGAATCCTGCCCTCCTGTCTTTCTTTCTCATTGAATGAACCACTGCCTGAGACGCCCCTATGCCTATGAATTCAATGATTTAAGGGCTCCGGGAGGAAACTTCAGAAAGAAAGCCTACTAGTTGGTCTGGTTGTCCCCCGGCGGTGCCCGGGCGGGCCTCGGTTCAATCTTGCCGATTCTACCTAGACATGGCTCAAACTGAAGGGGTAAGGCCAAGTGTTCTTAAAACAAAACTCGAAGTGCACACTTCGGAGCACGGTCTTCCGTTAGGTCCTTTACGGACGACGAAAGCCCCTTGGCTATACTCTACTCTTCGCCTTCGGCTGTTCTGTTCTTTTCTTTTGGCTCGGCGGAGCTGAGCTGGGTTCCATTACACTCTGTAGGAAATGCATACACAGTCCACGCAGCAAACCGAGGCCCTGCATGCACCATACGTACCGCCTACGAACAATAGGTAGCCCCACCCCAGGCAGAGTTTGTGAGCCGTGTAATAGGCGACCATTTCGCACGGTTCGGGGGGCACTTGAATAAGCCCCCGACACCCGGCTGCGTCTTTACCCCTATCCAATTTTTGGGCCAATTCCCCGTTCGTACTACCAAAAAATGAGATTCTTGATGAATCCGAGTTTGCTGCCCCAACCATTACAAAACTAATACCTATTCTGTTTAGTACTTCAGGTGCTTCTCTAGCGTATAATGTAAATCTCGTAGCGGATCAATTCCAACGAGCCTTTCAAACTAGTACTTTTTGTAATCGACTCTATAGCTTCTTCAATAAACGCTAGTTCTTCGATATCCAGTCTCATTCAAAGCTTTAGACAAGGGTGCTATTGAGATATTGGGCCCTTATGGTATCTCGTACACATTCCGATGATTGGCCGAGCAAATAAGTCAACTTCAAAGTGGATCTGTTGTGCGAAGAGTGCGTTATGAAATGTGGCCGCCTACCTGCTTTGGTTGGTGGGGGCGACTCCTCCTTTGTGGGTAAATGGGAAACCCGACTCTACGAACCCGAGGAAAGGCTGCACAACTTCCGTAGGGGCATTAAGACCGGAGCTTTTTGTAGTGCTAGCGGGAATGCAAGTGAATGAATCCAATCCCATTCCCTTTAATATCGGCGAGGTAATACCTTATTGAAGTAGGGCACGCTACGGTAACACAGGACTGACGGGGTGGGGGCTTGCTGTCTACTTGGCGAGCCTTCACTGCCCCCTTCTGTAACTTCCCTTCTTTCGTTCGTCCACGAGGCAGTTAAAAGAAACAGAGAAAAGGGCGGCTATAACGCAGGAGTCATGGCGGTTGTATGCCACAATGTCCCTATAGACAAGGGGACAAGTGAACCATCGCTTTTCGGCGCAGGCAACCCTCTACCATCCATCCCATTGCATTCCTCTCGTAGAGTACTGTACCGTCTCAGACCAGATACATCTATGGAAAGAAAGGGTTTCATAGAAAATCTGCATTTTTCTATTTTTTTATACCCATGCATTCCGTTATTCCTGTAACTATGGATTGATTTTCCCTACCTAACTAAATGGTAGTGGTCTAGGGAGCGCAATTGCTAGAGCACGGGAGAATGAAGAGTAACGATTTAAGCAAGAGCAGCCGGACGGACTACTATAGTGAGTCTAGTGACTACTATAGTCTCTTCTTTCTTTGTAGTTAAGTAATAATGTTTGGTATAGCAGCCTTTCCGAGCGAGTCTCTGGGATCTCCTGTAAACCCCCATGATGTGGTAAAGGGAGGATATTAGGGGAAGCAGTGAGTGGAGATTCCCCTGCGGAGAGCCGGATGAGGGGAGACCCTCACGTCCGGTTCGGAGGGCGGGGATATCCCGACCCTACTATCATTATGCCTTTGCAATGTTACTTGGTTCAACTCCATTTGTGACCTTTTCTCATATGTGGGACTCTCTATCTTCTTGGGTAGATTCAAGATCGTCTTTCATTTTGTTAGTGAGTAGTTTTCTTATTAATAAGTCAAGTCAAGAGTAATAAGAGAACTGTAGGAGCTTGCCAGGACGGCTTGGTAAGCAAGCTACCTGTTATGTAGGCGCCAACTCCCAGTTCTTTCTCTTCTTTCTTTTTGATTTTTTATTCTCGTTTTTTACTAAACGTATAATCTCCTTTCCGGGGAAGGGGTAACATAGATGGAGGCACATGTAGACAGATACAGACTTTTTCAATCTTTTGCCTAAGCGAAGTAGTTGATCCCTCCAAGGTAAGGGCGAATCGAGACCGAAAGCTACTAATAAAATAGCATAATCTGAACACATAGCTGAACACATAGTTTAAATAGAAACTGTTAAAGCTCCCTGGTCTCGAAACGGCCGGCTTTGGTTCAGCTCTCGGGGCCACCTTACACACTAATAAAATCGTCAGCTTCCTTCCCCACTCATCGCCCTCACTTTAAGACACAAACTCCAATTCGATTCAAAGATCAGAGTCATACCTCCAACGGGCAAGGTCGTCTCAAGAAATGGAAGTTGTGAGATGGAAAGAAAACCACGAAAAAAGAACTGAATTAGGGATCAATCCATACGCGGCTTGCCTTCTCCCCTTCCCCATAGTAAGCCAGCCAATAGAATAGTACCATAACTTAAGAAGTTCTCTTAGCTAGCACATGTCCATTAATGTGACCACTGCATGCTCTTGCATGAGTTTCATGAATGGTTTGTTTTCGAATCCTATCTCTCTGGGGAAAGGTATCTTTTTTCAATTCGGACAACGCTATCCCTACCTAGCAAACTATCCTCGTTTTCGAAGTCCCTAGTTTTGTCCTCTGCTGTAGTATTCCGGTTAGTAGACGGCTTCCTTCATCGGAAATCTAGCCAGTGCTTTCCATTAGGTGTGCAACAAAGGATAGCCTTGCTTTTCTTCTTACTCTGATTCAGTCCAAAGATAGAGACAAAAGAAAGGTAATTATTGAATCGGACTTGGCTTCTTTTCCGGCATGGGCAAAGGTTTCGCAATTCCACCATTATCAAAGGTTTAATCGGTTGACGGTATCCTTGGCGAAAGGCACCTGGTGAGAGTAGCTGCTGCTGCTGTGCCACCTCCAACTATGAAGTTCAGCACATGAACAATATAGAGTACTTTGTTTCCAAAAACAATACAGAGAACAAGACCACAAGAAAATAATTTAAAAGAACTACTTTTAGGCAGCAGCATCTGGACAACAGGCTTAAAAGCTTCCAGAAAAATGATAGCACAGACAGCCGAAACAATTTTCTTAATATTTCTTTAACTTGACCTTTTTGCAGTACATCTAACAACATATAGGGGAATGCCTTTTTTATATTACATTTGCACCAAACCAAGCTATTCTTAATACTAATTCCTTTGCATAGATACTTTCCAAAGTGCTGAGAATAGAACAGAGAGAAAACGCTGCAGAAGATATCAAAATTGAATTACTAACCTGGTACTTGTTCATAGATTTTCTAGCATCTTCAATAAGCTTTGATTCTTACTCAAGTAGTTTGGTTTCTAGTGTAGTTTTTTTTCTTAACTCTAGTAGTGTAGTTAGCATGCCTTCCGTTCCTTGATTGCTTATGCACTTTTGAATTAAAGACGACCTTTCAATTCATTATTGACTGGATAAAGTAGTATTAGTTAATATACGCTGATTCAGACAAATCAAAAATAAGAGACAGTCTTTTTCGATACTGTATGCTGGGATAGACCTGTAGGTGAGCACAAGCACAGCCAGCCTTCCACCTCTTTATACTTATGTTTAGCAGTGTACCTGGTCTTACTTCTTTTTCAGTTTACGCTTGTGTCCCAAGCTTGCAAGTTCGAAGAAGAGTATTGTATTGACCTGAATCAAGTTGTTTGCCTACCCGCCGTTATGTCTTAGCTAGGAATGAGTTGTGAACAAAATAGAAATAGTTGTTACTTGAGTCGATAATGACTTTGTGTCGGTTTGCTATTTTCTATAAATTGGACTGGTACCATGTATTGTAACATAAGCTTTTGTATAAGAGCTGAGATGTAGTGAAGATTACACTGGATCCTCTCTCTGTTTTGTTGCTTCCTTCCATTATCTCCAACAACTGGTATCAACACTAGGAACCTTCACGGTCAGGGTTGATTTTCTTAGACCACTATGAATACTTGTAATTGGTTCTTTCTACTTCAGGCATGGTTCTCTCTAGTTAGTGGAAGAGTGTACAACATAGGGATTGGTATCAGTCACACATTTAGGAAATAAAGTGAAAGGGGAGGGCAAGAGCGGTTCGAAGGTCAATGAAATGATAAAAAACCACCAGGTCGAGTTTGCTTCTCCCTTCCTTTTGGTGTTTAGGATGTGAAGTTTATATAAGAAGAGAGGAAAGGGGAACTGTGCTAAATGGATAATTTCATCCTGGTGATGGGCTATTCCAATGGGCGTGCATCTGAGATATGGGCTTTGAGCGTAGGAACGCCCACCTTTACAAGAGCTCAGTTCTAAGATTGTTTGCGCGCAGGCACCACTACTATTCTATCTTTTCTTGTTATGCATCCGGTCCTAGAAATCTTTTTTTTTGATCGGAGGAATTGAAATAAAAACATCACTTCGCTCGCCTTGGGGGACCTAATTAGGAGCTAATTGATTTCTTTAATAGATATGAAGATGCCTTGAATGAACCCAAGCAAGCCGAAATAGAATAGTAAGTATGAAGTGGACATCTATGGTTTAACTAGAAACATCTCTTTTCTATTTAGATTTTGCCAGTGCCTCCCTTTGTGGCAGAGCAAGCGCCTTGACTAAGATAGATTGAATCTTTCATTCTTTTTTTAATTTTATTATGGTTCCAATCGTTTGAGGAAAACCCCCTTTGGCATCAATGAAACTCTGTTATATAGGAGTTCAAAAACCTCATTTCCTTTGAGAGATAGTGGAATTTCTTCTTTCAACACGTACATCGATGAGGGTGTCAATGACTTGAGTGAGGAATGGTCATGTGCTAGAGGCCGTACCTTTGGAGTAAGACCTCAACAAGGGGGTGTGCAGTTTAAATGTAAATGACAAGCATGGAGAGGCCAAGGTCATTTGTAATTAGGTGTGGCTGATGCAAGAAGACTGGCGAGATGTCCATGGTGAGAAAAGTTGTGGTGCTACTGCAGGGGGCATCCTGGTGTAGTTGAGGGCACAGAACTTCTGTGCGGGTACAACTGGCACTTAAAAGACCTTCTGTGTAGATGAGTTCTCTTGAGTGAGACTAATCGAGTTACGAAGAAACCTTTGCGATGGTGCTGTGTAGTTGGGTTCTCTATGGAGGAACTTTGTTGTGGGGACCAATGGGTCTTCTTAAGAAGAGTTTCTTTGATGAAAAGAGTGTAGCCATGATGGCAAGTAAAGGTGGGGCCATGTGAAGGCAAGCCTTGTGTATGTTGATGTGATGACGAGAGAAAGGAAATGCCCAGGAACAATAGATGTCCGTAGCACACCCTGCAATGACTTCGACCAGCGGACCAGCCTATCCAATACCCTATGCCATGACCTTAGAAGTTCATACCCCATGATATTCAATGACAACCGTAGACATTTGATCATTCATACCTCACAGTACGCTTTCTTTCTTTTTTTGGACTTTGAATTCCATGTGAAGGAAGCTCAGTGAAAGATAGACTGGGATTTGACAGCAAGAAGAAAGCAATCATACTACGCGGCACACACCACTGACGAATGAGATTGACGTCCCAAACCAACACAGGTTCAAGACTAAGTGCAGAACCAAGAATGCCATGGATAGAAAAGTGAGTGCTTCCTCAAGCTTCATGAAGGAAGGGTCCAAGGACCTAAGCGACAACCTCTACGAAAAAGAAAAACCTATATATAGATAGTGGTATGTGTTCGCTGACACTAAATAGACTTGGCTCGGGGCATAACTGAGTGGCTAGGCTAAGTTCCCTAGTCTTCTATTGGCCTACCCACCCCTACGACATGGAGGCGCTTACCCTTCTCCAACAAGCATTCCACCACGCGGCGATTGATTACCACTTTCCGTCTCAATCTGTTCCAGACCAAGCCCCTTCTCTGATCGGGGGAAGGTCATTCTAAAACATCAGATCTCCCATTGATGCTGATCAAAAATAAGTTTATCCACCTAGAATATATGATAGGTACCGAAAGATTGGATGTCATTTCTCAACACCAGGCGGGACGAGCAGCCCTCTACCACGTGTAGCCACACTCTAGTGTCCTTTTCTACTTCATTGGACAGATCACTTCAGAAAACCGTATAAAAATCAAGCAAGAAAATGGATGTGCTAACGCGCAATGGCTTTCGCGCTAGTTGCTCAAAAAATCGTATAAAAATCAAGCAGGAAAAAGGTTCTGGCAGGCTGCGTGGGACTATAAATCCTCTTTCGCTGGCTGGGCCCTTTGGACTCGAAATCCAAACGGAGTGAGTGGTTCGATTCCACTCTCAGAACGAGACTGAACGAAATAAAATGCAAGTGAAACGAGACGAGAATCAAATTGAAGGCTTCTTTCCTAAAAGCGGTGGTTCTCGCCTCCTCATGCCCAAAGCGGGGTGGGCGACAGCGCTACGGTTCTTTTCTTTATCGATCGGGTCGATCCATATGTTCTGAGGGGGGACGAGGTGTAGCGCAGTCTGGTCAGCGCATCTGTTTTGGGTACAGAGGGCCATAGGTTCGAATCCTGTCACCTTGATGTGGTATTCACACAATGGGGCCGAAGTGCAAAGCCCCGCAGCCTATCCGTGGTCGGGAAGGCAGGGGCATTAAAAGTGAAACTTGGCTTGCGTGTGCGCGCACACAAAGGAGACTGAGTTGGATTGCAAAGCCTCTCAGACGGAAGGAACCTATTTTAAAAACCCCTTTCTACAATCTTGAGAAATCTCACACAAGCAACTACACGCCGCAAGTCTTCGGTATTGTTCGCAAGGAATTTGAAAAGATTGACTCCGCTTTTTTTCTTTCCGAGCATGCCAAGCCTCGAGTAGAGCGGAGTTCTGTGCATGAAGTAGGCACAGTTTACAAACTAGTGATTGGTCAAATGAATAGGCTCGTTTCATAGGGGTAACCAAGGAGTAAGAATGATTTGATAAAGTAAACATTCCCTTTGAGTGCGGTTCCTTCAGAACAAGCTCTTCCCTTTTCAAATTGCTTCTTTGGGCCACTTGAGCGTCGACTGGGCAAGGTTTGATTCCCTCTACTTCGGGTGGCTACTATTTCTCAACAATGTTTTTTCATTTGATCCAATAGCCCTCCGTTAGATAGGAACAGCTTTGCTAAATACTGAGAACTCTCGAATAGAATATGAGAAGGGAAAGATCCTTTACATAAGGAACTATTGATCATAGGCGTACACTCTGAAAAGAATTGAATGAAAGTCTCTTGTTTCGTCAACTTTGATATCATTAGCTGTCTCTGTAACTGGCTCTCATTTCTGGTGTTCCAAGTAAAAAAATTTCAACTAGCTGGGTCACCGCTGTTTTAAACGCGGACTTGGAATCAGAGCCATAAACGAGTGATTCGGTCGGACGGACGATTGAGTTCTTAAAGCTTGTATTGGAACTTCTTGTGTTGAAACAAACACGCTGTTGCTAGCGCCCTCAACGCTCTGTTCGTTCCTTCGCAAACATAGCTCCTTCTACGGGAGATAACTTTCAATTACTTTCATCTCAATTCGTTTCATTGGCTGGTCGAGTGGATGATTAGACATAGGTGGAGTATTCAAGTTGTCCCTACTTCAAGTTGTCCCTACTAACTAACGGGTCTAATTATCGCTGGCTCACAGGCTCCTTCGAAGCAAACATTCGCAGCGCCCCTCGCATTCAAGCTCTTGCTTTGTCCTGCGGCCTGCCCTCTAAGCAAAAGCAAGATCTAGAAAAGAGTGAAAAGCAGTCAGAATATTAATAATCTAAAAAGGCCTTCCTTGGTTGTGTAGCTAATCCCCCTCCTTGACAAGAACATAATTTTTGCATCTTCAAACTGGTTATGGGTGATACCCTCATTCCCCATTAACTCACTAGAAAGCCCTTTGAATAAGCCTCAGGAACACCCATTCCTTTTGGATCAGGGGGTGGTTGTTTTAATTACTCGTTCGAGGAACATTAGACAAAGTTACTTATTTGAGAAAGTAAATGAACCTGAAATAGGACCTATGTGATAGTTTGCAGCATGAGCATGTAGATGCTGGTTATGGTATCAGATCTGAGGACCAAGAATTTCAAAACGATAGTATTAGACTCAAGAAGAAGCTTTCAAAACATAACTTCTCATATTTGGTCTGTGGGCTACCACGCTTAAGCTTTCTTATCTTACTCTTTCCACTAACGTTAGGACTTAGGTGAGCTGCTGAATACGAGACACTTCTTTCTCGGCCGTGCGTGGTCTTCCCTCGGGGATGGGAGAATATAGAAGGTGGGTGGGTGGATCTCTATTCTCCATAAGGATAGGGTTGATTTGATTGGCATTCACGCCTTTTAGAAAGAGCCACTCAATACAATTCTCTTTTAGGCGAAGAGAGTATGCCCAACTGGAGTGGTTTCCGCCTATATTCCTACTAATGTAATCTCCAAGATGGACAAATCTTCTTATTTGCGGATCTATTCCATGCCGGAATTCGACCTGCTATTCATGTGGGTATTTCACTTTCCATAGTAGGATCAGCGGCTCAAATGTGCCGCAATGAAACAAGTAGCTGGCAAATCCAAATTGGAACTAGCTCAATTCGCAGAGTGACAAGCCTATTATTCGCCTCTGCTCTCGATAAAACTAGCCAGAATCCATTGTTTTTATGACGGGAATTGCTTAAACAATCCCCATCAAACCTTCTCCCAGTGGAAGAACAGATAGCTACTATAGCTACCAGAACGATAGGATATCTTGATTCGTTCAAAATTGGACAGGTCAAGCTATTTCTGGACTGGATGAGTTACCTAAACACCTCAAAGATACTCATTCCAAGAAATTCGATCTTCTAGCCAGCTTCTAGCCAGGTGGATAAGGATGGAATCTGGTATCCAAGAAGAGGATGTTGGACATTCTTCATCCCGGAGGGCCGGGGAGAGGAGAGATAGCATCACTCTGACTTTGCTGGAAGGAGGAAAATCTAGAGTTGGCTTTGGGAGAAGAGAAGGAAGCTCTCAGGTTTAGTGATTCATACCTGTCCTGTCTTTTGTTTCCAGGGTTTCGATTTCCGGTCCAGAGCTAGTCTACTTATTTATTTGATACGGAAATAGAATTTTGCATATTATATGGAATTTGTCATACCAGGTTTTCCTAGAGTTGAGGAATTCTATCCATTCCAGGAAAAGCACTGGTTTGAGAAACTACACTATAGGAAAGTACTAAGGAATAGGAAGCTGCTACTTATACTTCTTATTCTTGTCCAAAGATGCCAGGCCGAGACAGAAACCCAACTAGTGAAATAGAACGGATCTCTCTAATAAACTGGGGTTCTTCTCTTTGGGTTGCTGGTATCCTTATATTGATCCGTCTTGTCTCCTCGGCTCGATAAGCTAGTAAAGTCAGTTCGTTGGATTGGTCTGTTCGGTCTGTCAGTCAGGAAAGCACGTCAAGTCAGTTAATAGCTCTGGTCCGGTTTCTAACTCGGTGAATTGGTATGGTCTGGAGGCCCATCAATAACAATAGCAGACAGGTCAGTTGTTCAAGTCCGTCTGGTTGATAGGTCAGCTCGGTATAGAATCTTGTCTGGTTTCTGAAGTTGGTAAAGTCCAATCAGTAGAGTGCCAGTTAAGTTCCTCAAGTAAGGATCTTTGATTCCTCCAATTCGGTAGGTAATCATAATAGTCTCGGCTCGGAATGCGAAGATGCTGCTAATCTGTTAAAGGGATCTAGATCGCATTTATTTGATATGCATCACTTCTTCAACCCCGGATGTGTACCTGACGCTAGGGAATAACGTAGTTCTAAAGTAGTGACTCGTGTCTTGGAGGTCGTCCATACAAATGTTCCTCTTTGCCATTGCCCGCGTCTACTCCTATAACCGAATCGATGGCCTATAGCACCATGCCATAATGAAATTCTTGATCATTTATTTGTTCGTAACATGGCGTAGTGTATCACTGGGTGCCACAATCCCATTCAATTCTTGTCCATTCAATACCATAGATATATCGATCTCTATTTTTAGAAAGCTCCTATTTCGAATGATATCTCTAGCAAATATATGTGTAGTGTATGTCAAGATAAGGTAAATCAATACGTATGACGGCAGGGAGCGGAGGCAGCTTCAACTCAAGTGAGGAGCAAGCTTACCTCGGGCGGGTAGATTGATTGGCTCCTTCATATCTCGGCATTTCGCTTAGGCCACCCAGGCCATACCATAGAAAAAAGATCTGGTTTCCTTTCCCTCATCAACCTCCGTTCTTTTATCTCATGAAAGAATCTTTCCGTCTGTATTGAGCAACTCAAATTCCTAGAAAGCCATTGGTGCACCCACCCAGTGAGTAACTACTAATGCAGTGAGTAACTACTAATGTTACGAACAAAGAAACTTTCAAAAAGTGGACCCAACAAGCAAAGCAACGGATTGGGCTGCACTGCCTTTTGGCGTTTTAGTTAGGCGCATCCTCTTGCGGGATGAAAATCTGCCATAGCACGCTCCGCGCCTTTGAAGGAACATTTGCTCGATGATGGTCCTACCCTACGCGGGCTTACTAACGATGGCCAAGCACGCAGTCATTCCTATTCTATTTGATAGGGGAAGCAAGCTAGTCAAAGAAGAAGGAAGCATGGGTATAGGTAAGTCTAGACATATTGACATGGGCGTATACTGAAATAGGCATAAGGCCGCTAACGCTAAGGAGATAGCACCGCTTCTTTGTTTGTAACTAGGACATGTATTGATGCTAGAGGCAGACTCCTGGCAATTATCACTCCTTAGATGAAGCAAGACAAGAGTGAGTCCGCTAAGGGACAAGTATGACTAAAAAAATGATGGCAGATTTTTATGGAAACGATTCTATTTGAGTATATTGTCTCATTGGGTTTGTCATTGTCGATAGCTATTCTTGTCGCCGTTAGGGCTGGCCGGATGATCCATCACATAAATGCTATTAATGTTGAAACACAAGTAACTGATATATCCAAAGATGTTCTTAAAGAACAAATCATTTATCAATTGGAAATACTCTATAAAGTCTATAGAGATACTACTGAGGGTGTGCACTTACTTGCAGGAGTTAATCTCCAAGAAGTAATCACACATCTCTTTTTTGTAGACGAGAGAGTGAGCCTTCTAAACAGTATCTACTGTGATCTTATTGCAAAGGGAACTGGAAGTGAATACTTTGGCCAAGTTATACAATTTCTTCTAGGATAGCTTGTTGTGGGGCTTTCCGAAGGGTCGTTCTGAGAGTGGTCTCTTTTCTTTAAGGTTGCATATATTGTCGGACAAGGGAGGGATCCAGGCCAGGTCTAAAAGTGCCGAGTTGGGTTTGGGACAAGATTAGGAAATAGTGCATCTTATATAGTGGGTGCCAACTTGATTGCTACTGGGATTGCTTGATAGGAAACTTTGATTGATACGAGCAGATGCGAATGAATTGAAATAGTCAATAGTGGTGATATGATCCCGGTAACTACACTCGGATCTACTTCTGCTACCGAGACTGATGCTACTGTAAAAGCATCAGGAACGTGTCAATTCACTGAATAAAGTGATCTTTCCATTGATTTATGGATGAAATCACGAAAAAGAGAAGGAACCACCGATTCTGCATCAAAAATAGGGGTTCTAGAGCCAGCTTCTCAAATCGTAAGTAGATCCAACCAGGGCAGTTGATAGGTGAGGTTCTCCGGTCAAATGCAAATAAGCCAGAGCGTATCTCTTGTTTCGAGGAAGAAACAAACATCCTGGTCTCAATAGATCTTGATTCTATGCATGCGTCAGACACATCACGAGCCGGAACAAACAAGTGCTTTCAACTCACGAGCCAGAACAAACGAGTGCTTTCAACAATAAGCAATACCCGAGCTTCCTTCTTCCAATCTGGCACAGCACAAGGAAGTAGCGCACCAGAAGAACCAATACGAGAACCCTTCCTTCCAGCCAGAATCCGTCTTTCTTGTCCTTTGCATTTGAGGAATGGGATCTGCCTTGTGGAAACAAAAGCTATTTGTTCGAGTCAAGCAAGCGGACAGTCAGCTAAGAATACTGGAAGAGAACTCTCTAGCCCTGCACTTAAACTAGACTAGAAATCCGAAAAAACACTAGTTTTGGCCCATAGCAAAATAGAGTTTTTCTTCTCCGCGGACTCCCCATGCTTGGCGCCATAGGCTTTAGGACTTTTGGCACTAGGGAATCATACTTTGATCAGATCCATGGACAGGCTCCCGAGGTCAAATCGGATTATGGACTTTTCCAGCTAAGTGAAAACGCACTTCACTACTAGCAAAGAAGTCAGCTCAGGGCAGGGCCGGTGGTAATCTCAGATAGGAACTTTCCGGGATCCTTCCATACCTGCCATCCACCACTACTACTGATCGTTTCCCAGAACGAGCCATACCTTTTCCCAGAATGAGAATACAGCTGAGGACGAATAGCGGCGCCTAGCTTTAGTTTCCACACCACACGATGGATCTATCACTCTCTTTAGCCAGGCCATTCTCTAGAGGAGAGTTCCGAGAATGAACTCCAATCTGGTACCAATCGTAGAAATCGTATTGTAGAGTTCTTCTCATGCCTAGAACAGCTACAAGCATTCCTCGAATGCAGAGACAAGACGGAGGATATCTGATCCCGCGGAACATCTGCTACCAACTACGAATTACCTTGTTTCCATGAAATCTATGTTTCTGGCACCTTGGCCCCCTCTACCTATGAAATTCTGATTCCTATGGTTGAAGAAAATACAGCGTTGTCAATTCAACCTGAAAAAAGGGGAATAAGTTGACAAAGTCAGCTTGAATATTACGGTATGGATCAAAGGAAGCTATACCCGCCTTGATTTCTATCAAACTTATTAGATAGTAAAGCAGACAAGTCTGAAATGGAATGTTTGATCGGTATATGTAGGGCTCTCAAAAGAGAATCTATTTCAGCATAGCTGATTTTCAGAAGCCAACTAGAACTTCGCAGCTGCCGTATAGTTGATTGTTCCCACCAGTTTCGTTCTCATCGGTCAGTTTCACGAATGCAAGGATTTACTATGACTCTCAGGTGTAAACCTTGGTCGTATACAGCGGTGAACTAGCTAAATATAGCTAGAGGAGTAATATAGCTAAATGTAGCTATAGGGCATTCCACAGAGGTGAAATTCTCTCGGCAAAGCAGAACAAGAAGCAACAGAAAGCAAAACAATATAAGGGTCGTTCGGAGTTCTAGGCACAAAACAATTCTACAGAACTGGGTATACCAAACAGTTGATCAACAAGGCAAATGTCCACTAAACCAGCTAAACGGCTCACGACTTGTTTGGAATGCGACGGCAAATGTGATCTCCCGGCAATATCTCGAGTCCAAAACCTCACCCATCTACATATATCATCATCTGTGGCAAGAACATAGCAACACCAAAATCCTACCAGCAACTGCTGCAATGCACCCTCCTCACGACAGCCAACCATCGACGGTGTCAGACTATGATTCAGTTGCTGTACTACTCCTCTTTGTTCTATTTCATGTTTTTGGCGGTTTCGTCCTTGTGTCTGAGTCCGAAGAAGACGGTGGATGTTGATCCAGTAGCAAAATTGTGCTTCCTGTTGCAGGATTTATGTATCGTGCCGTGCGTAGATATGGATGACATGGAAAAAATCCAGGTTTATGTACGACATGCTCTTTCCTTCCTTCATTCGGTGACGCACAGACGTGGCAGTGTCTTGTTCCTGGAGTCGCTCACAACTTTTGGGAGCACCGAGATCCTGAATAAGATGCTGCAAGAATTGGCTGAGGTGTTGGGAGCCCCTAATAGAGAAGGACGATGCAGAAAGGGATGATGGGAAAGTGACAAGACTGGACTTCGACTCGTTTAAAAAGAGTTGTAGCCGTACGGAATTCCAATTGGAATGGACCCATTTCATGATACAAGTTACCCTGGATTTCTTTCTATTCCTATTTCGCTGGGCAATTCTAGTTTTTGTTATGATGATCTCATGGATAGTAGTATTAAGTTCTATAAATAGATTGATAGTAGGTTTTAAGATAGCTTAGCCCTTTCTATGATTCAATTTGTATTCGAGAAGAGGGGTGCCAACCCTATGGGAAATGTAGCTATGCTGTACTTCTTCCTACTAGCTATGGTGCAGCACCTGTTCCTAGCTACGATGCTGCTCCTGTCCGCCCCTTGATTTATCACTGCTTTGGTATTTTATTGGTCATTGATTTATAGACGGGAGGATAAGTACCCTGGCTCGACCCCAGATATCGATTTAGCATTCCATTATCGGATCTCCGAAACGGGAAACAAGAAAAGTAATTGAAATCATGTGCCAGCGGGACATACGAAATTCACACTTTTTGACTCTCAATCCATAGGTGGAGATACCAGGGGTGGGTTTTCATGGCCTATAGTCTCCCCTGCCGACGAAGCACGAACTACTTGTTGAAATTGTGGATCCAAATCTTGCATTTCTCCTTTACTCGTCAAAGGCCGCGTATTGTTATTCCCATGATTCATGTGGGCTATCTGCTCTTTATTGTAGGGTCCTACTCCCACCTATCCTTAAAAAACGATGTGAGTGGCTCATACTAATCAAATGTACAAGTAACTGACCCTTATCAAGCTTTCCACACATAGTGTTTTCATCTAAGATTGTAATTCTTCCATTTTTCTGCAGCAGCATATTGTTCCATGGAGCTAGGATCCAAAATAGGAATCAACAAGTGTTTCCACGACTCTACCGCCCGGCCAATCTTGTTCCACTGAATCCCCTCCCTTTTTCATGGCCACATATCTTTATGGCTAAGGAGTGGGAAATCTTTCTCCTGTTACACAAATCAAATGTTTCATTTCATCCGGGAAAAGCCACCTCTTTCTCCACAAACAATGTCTTTGTCATTTGATCCTGTTTTTATCCATTAGATAGGAACAGCTTTGCTAAATACTGAGAACTCTCGGATAGAGTATTAGAATAAAAAGACCATTAATTATATAAGGAAGAACCCAGGGTTCTAGCCCATTCCCATTCCTAAATCAATAATTCGTAGTGCTTTTGCCTTTCTTGCGTACTCCTGGTGAACCAGTTGCTAGACATAGGTTTAGGAGGCTATTTTCTCCTATTAAGTAAGATTCTTAAGCTTAATAAGCCCAAAGATCGAAAAGTACAGACCATTTTGAAATAAAACCGGACCATTTGTAAATCAAAATAGAAAAATAAATCTAGCTACTCTCTTCTCTGTCTCCTTCAGAAAAAGAAAGCTAAGGCAATTGGTGTTGAATAAACAAAACCACACCGAACCAGTCAGGAGTTTTCAGAGATTATGCCTAGCGTCACATGACACCACTTCATTGTATGCAACACGAGGAACCGATCAAGAAAGACGAAGCAGACCTGCACAAGTTCAAGAGCGAGGTCAGACAAGCATGTATCAGAATAGCAACGTGATCAAGGCTGCTGCTGCTGCTGCAAGGACTAACGTCACAAGGGAAATCCGGCAGGAACTGAAGGCCACCGATCCCGACCGATCACGCGGCACGGACGTCGAAAGCTCCTCCATAGTCGACGGGGGCACTTCACTTGTCCTGGGGCGGCAGCAGCACGGACATGCACAACTGATTTCAATTAGTACACATGAAGTATGATCAACGATTCCGCAACGATATTAATTCCAGTGTAGTGTTCAAATGACCAAATGGATGAGATGATCAACAATTGCTCAGATTAAAAAACTAGAAGGTACAGTTACAACTTAACAGATCTGTGCACTCAGAGTTTGAGAAGACTATATATATAGCATCCGCATCACCAGGACACTCGATACTGTAATTAGTAGGCAGTTCAAGTTAATAGAACATATGCTGCGAGTAGAAGAATTGAATCAATAATCAGTTTTATCATACAATCAAGTTTGAATCTGTATTCCTATAGCCCTATAGCAGCATATAACAAGAAATGGAGAGAACACTGCAAGTGAAAATAAAAAAAAATCCGTTTTGTTGTGGGCAGATGAGCAGGGATCATACGGTGCGAAAGCTGAAATGGCTAAGAGTCTCTGAATGGCATTAGTGGCCGCAGATTCACCGAATTACTAGACAAGCAGAAAAACGTTTACCTGGAGACATTTTAGGCGTGGGAGGTGAGTCAGGTGTGAAATGCATCTCAGGAAGCGACTTGAGCCCTGTTTCAAATGGGGGGAAACAAATAAATGAAAAAATAAAATTGGTACATTCAAAAGAATTGCTCAACTGATCAGTAATCATGACTAACCATAGCAAAAAAGCACAGTAATAATATCCCTAAGAGTAGCATCCAGAGCTCGCTGGTAATCCGCATCTACCACCAACCATCACCAATGTAGCTTCACAAGGACTCACAAAAACAAGGATAGGAGCGCATAAACTTATTTCGTAACTTGTTCGGTGATCAAGAACACGCGCATAGGGAGCACAAGAATTGATCGAAGCATATACTCGCCATCAAGAAGGGACAAGTTTCTCCCCCTGGCCCTACTCCCCAACCAACCCACCGAACTAACTCCATACGTTCATCATCATACATTGCGTACCGTGCATTTTTCCTCTTCCTTCCATACTGTGCCGAGGCCTTTGGCTGCTCAATTTATTTTCTTTTGCCGCTTCTCTATTCTACATAGACCCGGCAATCTCCCTTCGACAAAAGCATACTTTTTGAGTACTCTAAAGAAATATAGCCCATTTGGCCGGCTTTAGGATTATGCTTACTCCTACTGTGGAGAAAACCAGAGGAGTCCGACTACCATTTCTTCGTATGAAGTACGTACTTTTTCTTCACCATGCAAGCTCTACAGGTTTCGGAATCCGAGGCCTTCAAGTTCAACTGTAGACGTAGAAGCAAACCAGTACTTAAGCATCGAGCGAATGAGAGACGAGTGAGACGCCTTTAGCTCCTAGAATGCCTTCTTCAACTTTGCTATACGCAATCCGAGGCCTTTTCACCCTACAGCCGTTGCACTTTTTTTATTAAATGAAATAGTTCATTTTCTCGCTCTTAACTCGAAAGTACTAACTAAATAGGGGCATGGAGAAATAAAGAAGTGTGGGGGAGAAGCAGCCGAGCTCATTCCCTTCCATTCCTGCTCTATAGTAGGGGTTATGTCCCCCTTTTCCTAGTGAGAGCAATACACAATGCTGCTACGAATAGAGATAGTGCCCTATCCACTACAAACCGGTACTCTGCTTCAACCACACGGTATGGCTCCCTCATTTCAAACCAAGCTGTAGACCAAGTAGGAAACAGCTAAAGGTTCCGGTCCAAAGGTAAGAAGATCCGTTGGTTGGAAATCCGTATCAATTGTTACTGGTTCTCCCATTCTTGGTACTGTGTCATGTGACTCTAAAGCCCCAACTAGGCTAGATCGAGATCTTGGTCCTTGCTAGGCTTACTCGCATAAATAACCCCCATGTCTTAGGTGTTCTCGGGGGTAAGCGAGTCAGTACAATCGGTTGCACAACCGTCCAGTCCATATCATAATTGTCATAATGAATCATATCAGTAGGTGGCATACTTGCCTACTCAAGTCCATCTACTATGGATGTGGGCTTGGACCAAGCCATCCCCAAACACTGAACCGGATCTTGAAAACAGGACTGAACTGAATCCGACTTCTTGGTACCCTAGTGGCTTTTGGTCCCCATCGGAAAGTGCTGAATGGATTGCTCCTTGCCCAACGACAAAAAGAAAGAAATTTAGGAGAGGATTGATAGGTTTAAGCATTCAGGGCTGGTCGCTCTTATGGATACCTGTGAGCTAGAGTCGGGAATCTAAAAGGAGACAACGTAAGCCGTACAGATCTAGTTGGGAATGTTGTTCATGCAGTGGAGAGCGTAAATGACCGGCCCTTGAGGCGCGGGTAGACTTATCATATAGAAAGGAAAGAGATAAGCGGAGGGAGGATGGTTTGATGATAGCCAAGATCTCCATCTCATTTGTCACTCTCGTGTTCTTAATAGGAATCGGCAAGCAGATACAACCCCTAGGCCATTGCCATTCGACTAGTCTATCAGAGTATCCTACGAAGTCAGGTCCAGTAGGCGCAGGATGCGCTAAGCCATTCGATCTTCCTGCTGGTGGTACAGCTGAGATCAGCCAACGGTTCGAGCACTTAGCACAATGTGCCACTTAACCGGACGAGCGCAAGACCGGGTCTACCTACCTTATGACATTTATGAAAAACGAACGTTGTATTAAGGGGTTTCTACCAGTTAGTAACAAAGCCGGCAGTATCCTTGAATTCAGGGGTCAGCTACGGGAGGTATGTCTCCTTGTGTGCCGAAGAAGCGTCTATCATTATACGCTATTTATCCAATCAAAAACTTCTTCATTTAGTTGGTAGAACCCACGCCAATATCATATTGACTCTCTCTCGTCCAATAAGAGTTTCCAAGAGTTACTTTATTCAAATTCTCTCCTTTCCAAAGCTCCACAAGGAAAAAAGAGTAATAGGACAACAATATTGCTTTCATTTATTTTGAGTTCTTTCTTTGTTGAGATGGAAATCGACGTTTTTTTGAAAAGGGCTAGGTAGTTTGCGCGCAGGCAAAACTTCTTCATGAAAGGTCAAAAATAGACTTGGATTTCATGGGTTTCTTAATGACTAGTCGTTCGTTTGAAGCCTTAAGAAACCGGCAGAGAAAGCGCCAGTTTTTTTTCGAAAGACCTTATTTCGAGAATCAACTAACCGACAAATCCGTAGCCCAGGTGATTCGTTGCCTCCCTCTCGCCAAAATGGGATGAATCTTCTCATGCAGCTCTTTGATTATTCAGGGCGCAGCGAAGCCAATTTCCATCAAGGCAAGGGGGTAAATAAGGGGGAAGAGGAGTTGTAACGATAGAAAATAGAAATGACTATAAGGAACCAACGATTCTCTCTTCTTAAACAACCTATATACTCCACACTTAACCAGCATTTGATAGATTATCCAACCCCGAGCAATCTTAGTTACTGGTGGGGGTTCGGTTCGTTAGCAGGTATTTGTTTAGTCATTCAGATAGTGACTGGAGTTTTTTTAGCTATGCATCACACACCTCATGTGGATCTAGCTTTCAACAGCGTAGAACACATTATGAGAGATGTTGAAGGGGGCTGGTTGCTCCGTTATATGCATGCTAATGGGGAAAGTATGTTTCTCATTGTGGTTCACCTTCATATTTTTCGTGGTCTATATCATGCGAGTTATAGCAGTCCTAGGGAATTTGTTCGGTGTCTCGGAGTTGTCATATTCCTATTAATGATTGTGACAGCTTTTATAGGATACATACCACCTTGGGGTCAGATGAGCTTTTGGGGAGCAACAGTAATTACAAGCTTAGCTAGCGCCATACTAGTAGTAGGAGATACCATAGTGACTTGGCTTTGGGGTGGTTTCTCCGTGGACAATGCCACCTTAAATCGTTTTTTAGTCTCCATCATTTACTCCCCCTTATTTTAGTAGGCGCCAGTCTTCTTCATCTGGCCGCATTGCATCAATATGGATCAAATAATCCATTGGGTGTACATTCTGAGATGGATAAAATTGCTTCTTACCCTTATTTTTATGTAAAGGATCTTGTAGGTCGGGTAGCTTCTACTATCTTTTTTTCCATTTGGATTTTTTTGCTCCTAATGTTTTGGGGCATCCCGACAATTATATACCTGCTAATCCGATGCCCACCCCGCCTCATATTGTGCCGGAATGGTATTTGCTACCGATCCATGCCATTCTTCGCAGTATACCTGACAAAGCGGGAGGTGTAGCCGCAATAGCACCAGTTTTTATATCTCTCTTGGCTTTACCTTTTTTTAAAGAAATGTATGTGCGTAGTTCAAGTTTTCGTCCGATTCACCAAGGAATATTTTGGTTGCTTTTGGCGGATTGCTTACTACTAGGTTGGATCGGATGTCAACCTGTGGAGGCACCATTTGTTACTATTGGACAAATTCCTTCTGTCTTTTTCTTCTTGTTCTTTGCCATAACGTCCATTCTGGGACGAGTTGGAAGAGGAATTCCAAAATATTACACGGATGAGACTCATCGCACCGAATCCTTTTCTCCTTTTGGCCATAGCCATAGAAGAAGCAGCTCCTCAGAAGCGGAGGGAGGGGAATCTATTGATTCCTATAACCCTGCTTATATAGCTTTTTAAGACAACATTTAGGGTTTTTCCCGGGTTTGGTACCAAATCTGGATAAACTCCTTTCGGTTCTTAAACCGGAGGAAATTCTCTTTCTGGCTTTCCACTTCCCATGGGATGCGAACATGTTTAAATTGCCCCTAAAGAAGATCAAAGATATGATTAAAGAACTAATGGCTAAAGAGGAGGAAAACAGATAAAAGCCTCTAGTGGAAGGTTGTGAAGACCATCGTATGATGGACGAGGAAAACAAAGAAAAGCCTCTGGTGGAAGGTTGTGAAGACCGTCGTATGACGGAGGAGGAAAACAGAGAAAAGCCTCCGATGGAAGATTGTGAAGACCGTCGTATGACGGAGGAGGAAAGGAAAAAATTGCTGGAAGCATTTTCTTTCCTATGGGATAAAAACAATGAATTGGAACTATTGAGTGGTGTAGGTATCCATCTTAGCAAATAGAGATACCGAGGCACACCAACCTACTACTCGTTGGTTTGGTGGGGAAAGAGGAGTGGGTATGAGGGCTTCTTTCACTTTTTAAGGCTAGTTTACATCATTCCACATGATGATTTGCTAATTGTTTTATGATCCTTGACTAGCTATATAGAACCTAGGAACTTGCATGTGCTATTACTGCTGCATAAAGGAAAGGTGGCTCACGTTACCACTCTCCCCTATTCCTACAGGAAGGAAGAGTCCATCAAATGCAAGTCGCTACCAGTTTCCTATTTTGGATGAATACCATCGCACCATTTGACCTAAAAGTAACGAGGACTCAAGGAATCCTCTGGAATTTCAGTCATGATGATCAGGTACCCGGAGTACCTCACCCTCATCAGGAAGAAAAGAGAGAGAAGTGGAGTAAAATGGATTCAAATGCCGCATTGCAAATGAACAAAAGAAACCAGTGGAAATAGAAAGAGAATTAACAAGTGTATCAATTCATGAGTTAAGGAATACTATTGGGAAGATTGGGTGACTAATATCCTGAGAAAACGATCTCTTTCTTCCCTTGAAACATGCTGAGAGGACCATTTCGATTAGTGAGAAGCTCAGTTCATGGGTCATGACGACAGATCATATCGTGTACCAGTGCACTGTTCTTTAGAGATCTATGTTCATGAACAAGAATGTAGTGAGGGGTTCTACTTTAGTGTTATTCCTAGACTGATGAAGTGAAGACTTTAGGCCTCGCTAATAGTGGACCAACTGAGAATGTTTGTTTCTCTTTTCTGTAGATATCTCAATATTCCTTGAAAGCCTTATGAATGGTGGCGAGGATGTGGAAGAGCTAGTCATATAGTCCTTGAAGCTTGATTCCTTTTATCGGTTAGCAAGGAGTTTGAAGCTTGAGTACTTTCATTCAGCTTTCGTTCCTGTGGAATGAAGTTGGTTCATAGGTCTCAAGTAGATCTTCTCAGACAGTGAGTAATATCTCTACTACACTTTCCTTCCACTTTATGTTGAGCAAGTTCACCTGTTAGCTTTCCCGCAAAAGGACAGCAAGCGAGTAATGTGAATCATCATAGTTTCTGTTTTCAGACAAGTACAGCGTCCACCTTTATTATATTAGCAAATAGCTAATCTTAAGAGATCTCAAATAAGGGACATACTTTTGCGTATTTCCGAATGGAGCAGAATAGTCATTCAACTGATGCTTTGAAAGTATTAAACGAGGCGATGTGTTTATCTGTCTTTCCTCATTGCATTCCTATACTTTCCTGCTTAGTATCAAAACCATGTGATGGTACACTATTTTGGCTATAACTTGATTTCTCTAACAACTCAAGATGACTTTCTTTTTCATGTTGAGAAACATGTTCGGATGCAACTTTCATTGAAAAATAAACATAATGAATTAACTGGCCAGTGGAATTTTATGAAATGGGGGCTCTCGGGAAAGCAAGACTTAAGTAAGGTAGGCAATTTCATACCAAGAAGAGCATTTAAGAACAACTCATAAGCAATTCCAAGTGGCAGAGATGACTCGAGGGACCTCGTCAGATAAGCATATCCTATGGTAAATGTGGTACCTGGTCCAGTCAACTTGGATGTAGAAACTGACCACTAGTGGGTGTCAATTAAAAAGTCACTCTGTGGCTAACACTTCTACTGCTATCGGCAGGGCTTAGTCTCTCGTGGTTCATTTCCACCGGAGAGCATCTGTTTGAATAATTAGCGTATATAGTTGATCACTCTAATGACAACGGATTCAATTCGCAAATTTCCCGTGATTGACCGAAGGAAAGGTTAGCGACTGCTCTCCCTACGGAATCTCAAGTAGAGCCATTGCATAGCTGGCAGACACGATGGGCTCAGGGTTTCGACTGCTGTTCATTCCGACCTTAGGTCTCGCTCAGCGAATTCAGAAGGGTTGGGTCCTTTTTCGATGACTTACTTTCCTAGTAGCAGAGATGCAAGAATAACTACTTTCTTCTGCTAGGCGTTTCTTTGTTGCCAGCTGAGAAATAATACTCGTTTTTTTCGGATGAGGGGGAGTGCCTTTGTTTGTTCAACGTGCAGATCTGGGAGGAAGGGGCAGGACTTGTTGTTCGGGCAGTCTAGTTTTGTTTTTGTTTGGTGCCAGTGTCCCAGTGAAGGAAGTAGGGCTTGCTGTTCCAACAACCGCTCTCTTCTCTCTCTGCTCCCTGATGTCTTCTCTTTGTCTTCGGTATAGTATATATTTTTTTTGATTCAGATTCACTCATAACTATAAGAAGAGTGTGGGATGGAGGAATGGATTACGGAAGGAGACAGATTCCTTATAAAATGGATTAAGGTGGGTTTCGGAGATTCTACTGAGTTCGTGGACATATTAGATTAGATACTTACTACCTACACTTGCTTTTTTTTGATTCAGGGGAAAAGTTTGGTTAGTTGATCAACTACGAGTAGCCAAAAGTGGCTATTAGGATTATGGATCTGATTTAGATACTTCTCAATCCGTCGCGTTCGCAGGTCTAGTTCGATACCATCCAGATCCCACTCAAAGATGGAGCGGATGTTGTCAGTTTGTTCTTCCAGGGTCGAAAAACGTCTCCCATTTATCGTATCCTTCTTGTACAGTCATCCCCATAACTCTAGTCATAGGACCTAGTCATAAGTTTCTACTCTAAGTCCATCTACTTCTATTTCTCATACTGAACAGAACCGTAGATTTATTCTAGTGTAAACTGCGTACGTGATCTAATTATAAGTGTAATAAACTCTGTACGTGATCTAGTTATATATGATAATACTGGTTAGCGGTGGCACCAGGGGCGAGTAGAGGAAAGAGAGTGCTACTTTGACATTTTCATTAACAATATATCATAATAAGCTTTGCTGAGGCATGCTAATGGAGGTTGTGTTAGTCCTATCACCTTAGAGAAAATAATCTCTTTTATTATTCAGGAAATTCCAAATCGTTATGTATATAAGACGACCCTCATTCAAAGCTAAGGTGAATATGTTTCGGTTCATTGTGGTGATCCCAATCTCGTGTCACTCCACCACATGTAAAATAAACAATAGTATTGCCGTTCACGAGCACTGAGAACCTATTCTAATAGAATCCTGGTTTTAGATAGTTTCTACTATGATTCAACTGATCAAAGAATACTCTATCTTTAGATGGAACTGTAATAGCAGAGTCTGTTGTTAGACTAGCTTAAAAGGTAGAGCCAAGCACTCATAGATCACTAAGAATGTCGACTCGAACGGAGATTGGTATACGGGTAGCTAGAACACTGATTTCTCAGCATGTTTCTATCAGGCGTGTCTCCACGGGACCATTATGACAGATTTCAAGTTGTTGGCCAACTCTCGGATATTTACTCATCATCTATACGATTATCTCCGAACCTACCATTCAAACAATTGTGGAAAGGTAATCGATACTATTGCACCGTCCTCTCAGCGGTCATAATTGAATAAAAGGGATCGTATAGCTTTCCAATCCAGCAACATACATCTATCACCTAGGCATAACTGCCAACATCAGTATGCAGAAAGAATCTGTTTAGAACGGTTTAGAGTCGGAACCAAGGCAAGATATCAAGGATTCTGTATAGTAGAGGAACTAACACACTGGGCTTTCCCTTTCAAATAGACGACCTGGAGACAGATCAACACAGCCAATGCTTCTTTTAGACCTAGAACCCGGACCAGAACATGGAAATGGTTACAAGGCATCGAATGGCACTTGTCCTATCATACCTTCTCTTGTGGCTTTAGACTGTGTATATACTTGACCTTGCCAAGCAGAAGAAGCAGAAGCCCTATTGGAATCCGAGCCAGGGTCATTGTTGTTACAGTTTCCCCTTTTGGTAAAGGTTGGGTTGAAGGGATTGGGATTGGCTTATCGAGATGTGCGTGTATCTCATATCGTTCTAGTGACTCCGCTTTCCTGACCAGGGAACTGCTATCTTAAGGATAGTCAAGTCCCGGATTCGAAAGTCGACATGATACGCTTGATTGGTCTGGCATCGCCGGTTTCGCAGGATCACTTATGCTATTTCAAGAACAGAACCTGGCCCATGGGGAAGAAGTAGTAGCCAATGCCGAAACTACTTGCTTGCTTTTACTTTCCGACGCCAATGCCAACAAGTGCTTTCCTGACTCGAGAACGAGTACATATGCTTTCTCCGATGCTTGCTCTTGTTACGAGCTTCTACCCGACCGATTAGCCCAGAGCACTAATACGCTTTCTTTCCTCGAACAAGTACCTTTCCTTCAAACGAGAATGCCAACTTCTTCCTTCCAACAATCCAATACGAATACGAATGTACGAATGACAGGCCATTCCCCGGAGTAGAGTAGAAATGAATTCATTCACTTCTGCTCGAAACCAGAGCCTGAGCTATGAACTGATCTAAGAGCGGACAAGCAAGCCTATTCCTATTGTTTTGGGTGGCAGATTCCATATGTTATTTCTCATTGCGAATACAGATTCTTCTTGTACCGTATAAATATCAAGCAAATGACAAATATGGTTGGATGCCCTATATGCTCTCTATCATCATCTAGCAATGTTTGAGCGTCGCACTCCAGTGGCTTTCTTTCCTATGGCTTGGGTGACTAATATCCTGAGAAAACGATCTCTTTCTTCCCTTGAAACATGCTGAGAGGACCATTTCGATTAGTGAGAAGCTCAGTTCATGGGTCATGACGACAGATCATATCGTGTACCAGCGCACTGTTCTTTAGAGATCTATGTTCAGTGAACAAGAATGTAGTGAGGGGTGGTACTTTAGTGTTATTCCTAGACTGATGAAGTGAAGACTTTAGGCCTCGCTAATAGTGGACCAACTAAGAATGTTTGTTTCTCTTTTCTATAGATATCTCAATATTCCTTGAAAGCCTTATGAACGGTGGAGAGGATGTGGAAGAGCTAATCATATAGTCCTTGAAGCTTGATTCCTTTTATTGGTTAGCAAGGAGTTTGAAGCTTGAGTACTTTCATTCAGCTTTCGTTCCTGTGGAATGAAGTTGGTTCAGAGGTCCCAAGTAGATCTTCTCAGACAGCAAGTAATATCTCTACTACACTTTCCTTCCACTTTATGTTGAGCAAGTTCACCTGTTAGCTTTCCCGCCAAAGGAAAGCAAGCCAGTAATGTGAATCATCATAGTTTCTATTTTCAGACAAATACAGCGTCCAACTTTATCATATTAGCAAATAGCTGATCTTAAGAGATCTCAAATAAGGGACATACTTTTGTGTATTTCCGAATGGAGCAGAATAGTCATTCAACTGATGCTTTGAAAGTATTAAACGAGGCGATGTGTTTATCTGTCTTTCCTCATTGCATTCCTATACTTTCCTGCTTAGTATCAAAACCATGTGATGGTACACTATTTTGGCTATAACTTGATTTCTCTAACAACTCAATATGACTTTCTTTTTCATGTTGAGAAACATGTTCGGATGCAACTTTCATTGAAAAATAAGCATAATGAATTAACTGGCCAGTGGAATTTTATGAAATGAGGGCTCTCGGAAAGCAAGACTTAATGAAGGTTGGCAATTTCATACCAAGAAGAGTGAGGGAGTCCTGGACTAGGGGGTGTCCGGATAGCCGAACTATCATCATCGGCCGGACTCCAAGACTATGAAGATACAAGATTGAAGACTTCGTCCCGTGTCCGGATGGGACTTTCCTTGGCGTGGAAGGCAAGCTTGGCAATACGAATATGTAGATCCCCTACCATTGTAACTGACTCTGTGTAACCCTAGCCCTCTCCGGTGTCTATATAAACAGGATGGCTTTAGTCCATACGACGAACAACAATCATACCATAGGATAGATTCTAGGGTTTAGCCTCCTTGATCTCGTGGTAGATATACTCTTGTAATACCCACATCGTCAATATCAATCAAGCAGGACGTAGGGTTTTACCTCCATCAAGAGGGCCCGAACCTGGGTAAAACATCGTGTCCCTTGTCTCCTGTTACCATCTGCCTAGACGCACAGTTCGGGACCCCCTACCCGAGATCCGCCGGTTTTGACACCGACATTGGTGCTTTCATTGAGAGTTCCTCTGTGTCGTCACCGATAGGCTCGATGGCTTCTTCGATCATCAACAACGATGCAGTCCAGGGTGAGACCTTTCTCCCCGGACAGATCTTCGTATTCGGTGGCTTTGCACTGCGGGCCAATTCGCTTGGCCATCTGGAGCAGATCGAAAGCTACGCCCCTGGCCGTCAGGTCAGATTTGGAAGTTTGAACTTCATGGCTGACATCCGCAAAGACTTGATCTTCGATGGATTCGAGCCACAGCCAAGCGCGTTGCACTGTCAAGATGGGCATGATTTAGCTCTGCAGCCGGACAGTGCCCTGGAGGCCGCACACGAGTCTGCTCCGATCCTCAATTCGGAGCCGGCTGCATAGATCGAGGACGGGTGGCTAGACACCGCCTCAGGGGCTGCAACCTCTACGGCGATGGAGACGAACACTGACCTTGTCCCTCATGAAGCTCGTGACTCCGAGGTGCCGGACTCCTCGCCGGACTCCGAACCTCCCGCGCCCCCTCCAATCAAATCCGATTGGGCGCCGATCATGGAATTCACCGCTGCGGACATCTTTCAACACTCATCTTTCAGCGACATCTTGAGTTCGCTAGAGTATCTCTCGTTATCAAGAGAGCCCTGGCCGGACTGCGGTCAGGACGGTTGGGATGCGGACGACAAAGAAATTCAAAGCCCACCCACCACCCACTTAGTAGCCACTGTCGATGACCTAACCGACATGCTAGACTTCGACTCCGAAGACATCGACGGTATGGACGACGATGCCGGAGACGACCAAGAACCAGCGCCTACTGGGCACTGGAAATCCACCTCATCATATGACATATACATGGTGGATATCCCAAAGGATGGGAATGGCGAAGGAACAGCGGAGGATGACCCCTCCAAAAAACAGCCCAAGCGCCTGCATCAGCGGCGCCGCTCTAAATCCCGCCACAGCAAGAATGGAGATTCCGGCACCGGAGATAATAACACCCCAGACAGTGCCGAAGACAACCCCCTTCAGCAAGATTCAGCACAGGAGGACGGAGATGCCAGCCCTCATGAGAGAGCAGCAGATGAAGAGGTAGAGGATTACATGCCTCCCTCCGGAGACGAGGCAAGCCTCGACGACGATGAATTCGTCGTGCCTGAGGATCCTGTCGAACAAGAGCGTTTTAAACGCAGGCTTATGTCCACGGCAAACAGCCTCAAGAAAAAGCAGCAGCAGCTTAGAGCTGACCAAGATCTGCTAGCCAACAGATGGACTGAAGTCCTTGCGGCCGAAGAGCATGAGCTTGAACGCCCCTCCAAAAGCTACCCTAAACGCAAGCTGCTCCCCCGATTAGAGGAGGAGGCATATGAACCTGCATCACCAGCAGACAATACGGCTGACCGACCACCCCGTGGCTGCGACAGAGAGGCCTCTAGGCCCTCCACTAGAACCGTACCCCGGCATCGCTCGAAAAGCACAAGGCCACAGGGGAACGCTCTGGACTTGCGAGATATATTGGAGGATAAGGCAAGACAATCAAGATCGATCTATGGATCGCGTGGGCGCCCCATGATACGTGACGACACCCGTCGCGCCGGACACAGTAAGTCCGGCCGGGCCGAACACAGTAGACAAAGCTCTTTTGAACTTCGTCGTGATATCGCCCAATACATAGGCGCCGCACACCCACTATGCTTCACAGATGAAATATGGATCATCAAATCCCCGAAGGGTTTAAACCCGTGAATATTGAATCTTATGATGGCACAACAGACCCCGCGGTTTGGATCGAAGACTATCTCCTTCATATCCACATGGCCCGCCGTGATGATCTTCACGCCATCAAATACCTCCCACTCAAGCTTAAAGGACCAGCCCGGCATTGGCTTAACAGCTTGCCAGCAGAGTCAATTGGGAGTTGGGAAGACCTGGAAGCCGCATTCCTCGATAACTTCCAAGGCACGTATGTGCGACCACCAAACGCTGACGACCTAAGCCATATAATTCAGCAGCCAGACGAATCGGCCAGACAATTTTGGACACAGTTCTTAACTAAGAAAAATCAAATCATCGACTGTTCGGATGCGGAGGCCCTCGCGGCCTTCAAACATAACATCCGCGACGAGTGGCTTGCCCGGCACCTGGGACAGGAAAAGCCGAAATCCATGGCAGCCCTCACATCACTCATGGCCCGCTTCTGCGCGGGTGAGGACAGCTGGCTAGCCCGCAGCAACAACCTCAGCAAAAAATTTGCCAGTCCGGATATCAAGGACCGCAATGGCAGGTCGTGTCGCAACAAAAACAAACGCCGCATTAACAGCGACAATGGTGAGGATACGGCAGTCAATGCCGGATTCAGAGGCTCTAAACACGGTCAGCAGAAAAAGCCATTCAAAAGAACTACTCCGGGTCCGTCCAATTTGGACCGAATAATCGACCGCTCGTGCCAGATACACGGCACCCCCGAAAAGCCAGCTAACTACACCAACAGGGACTGTTGGGTATTCAAGCAGGTAGGCAAATTAATTGCCGAAAACAACGACAAGGGGTTGCATAGCGATGACGAGGAAGAGACCCGACCGCCGAACAATAGAGGACAGAAGGGTTTCCCCCCACAAGTGCGGATGGTGAACATGATATACGCAACCCACATACCCAAAAGTGAGCGGAAGCGTGCACTCAAGGATGTGTACGCGATGGAGCCAGTCGCCCCGAAGTTCAATCCATGGTCCTCCTGCCCGATCACTTTTGATCGAAGGGACCACCCCACCAGCATCCGCCACGGCAGATTCGCCGCATTGGTTTTAGACCCAATCATCGATGGATTTCACCTCACCAGAGTCCTGATGGATGGCGGCAGCAGCCTGAACCTGCTTTATCAGGATACAGTGCGCAAAATGGGCATAGACCCCTCAAGGATTAAACCTACAAAGACGACCTTTAAAGGCGTCATACCAGGTGTAGAGTGCAATTGTACAGGCTCAGTTACACTGGAAGTGGTCTTCGGATCCCCGGATAACTTCCGAAGCGAGGAGTAAATCTTTGACATAGTTCCGTTCCGCAGCGGCTATCATGCTCTGCTCGGATGTACCGCGTTTGCAAAGTTCAACGCGGTGCCGCACTACGCATACCTCAAGCTCAAGATGCCAGGCCCTCGAGGAGTCATCACGGTCAACGGAAACACTGAACGCTCTCTCCGAACGGAGGAACATACAGCGGCTCTCGCGGCAGAAGTACAGTGCAGCCTCTTAAGGCAATTCTCGAGTCCGGCCGTTAAGCGACCAGACACGGCTAAACGCGCCCGGAGTAACCTACAACAAGACCACCTGGCACGTTCCGCGCATGCGTAGCAATGCGGCCCCAACCCCAGCCCCTGAAAAATTTCAAGATGGGTCCTTCGCGTACATCATTACGCTCTGGAGATACCATGGGCATGGGGGAGGGGCACGACCACGATAGGCCCAGAATGCGGCTTAACCACACCAGGGGCTCTCAAGTGTGTCGTTCTTTTTTTTCTCTCTTTCTCTTTTTACCCACAGGACTCCGTTCATCAGAGGCCCTGTCCGGCAGTAGACCTGCCGAACTCACGATGCAACAGCCAGGGAAGGAGAAAGGCTACAATGAATATCCAGGTTTTCTCCATTACGAGCATTAAATCTGTTTTATACACCATTCCGCAGCCTACCCCTGGAGGGGGACATGTTTAATAGTCCCATCCCTTGCTTATCGCACCATTTGTATCGTTCTGCATTCACAGCAGTATTTCTTGAATAAACAATGCAGCACCTTTTTGCTTATAATTGCATTTCTTTCTTATACATATATGACATGTTGCATCTGTACACTTTGGTACGGCTAAATACACCAGGGGCTTATGCTTCCCGCATCATGGTGTGATAAGTCCGAACACTTTCACAAGTGCGGCACCCTGAACTTATAGCATTATATGCATCGGCTCCGAATCATGTCTTGGGTCAATAGTTGGGTTTGCCCGGCTCCCATGTTTTGGTACCTTATGTTCCGTTGTATTGGCTAAGGTAGCACTGGGAGAACCACTGCGATTGCGCCCCAGTTGAGCTGGGCGAGCGCCTCAGTGGAGAAAGCTAAAACTGACTGTCATGATGAGGCGAGATCCGGTCATTGTTCGAGAGGTTTTTTCGAGTCCCTAAAGACTTATGCCGCTTAGAGCGAGGAACCGGCTTTGTCCGGCCCAGGCGTGGATAGCGCCCCAAATTCGGCCTTCCGAACACTAGGGGCTTCGCCGAGATTTAAAATTATAGAATTCTATGGCTAAGTGAGAGTGTTCAAGCATTATAAGTCCGGTTGCCTTGTTTGTTGTGTTGAGCGCCTCCCTAGATGGACCCAAAAATGGGAACAAGAGTGCTCAAATTTATCCCGAGCACCCCAGCACTCGTGGCATGGGGGCTGAAGCCGACGACTTGCCATCTCTCAGATTTGATAAACGGCCGCACAGAAGGTAATATTTTAAATTAACAAGCGTTGCTTAGCGCATATGAACAAAGTTTTCAGCCCACACGATAACAAAATGCGAGTCTACTCAAATATTACATCTTTGGTTCACTCACCCGCAATAATGCGGGCACCCTTTAGGACACTCTTATAATACATCTCGGGCATGCGATACTCCTTGCCCGGCGGTGGCGCGTCCGTCACAAGCTTCTCAGCATCCATCTTGCCCCATTGCACCTTTGCGCGGGCAAGGGCCCGATGGGCACCTTCAATGTAGGGGGAGTGCTTGATGACTTCAACCCATGGACAGGCATCCACCAGCCGCCGCACCAGGCCGAAGTAGCTCCCAGGCATGGCTTCCTTAGGCCACAGCCGAACTATGAGGCCCTTCATGGCCTGTTCGGCCACCTTGTGGAGCTCGACCAGCTGCTTCAGCTGGTCGCTAAGGGGAACCAGATGTCCGGCCTCAGCATATTGAGACCAGAAGACCTTCTCCGTCTAGCTCCCCTCCTCGGCCCTATAGAAAGTGGCAGCATCGGACACGCTGCGGGGCAGATCTGCGAATGCTCTTGGAGAGCTCCGAATTCGAGTAAGTGATAGGTAATTCACACTCACATGCTTACTTTGCATGAAAAATGCCTTACCCGCCGCTATTTTCTTTAACACCTCAATTTCCTAGAGGGCCTTGTAGGCTTCGGCCTTAGCGGCTTTGGCACTCTCAAGAGCCGATGCAAGCTCGGACTCTCGAGTCTTCGACTCACGCTCCAAACTCTCATGTTTTTCCACGAGAGCCTGGAGCTCTTGCTGTACCTCCGCCACCTGCACCTCCTGCTTCTCTTGCTCGGTGCGCTCCGCGGCCGCATTACATTCGGCCGCGGACACCGCCTCCTTCAGGGTAGCCACCTCCTTCGTGGCCCCTGCAATACCCATGTTATCCTTGTCATTCTTCTTGCAACCAAATCCTTTTCTGTAAGGTACAATTTTAATAAGGTGTTACTCACCTTCCTTATCCTTGAGCTGCTTCTTGGTATGGTCGAGCTTGTTCTCGGACCGCTCGAGGCTTTGCTTCAAAGTATTGACCTCCGCAGTCAGTGCGGCAGAGGTCAGCAGCACAGCCTGCAATCCCATATTGACATATTTTTTATGACTCCTGCGTATATCTTTTTAGATCCTCAGTCCGGCTTTTCTTTCCGAATACCGAACCGAGCATCAGGGGCTACTGTCTATGCGGTACTATTTTACATATATCAAAATTCTTAACTCAAAGCCTGTTAGAAGGCTGCTGCAGGCTTTGGTCAGCCCGCTCTTGGCGAGCTGAACCTTCTGAATCACCGCACTCATGACAGTGCGGTGTTCCTCTTCGATGGAGGTGCCGTTGAGCGCCTCCAGCAAGCTATCCGGTGCCTCCGGTTGGACGGAGGCCGCCGGCGTCACGGTCTTGCCCTTCTTACGAAGGGGCCGCCCGCCGGACTCCGAAGCCACTACAGGTTCCGGGGCGGACTCCAGTGCAAAGTCCAGGAGGTTGCCCTGCGGCACCTCCGGGGCCTCCTCCTCCTGACGGGTCCCTTCCCGGGATCCCACCTTGGCATCGTCCGTATTACGGGGGGTGGAGGCGGTCGGAAGAGAATCCATATCCGACGCACCCAAGGACCCGCTCGACGAAGCGGGAAGATCATCCTTGGGCGGACTGCAGGGTTGTATGCGGCATTAGAAAGACACCATGTGGCGAAAAGAAAAATCATGAAGTTATTTCGGGAGTCCGGATACTTACGATCTCGCCAGGGGCTTGGCCCTTGGAGGCCAATCCTCGTCGTCGTCGCCGGCATTGGCAGAGCAGTCCAAGGGAAGAGACCTTCCCTTCTTGGACCCTTCGGCCTCCCTCGTTGGGGAGGCCTTCCTTTTCTTCCCTCCCCCCGCTGGGGGAGAGGCCTCCTTCTTCTCCTCCTCGCCTTTGTGGGAGGAGTCTGCCTCGGAGTCATCGTCCGATGACACCTGAAAACGGGAACTCTTTCGAGTGCCCGTGGCCTTCTTCTTGGCCTTCTTCTCCGGCACCACGTGGGGTGCCGGAGCCAGCAGCCCCGTTAAGCGGGCGTCCGCTGGGTCTTCTGGCAATGGGGCCGGACAGATAGTCTGTTCGGCCTTCTTCAGCCAGTCCTGTCAAAGGAGGGGGAGTTTAGATCCCGCATAGAGTCAAACTATGGAAAACAAGTGTCCCGTAAAGGGCAAAATCACTTACCTCGCTAGCCGGGCGCTGCGAGCTGAATCCGCGATCTTTGGTAGCGGATGCGGGAGCCTCGGCGCCCTTAAACTGCACCCTCCCGGCCTCTTCGTACGTAGTGTCGAAGAGGCCGCTCAAAGTCTGGTGCTGCGCCGGATCGAACTCCCACATATTGAAGTCCCGTTGTTGGCACGGGAGAATCCGGCGGATGAGCATGACCTGGACTACGTTGACAAGCTTGAGCTTCTTGTTCACTAGCTTTTGGATGCAGGCTTGAAGTCCGGTTAGCTCCTCCGAATCACCCCATGTCCGGTCACTCTCTTTCTAGGAGGTGAGCCGTATGGGGATGCCAGATCTGAATTCGGGGGCCGCTGCCCATTCAGGGTCACGCGGCTCGGTGATGTAGAACCACCCCGATTGCCACCCCTTAATGGTTTCCACGAAGGTGCCCTCGAGCCAAGTAACGTTAGGCATCTTGCCCACCATGGCGCCTCCGCACTCCACTTGGCTGCCCTTCACAACCTTCGGCTTGACATTGAAGGTCTTGAGCCACAAGCCGAAGTGGGGCTGGATGCAGAGGAAGGCCTCACACACGACAATAAACGCCGAGATGTTGAGGATGAAAGTCGGGACCAGATCATGGAAATCCAGGCCGTAGTAGAACATGAGCCCCCGGACAAAGGGATGGAGTGGGAAGCCCAGTCCGCGGAGGAAATGGGAAAGAAATACTACCCTCTCATGGAGCCTGGGGTTGGGGATGAGCTCCCCCTCGTCGGGGAGCCGGTGCGCGATGTCGCTGGACAGATATCCGGCGCTGCGTAGCTTCTGGATGTGCCCCTCCGTAACGGAGGAGGCCATCCACTTGCCTCCCGCTCCAGACATAGTTGGAGAAGGTTGAGGTGAGATGTGTGGACTTGGGCGCTAGAGCTCGAGTTCGCGGAGATGGATAAGCAAAGGAGGAAGAAGGCGTTGGTAAAAGGGTTGGATCTTTATCCCCTTATATGGGCGGACAAAACCGAGTGTCCCCACCGGCCTGATAAAACTCGCTTATCTCCCAAGCGCCGCAATCAATGGCGCGGTTGGGTTACCCACGTCCGTATTGATGGGAATCCTGGAATAAGGGGAACACGATCTCTGCTTCGACAAGGCGTGCCAAGTAAAGGCTTGGTAGTGGTGTGACGTCACGCCACAAAATACGTCAGCAGATTGAACTTGTGTAAGTATTATTCTCTCTACGGTGGTATGTGGAATTTATTTTGCAGAGCCGGACACTATCCTGGTGTTCACAATCTTCTATAAATTATTCGGAGGAGGAACCTGCGTTGCAATGCCGAAGACAATATGCGCGCCGGACTCGTCGTCATTGAAGCCTGGTTCAGGGGCTACTGAGGGAGTCCTGGACTAGGGGGTGTCCGGATAGCCGAACTATCATCATCGGCCGGACTCCAAGACTATGAAGATACAAGATTGAAGACTTCGTCCCGTGTCCGGATGGGACTTTACTTGGCGTGGAAGGCAAGCTTGGCAATACGGATATGTAGATCCCCTACCATTGTAATCGACTCTGTGTAACCCTAGCCCTCTCCGTTGTCTATATAAACCGGATGGCTTTAGTCCATAGGACGAACAACAATCATACCATAGGCTAGCTTCTAGGGTTTAGCCTCCTTGATCTCGTGGTAGATCTACTCTTGTAATACCCACATCATCAATATCAATCAAGCAGGACGTAGGGTTTTACCTCCATCAAGAGGGCCCGAACCTGGGTAAAACATCGTGTCCCTTGTCTCCTGTTACCATCCGCCTAGACACACAGTTCGGGACCCCCTACCCGAGATCCGCCGGTTTTGACACCGACAAAGAGCATTTAAGAACAACTCATAAGCAATTCCATGTGGCAGAGATGACTCGAGGGACCTCGTTAGATAAGCATACCCTATGGTAAATGTGGTACCTGTTCCAGTCAACTTGGAAGTAGAAACTGACCACTAGTGGGTGTCAATTAAAAAGTCACTCTCTGGCTAACGCTTCTACTGCTATCGGCGGGGCTTAGTCTCTCATGGTTCATTTCCATCGGAGAGCATCTGTTTGAATAATTAGCATATATAGTTGATCACTCTAATAACAACGGATTCGATTCGCAAATTTCTCGTGATTGACCGAAGGAAAGGTTAGCGACTGCTCTCCCTACGGAATCTCAAGTAGAGCCATTGCATAGCTGGCAGACACGATGGGCTCAGGGTTTCGACTGTTGTTCATTCCGATCTTAGGTCTCGCTCAGCGAATTCAAAAGGGTTGGGTCCTTTGTCAATGACTTACTTTCCTAGTAGCAGAGATGCAAGAATAACTACTTTCTTCTGCTAGGCGTTTCTTTGTTGCCAGCTGAGAAATAATACTCGTTTTTTTCGGATGAGGGGGAGTGCCTTTGTTTGTTCAACGTGCAGATCCGGGAGGAAGGGGCAGGACTTGTTGTTCGGGCAGTCTAGTTTTGTTTTTATTTGGTGCCAGTGTCCCAGTGAAGGAAGTAGGGCTTGCTGTTCCAACAACCGCTCTCTTCTCTCTCCGCTCCCTAATGTCTTCTCTTTGTCTTCGGTATAGTATATAATTTTTTGATTCAGATTCACTCATAACTATAAGAAGAGTGTGGGATGGAGGAATGGATTATGGAAGGAGACAGATTCCTTATAAAATGGATTAAGGTGGGTTTCGGAGATTCTACTGAGTTCGTGGACATATTAGATTAGATACTTACTACCTACACTTGCTTTTTTTTATTCAGGGGAAAAGTTTGGTTAGTTGATCAACTACGAGTAGCCAAAAGCGGCTATTAGGATTATGGATCAGATTTAGATACTTCCCAATCCATCGCGTTTGCATGTCTAGTTCGATACCATCCAGATCCCACTCAAAGATGGAGCGGATGTTGTCAGTTTGTTCTTCCAGGGTCGAAAAACGTCGCCCATTTATCGTATCCTTCTTGTACAGTCATCCACATAACTCTGGTCATGGCACCTAGTCATAAGTTTCTACTCTAAGTCCATCTACTTCTATTGCTCATACTGAACAGAACCTTAGATTTATTCTAGTGTAAACTGCGTACGTGATCTAATTATAAGTGTAATAAACTCTGTACGTGATCTAGTTATATATGATAATAGTGGTTAGCGGTGGCGCCAGGGGCGAGTAAAGGAAAGAGAGTGCTACTTTGACATTTTCATTAACAATATATCATAATAAGCTTTGCCGAGGCATGCTAATGGAGGTTGTGTTAGTCTTATCACCTTAGAGAAAATAATCTCCCTTTTATTATTAAGGAGCTTCCAAATCGTTATGTATATAAGATGACCCTCATTCAAAGCTAAGGTGAATCTGTTTCGGTTCATTGTGGTGATCCCAATCTCGTGTCACTCCACCACATGTAAAATAAACAATAGTACTACCGTTCACGAGCACTGAGAACCTATTCTAATAGAATCCTGGTTTTAGATAGTTTCTACTATGATTCAACTGATCAAAGAATACTCTATCTTTAGACAGAACTGTAATAGCAGAGTCTGTTGTTAGACTAGCTTAAAAGGTAGAGCAAGCACTCATAGATGACTAAGAATGTCGACTCGAACAGAGATTGGTATACGGGCAGCTAGAACACTGATTTCTCAGCATGTTTCTATCAGGCGGGTCTCCACGGGACCATTATGACAGCTTTCAAGTTGTTGGCCAACTCTCGGATATTTACTCATCATCTATACGATTACCTCCGAACCTACCGTTCAAACAATTGTGGAAAGGTAATTGATACTATTGTGTCGTCCTCTCAGCGGTCATAATTGAATAAAAGGGATCGTATAGCTTTCCAATCTAGCAACATACATCTATCACCTAGGCATAACTGCCAACATCAGTATGCAGAAAGAATCTGTTTAAAACGGTTTAGAGTCGGAACCAAGGCAAGATATCAAGGATTCCGTATAGTAGAGGAACGAACACACTGGGCTTTCCCTTTCAAATAGATGACCTAGAGACAGATCAACACAGCCAATGCTTCTTTTAGACCTAGAACCCGGACCAGAACATGGAAATGGTTACAAGGCATCGAACGGCACTTGTCCTATCATACATTCTCTTGTGGCTTTAGACTGTGTATATACTTGACCTTGCCAAGCAGAAGAATCAGAAGCCCTATTGGAATCCGAGTCAGGGTCATTGTTGTTATAGTTTCCCCTTTTGGTAAAGGTTGGGTTGAAGGGATTGGGATTGGCTTATCGAGATGTGCGTTTATCTCATATCGTTCTAGTGACTCCACTTTCCTGACCAGGGAATTGCTATCTCAAGGATAGTCAAGTCCCGGATTCGAAAGACGACATGATATGCTTGATTGGTCTGGCATCGCCGGTTTCGCAGGATCACTTATGCTATTTCAAGAACAGAACCTGGCCCATGGGGAAGAAGTAGTAGCCAATGCCGAAACTACTTGCTTGCTTTTACTTTCCTACGCCAATGCCAACAAGTGCTTTCCTGACTCGAGAACGAGTACATACGCTTTCTCCGATGCTTGCTCTTGTTACGAGCTTCTACCCGACGATTAGCCCAGAGCACTAATACGCTTTCTTTCCTCGAACAAGTACCTTTCCTTCGAATGAGAATGCCAACTGCTTCCTTCCAACAATCCAATACGAATACAAATGTACGAATGAAAGGCCATTCCCTGGAGTAGAGTAGAAATGAATTCATTCACATCTGCTAGAAACCAGAGCCTGAGCTATGAACTGGTCTAAGAGCAGACAAGCAAGCCTATTCCTATTGTTTTGGGTGGGAGATTCCATATGTTATTTCTCATTGCGAATACTGATTCTTCTTGTACCGTAGTAGCTCGACTGCTTTCCTGACTTGACTCGATAACTGCTTTCGCTTCCCCAATCCCAGAGCATCCAAGAGATTCATTTCCACACGCCTGATCCGCAGTTAACCATATATAATGCTCAATGCTATGCAAAAGCAATAAAAGGGAGATTGTCTTCTAACTAACTATATAAGTAATTTATATAACTAGATGATTCTCGTTCAAAAGATTCTTCCCATTATCATTATATACAGAGGCGGAGGCGCGTAGCAATAAAAAAGCTTGCTCGTTGGGCTGATGAGGCTCGAGAAAGACTGTGAAGTGAAGATGCGCCATTACCGAAACCATTTCTTTGCTTTGGGCGAAGTTCCTTTATAGGGAACTCACTTCCTTGCTTGGTTGGTTGGTTGAACTTCCTTTTTAGGTGCGGTGCGTCCGGGTCTAGTTTCATTTATGAGTGCTGCGTATATTTCCGTTAGTAATGGTTTTGAGCTTGGGAAGAAGGGATATGGGTATGGCATCATCCCAGATTAGATCTAAGGCTAGTTCCGTGTGTGCAACTACTATCTTATCTCAATATCAGGCTAAGGCTTGGCTAAGTGCTCTAGAGGTTTTCCTTATTGTCCTAGTTCTTACCTCAACAGGGCAGGGGAGATAGTTGGAAGTTGAATAGTCGTATCATATCAGTTCAGATAATCCCTGTTGAATGGCTTGGCTTTCAATGCGAGTCTAGTTAACTGATTCCTAGGCTAGCTTCTCCTTATGTGCGGGTCTAGTCTACAGAATAGATGAAGAACCAGAACCGAGGAGAATAGAAAGAATACAGATCTCAGAGTGGACAATCAATCCCAATTCCTAGTTTCCTTCAAGCAATAGCCTGCATGTTCCCGTTCTTTGTGTAGCAAACCTCCTATAGTGGATACGACTGAGAACGAGCTTGACTCCACTCACTGCAAAGGAACAACTGATTCTCCAATTCCATGGTTTGTTTTCCTTTCATTCTACTTACTTCTTTTCGCCGGAGGCATATTTGATACGTTATTAACATTCCGAAGAAAGTGCAAACTTCCAGATTTGAAGGAATGGCAAGATCAGAGATCCATTTTACGCTGGGGCCTGGCCAATGGGGAATCAGTAGTACTCAAACTTTGCTTCAGAAATCCACTGTTGCTGAAGAGAAGAGAAGAGATTTCTAGCGCGCACTCCTATCCGAGTAGAAAGACAGCCTACACTCACTGTTGGCAATGGAAGAGACTAGACTCTTTCCACACTTAAGATCCCAAGGGACAAGACAGATCAGATATTTCTCTTTAGCCGGGGGCCCTTCTCCAGAGTAGAGTTTCGAACAAGAGTGCGCAGCGATGCATTTCATCAAGAGTGCGAATCGAATGGAAGTTGACCATGTTCCTGAAATTGATCCTCGGATGTGAAATGAAAAGAGAAGCAAGTCCCGATGCAAGGAAATAGATCTTTATTCCGTGGGTCAGTGAGCCTGTTATGAGTTGGCTTTGGGACAAGCCCTGTTTCTTTAGACGAATCTGCCCTAGAACTCACTCTTGAAACCCGTTGAAGGAAATCCCGATAAAGAGAGGGAATGTGCTATAAAGCTTCCATTTTTCTTCTACACATTATACGTTACTCATTGGGTTGATAACAGAGGATAGATCGCGTCAATTCACTAAAGAAAAACTGTTTTTCCTGAGATTTCTGGCCCGATACTTTCCTGCCGTTCCAGAACGGCGGATTCAGCTTCAATCCGAGGGCTTCCTGTGGCTGTTTCTGATTGACATGTCTGTTTCAAAGTGCAGTTCTCTAGGTCACAAGAGATAGAGATAGAAATGATCCCTGGCCGAGTCTAAGATCTTGGGTTGTTGGGATAGGATAGCTTGATTCCAGTTGTGAGTGGTTGATCAATCTTTTATTTGACTGGTCTGCCGGATCACTTCCACTGAGTCCCAAAACCTTTACTTAGAACTTATATGTAAATTCTGCCACTGATCCCCATTTCTACAGCTTGCTTTTAGTTGACGGTTAGGTTAGTTCATCTATCCACACTGGACTGGCATCAACAACGACTACTCGAACTAGTCGTCCATCAACAACAACAACTACTCGGATTAGTAACATTCCTCAGAAATAACATATATCGAAGTCGAAGGAAGAGCGGAAACCTGCTTCCCCAGAAACACAGTTGTGCTTCACTTCCTTGCCCAGAGACCAGAATATGGATCTGGAAAATGAACTTGCTCTTGATACTGGGTCGATGGTTGATAGCTAGGCTTTCAGGGAATCACAAGTTGTGATAATAGGCCGGCTAGTCCGGAACGTAGAGCAGATCTATCGGAGAACAGGGAGGAGGAAATTCTTGCTTGAATGCCCAGGGCAAGCTCCAGCAGATACAACAGATCCATATCCATAAACAAGAATGAAAAGCGGATTTCGATTAGTGAATGGATGCTATCCTGACCTGGCAAGAGATCCTGATCATTACGAGATGCTAATTTTAAACCTCCAATGCCTTAGAGCAGCAAATCCATCAACCCCGGACAAGAAAATCAAACAAAGTAGTGGCCAGGCTCAAGAATGGGAAAGTCAAGTTCTAGTACGGCTATCGCGATGTGGCCAATGGATAATAAATAACTTGCTAACCCAACCCAGCAATCAAACAGATGCTAGCAACGACTTTCTAGCTAGAAAACCGAGCCTTGGATCTCCGCATAGAAGACAATTCATTCCAATACCAATGAAGCTAAGGCAATAAAGCAAAGGCAAGTTCCAATTATGTAGTGTAGTCTCTCTCATCCCCAAAAGGAAGGAAGATTTTTAAATTTCACCCACTATTCATTCCCTCTATCCAAACGACACCACTGATCCGATGCCAACTCTTTTAATTGACATTAGTAACATTTTCTACACTTGCTTCTGTTCTCCAATTCCTATTCTCATTCCAATTCTCATCCCATCCCTCGAGATAGCCGGGCCAGTGATTCTCTTTAAGGATCGAACTATAGCAATAGCAAACAAACCGAGCGAGGAAGCTTACTTACCAGGGATGGATACCAGTTCAGATGGATTTCCGTATTCACTTATGAGGCTCGAATCTCCTCTTCCACACTGGCAGCACCTAAGTGAAACAGAAGTTTTCTTATCAGCGGACTGGGTATCAAGGTCAAATAGCAGTACGTACTGGCAGCCTCCCGATGTGGGGTTCCAGGGTAGAGGTCAGAGATCACAGGCAGTATGCCCTATTTGAAAACATGCAATGAGGAAAGGGCTTTTACTACCGCGCTACCTCGGGAGCTCCGGAAACTGTATACTCGCTTCACTCATCTGTAATGGTATCCTTGAAAGCTAGCTAAAGTGGGTTCTAGACAAAGTTCTCCTAAGCAGGGCGGAAGGAAAAACAAGAGCAGTATAGCTCTACATTACGCTTCGCGGGCCTCGTCTTACTCACTCACCTTCTACTAATTGGACCGTGACAAAACAACCAGCCCAGCAATAGGCAAGGACTAGCTGAAATCCCTTTCCGCATCGTCCCTCTCTATTGGGGGCTCCCAACACCTCAGCCACACATCTTTTTCGTTCGCTCCCCATTTTATTCTCTAAGGAACCCTCTCCTTAATGAGCGTAGATTGATGGAGATGGCTTTTGTACCGGTCAATCTTTATATCCTTTCTGGCATAGTTTTGTAAAAGATCGGCAGGTGATCCGTCCTTTCTCCTCTGACGTGGTTCATGCATTCTTCCTTTTTGGAAAGCGGATAGGGATCGGGTGAATTAGAGAATAGACAGACATCCGTTGGCATTTCAGCCTTTCTTCTCCTGTCAGGGCCTATCCGAAAGAGAATCCAGTACCTCTTGGTCCTAAATATCAGAATAGTACGTGCAACAACGGAACAACAAGAGCAAGACCGCTCCAAACTAAATCACAGTAGAGGTTATGGCCACTCAGGCTGGACCAAAACAGCAAGCGGAAGGTCTCCGAAAGTCCTACATTAGCACCAAGCCATCCCCCAAGGGAGGGTATAAAGGAGTGTGGTAAAATCCAGTTGCTAACACTCCCGGCTGTGGGTTCTTCACAATTAGCAGGGCTTCTATTCTAGTACAGAGATCACCACCTGTTATGCCAGGGCATCCTTTTTCGAGTTGGTTACTGTCTTGTTGAGCAACATTTTCCCGGAAATCTCCGCTTATTAGGGTGGCCTCTAATAGGTCGGGAGAGTACTAAAAATCTGGCTCATACGCCTCGCAAGATTGAACATCTGCGAAAGTCATTTCGAAGCTCTGACTCTCGAGAGAAAGTCTTGCCTACCAATGACTTATTTTATGGAATAAGAATGCCTACTGTACTAGCTTCTTTCTTGACTCCATTAACTCAGTTTACAGAAAGGAATCCATCCAGTCCAGTAAGAAGGAATAGAGAAGAAGAAAGTCACTCATCAACTCCTACTTTGGTTATTGAGACTTGCACGCGTATCTGACCTATGTGTACCTATTCCCTAGCCTAAGTAGCTTACCCACTATCCTAATAACTGTCTGTCAATCCGGCAGCTTGCCCTACTGCCTATCGACGCTACTGTCCTAAGTCTCCTATTCATATACCCAAGGTCAAAGACTTTGGAGGGCAACAAACTGATTTCGGAATTGCTTAACTGCTGAGAGCTAATATCGGGGAGTAGTAAGCCAGCCCATCACAAGATGAATGAGTGCTCCTCTCCTATGCCGACTTACTAGCCAGGTTGAGCCTTTGAGTCATAAGAGGAGGGAGAATCTGGTTGATTTTCCAGAGAATGATTATATGGATTTCAAGGAGGATATTGTTACCTTCATCAGATTGATTGATAACTGGTCGTCGATTGACAACTACTGCTTTTTCCAGTGAGAAAGGAAGGAGGAAGGGGATCTCAACAAGCCATGGATATATAGCCTACAGCCGAGTCCACAAAGAAGACGGTTTCAAAGCTCGAAGAGCATATTTGTGAGGTTGATCCCTAAGTGCAGAGTTTCATGTGACGAACAACGAAACTCCATTTCTTCAAACACAACCCTGTGCCACCGACAAATGTTTGACTTTGACTGTGTTTTTTTTGGGCCATGAAGATTCTACTTATACCCAATGATGGAACATTTTGAAAATATGTTCAACGGGGTCTTAAGAAAGGCAAATTTCAGGCATGTAGTTTTTAAGATCATCTCGCTAATCGAAAGATGAAGGATAGCGAACACTAGATGGCTAGTGGCCTTATGCAAACAAAGAAGAGGGATGCCTAACCAATTGATCCTAAAAGATCTTATTTGAGATAGGTCAGGTTGGACTTAGTGGCCAACGTTAGGGATGGTAGAGTCAATATGGGATGTGGAATTCCAGGAAACGTTCTTATCCGCGCTCACTGATAATGTGAATCTGGTCCTTAGTTTCCTCCAACTGATTCCTGTTTTTTTTGAGCCTTTTTCAGTAAGTCCTTAATAGCGAAAAATTCTTTGACTCTAAGCGTTAACTTGGTACCTTTATTCGGATATGCTTCTTTTCAGACAGGAGGGGCAGATTGACATTCAGGCAATGGCACATGGATTCTATTGAGAAGGGCTGGCTGCTCTCGACAATGGGGTGGGGGAATGAGATGCTGGGAGATGGGAGTTATTGATGGATTGAGAGGGGAGAAGATGCGTGGGCTAGTTCAATCTTTTTGCTCCTGCCTTCCTAGCCTTATGGACAGGAGTCCTCTGGCCTAGTCCTGAAACTCTTCCCGCAGCCTTCCTTGCCCTTATTGCCCGGCATACCTCGAAAGGCATACCCTGGAACCAATTCATTCATGTGCCTCCTCGCGATAAAGCTTTGCCTTACTTTGCTTGCTGGCTCTAATCCCACCTCCTTTACTACACTACACCCTCTCACCGCCCCTATTCAGCCCGAAAGGCTTCTAACTTCCCCGAAACCTTACTTATTCAGGGCAAGATTTGGAACTTAGGGTCACTGCCTTTCATCCGCCTTTCTCTCATATGCTTAGAACCTATCCATAGAAATGGAATTCAAAACTTCGGAATAGTTTCGAGGAGAGCTGAGAGGACACGTTCAAGGAGTAGTGTAAAGTAGCAGACAGAGGGGCGCTCCCACTTAGGCATTAGGCATTAGGCACGAGAAAGGACATCGTTCTCGGGTGTCCCTTCCTTCCCGGAAAAAGGCTCTCTTGCATCTTTTGCTTCCCCACCTGGCCTCTATTCTAGATTCACCGTCTTCGGATGCATCAGTTTATTATGCTTATGCCTAGTCTTAATACTAGCTAGTTACTTCAACTACCTTACCCCACCACCCCTCCTTTTAAGGAGGTTTCAGAGCACCCAGTCACAGCTCGTCACAAGAAACGATTGATGGTCGAGTCCCCGTGCATGAAGTCAGTGGATTCGAGTGAACTAACCGTACTACAAATCGACATACTTGAGGAAGCTTCTTACTAAACCAAAGAAAGGGCAGCTCCAGTTGTGTTGTCGATTCCCTTCTCCTGAGAGCTTTCACACTCTGGGATGGGAGTCCCTTCCAAGACTTGACCAAAAGCTCCCCACAATTTCTTGAATTGAAGCAGTTCGGAGGCCTTCTTCTAGTTACGATTCGCCCTTGTCTATCACTATAGATGTTCTAGCTTTAGTCTTTAGTGTCATTTTGAGTTATGCATTTGGAATGCTCCCCTTCCAAGCAAACTAAACTAACCTTGCTAAGTGCTAGCCAGGTGAAAGTGCTTTTCGCTAGAAGTTTTGGTGTTCTCTTCCCTTTAATCCAATTGAATCAATCGATCAGAAGAACAAGAACAAGAAGGCATTGTACTTTTAATAGGCCCTACTTCTGAGACCTCTATCTCTATTTATTTTCATTCTTACCTTTGGTCAAATACTAGAATATAGTATTTTTATTGGACATCCTCCTCACTATTTAAATTAGGGAAAACCGGATCAGTAAACTATTGCATCTAAGGGAACAGAGCAGCAGCCTAGGGATAAGCAGGAATTCAGGTTAGCTTTTCTGTTTTCCGAATCTTACCCACCTGAGAGTCCTAGTCTCGAAAGGGCACCTTGGCCATCCAGCCTTATGGCAGAATCGATGCAAAAGTTGTGAGCCGATAGAAGTGGAAAGGTAGCAGGTTTCAGAAAGGAAATATTCCAATGGTTAGATTACCTCCATCTCAGTCAACGATGGGGATTTGTGAAGGTATCAAACTTAAGCTATTTATAGAATGACAATTTTTGATGTAGCTTCACGTCTACCTATACCAAAGGGTTTCTATAGTATGCCGAACTAGTGACAGTACCAAATGGTCAATGCCTACCTCAAAGGTTTGCATCTATAGAGTTACGAATTGCCTACGGTGAGTGTTCCTTCTGCCCCAATGGTCTACCAAAACGGAAATGCCTTCCATAAGATGATGAAATCGTTTTTCTACCTTCTGCCTCTGAGGTTTCCCTTCTCTTACAGCATTCTTGAAACCTGACAATCAAACTATTGCATATCAAGGACAAGTCAAAAGTAGATTCATTCCTTTGTTACGGCGGTTGAGGGTACTTGCTGTTCAGAGATGCTATCAGAGTAGGAAAGTTAGGCAAGCTATCCTGCCTAGTTTAGATAAAGCACCCCAATCATACCAAACGCGACCCAATCATTGTATACATAACATAGTGGAATTTGAGTAAATTCTCTCTACCTTTCCCATTTCCAATTCAAAAACCACTAGGCATAGAAGGAAATCTTTCCCGGTAGAAGGTTCTCAGTAATCAGCAGTGGGAATAAGCCCTTCCAGTCTTTTTCGCCTAAGAAGGTTTTGGAGGAGGAACCTATGGGAACGGCAGTCCTGCATCGAGATTATTAGTTGCTTACCGCTGCACATTTTATCAAGATCAACTTGTGGGAATAGCCGTCCTTTCCTTACCAAAGAAAGAAAAAAGGAATGACGTGGTCTGGTTTACAAGTAAGAAAGAAATAGGATAAGGGTAAAGGTGCCATTTTAGCTCTTTGTTCCGCTCTTGGTTTACAGGCTTTGTTAACCGGACTGGAAAAGGGGGCATTTTCTAGGTAGGTTTCCCTATTAAGTCAGCACCGGATCAAGATTGGAGACCCACCACAAGCAGAGAACAAAAATCCTAAGAGTGGTGACCAACCATCTGCAAAAGGAGTAACAGAGCAAAGCGGAGAAGAGAAGGGGGAAGAAAAAAAGGTTCCTAACTCATTGGATAGCTTAATCTATTGGTCAGGGATCCCATCTTTATTTTATTAGGTGCCTAGACTTTTCGGGGCATAGGGTAGATTTCACAGTCCTTTAAGTGAATATGCCTTCTCTTTATTTATAGAGCTCTTAAAGAATGGATCAGCTCCTAGCGAAAAAGTCCAAGGTCTGAATACCAAGAGCGGTCAAACACAGTGATCGGTCCCGGTCAATGGGTAGAAAAGCCCACCCTATAATCTGAAGTAGTCTTCGACTAGGTATATAAATAAAATGGATAAAAAGAAAGAAGCTGAGGAAAGGAGATAGATGCATTTCACTAGGCGTATATGATATTGGAAAGAATGGAATCGAGTGAGCTTAGGCCAACCGATAAGTCATCTTTGTGTAACTTCCCATATGCCTACTTCTAAGCTAAAGTAAGGAAATAGGGTGAGATAAGCAAGAATGAGACGAACGAAGATGTAAGGTATGTTTAGATGTATTATTTGTGCTTTTCAAGTTGCTTCTTGCAAAATCAACTAAGTTCGAAAAAGCCATGCCCAGGTTTCCGGGAGTTTAGATAAGATATGTTAGCTGTTGGAGGATCAATATTATCCGGGGGATCCATATATTATGAGGGAGTATAGAGAGGTGGTCTAGAGATAGTACAGTCTGTAGTGAACCTATTCATTAAATGGACTTTTCCCTTACCTCTCATCAGCTTCCCTTTCCCTCGCCGGTGCAGTGCCATCTGGATACCTCATAAATAAATCAAGCAGGCCGGCTAGTAAAGCGATCCCGAGGGGCTATCTTCTCTCCCATGCTGGTGCCTTGCTTAACTCAAGTATAAAGTGGAAATGAAAGCCAAAATCCAGGGTGATAAAATTCCATTTGAATCTTGAGATCCAAGAAGAAGGATAGCTTCATGAGTTCGTTCTGACTCCTAGCTTAGCTGGAAAGCTTTTGCTTGTATCTGGCAGTGGGTGTAACATCCATCATACTCAAACAGAAGAAGGTTTGCTTATCTAGCTCCAAGGCAGTTATAATCATTTACAGAACCAGGGTTTGCACCTACTGAGGAGGAGAAAGGGCCGACGACCCATACTAGAACTCCAAGATAAGATCTTTCAGTCGATCAGACGGCCGAGGCCTTTAATAAGGTCCGGTTGTGCCAACAAGTTCTTCTAGTTATGAATCGCCGTAGGGAGGTAGCATTACATTTGTATTAGCAAAATACACCTCCTCATAGAAAATAATGGCGAAGAAAGTGTTATAGTACTTTCTTTCTGTTCAGTCCTGGAACTTATTCTTTTCCGATCGACCTATCAACAATAGAGATCATACCCCATCGAGCGAGTTAGGAGCTGCTCACAAAGAAGGATGAAACCAGATGAGATGGCCGAAGCAGATACCAGAGAATAGGTTCCTTCACCGAAGTCTACTTTATTTTAGAATTCAAATTCAATTGATGCCGCACAGGCTGACCATTTAAAATAGGTGGAAACGGGAGACTGGAGAAGATGATCACACTTTGGAAGAGAGACAGTCGCGTACCTGCCCCGGGAGGGGGCTTTTGTTATATACAATCACTGAACTCAACCGCTTAGACTGGAGATGACACTTGAAAACTCGTACAGAAATCTATCAACTTGACTTAGAGGAAGAAGTGGCAGGGGGTAGGTCGGCTGTTTTAAGTCCGAATGGTTCGTCTTGTTGGCATGGCGTTGGTATGCCTCGCTATCCTTAAATCTATGGACAGGGGAGATAGAACTTTTGCTTTTCGATACCCCGAGCCGATACATGAAAAAAGAGGGATAATAGTAGTAGCAAGGGTGCTGTATTGGGTCAGTCAAAACTTACTACTTCCACATTGGTAAACAGCTCCGCCATAGATCTATCATACAAATTTCAATTCTGGAAAAGCGAACCCGCTGATAAAGAATTTCAGACCGAGGTTGGAGTTAGTCAACCCAATAATGATACTCTCCCTCTGGGGCCTTGAGCCGAAGCCGAGCCGATACGATAGACGGGCGAAGTGAGCGAGACCAAGACGGGCCAGACATGGAGTGGCGAAGGGGGCCTACTATACGTATACGTGATTAGTAAGCGGTTCAAGACATTGAACGAAAAATCAAGTGAACTAATGAACAGTGTGATTGATCAGACAAGTACCAAGGAGCAAGAAAACGTATGCGCTTTAGCAAGGGATGAGCGCGAAATCTGTTGCTTGTTCTTTTGGTAGCCTTCTTTCATTTCTGAATTTGCTTGCGAGCGGTCCTTGCATTAGTATGAGTTCGTTGACCGCGTAAGGGAGATCCATCTTGATGATGAATTCCACGATAACGAGAAATAGAAATTAATCGTTTTTGCCTGCCTTGGAGTAAGGATTCCACCATTTGTCAGCTGATGTGCCCAAACTACGTCTAGTTAAAGCCCACTGGAGTAAGGAAAATACAATAGGTTGCTTTTTTTCCCACCATACCTGGCAATGATTGGTATCCCTTGATATGTTAACACAAACTAACAAGTTGTCCCTTCCCCTAGAGGGGTTTCCTATGTGGATTCGTTCCCCTGAGAATCTTCCATGAATTGACGTATATGAGCGTAGTTATCAGGTACGCCGGGAGCTGGATTCTATCCCCGGGGATAGTGATTGATGGCATAGAGTTTTGATAGAGAACTCGTATCAAAATCATACCAAAAGAAAGTCTCGATTCGAGGAACGGAATACAGGTCCATGATAGAACATAGACCGGTAAAAGAAAGGAAAGTAAGCATAGTCTTCATTGAACAGGAAGAACAATTAGATTTTCCGTCAACAAAGTAACGCTATGCAAACTCATCTGATCCCTGTTTGGGACTTCTTCTTCATGTCACGAGACGGAATCGAACCGGCGCTTTCCAGATGCATGGTCCAGATAGATACCTATCTGATCGCGACTTTGATTTCTCAGTTCAAGAGGAGACCTCCCTACATCTGCAGGCTGGCGGTCCTGCCGGCCAGCCGACACAAAATCCAATTTGAGTTATAAATACGGATCCAGAAAGATTCGAGTAGAGTTAGAAATACGGAGCCAGAAAGAGTCGAGTTATAAATACTGAGCTTATACTAGTTCAATTAAAGACAAAATGGCGCAAAAGAGTTTGCTTAGAAGGGAAAATACCAAAACCGCATATAAAAAGACATAAAAAATGAACATACATAGGTACCATAGGCAAAAGCGGCTGGCTGCTCAAATAATTAAAGTGCATTTGGTAAAACATCTGCATTTGAGATAAGTTCAAGTAATCCATATTTGCATTTGCGAAGACTAAATCAGGAATCTGAGAATAAGGGTTTGGATTAGGGGGAGGAGGGGAATTTATTGATTCCTCCAACTCCATGTAGTTAGAACTCACACTTTCAACGCTAAAAGCCGGCCCATTGACCGAGTTTGGGTATGACGACGAAGGGTTAAATTCCACAATCATTCCGTCCATGGAATCCGGGATAAAAAAGGATCCATCGTGACCCCCCATCTTTTTAAGCTCTGCTCCCAAACTAAAGAGAAATGAAAGGAGACTGATCTTGACGTCGGTGTCGGTTTTTCCAACGAAACAAAGAAGTTTTGGATTGAGATTTCACATAAGCATTGCATAATGATCCGCATTAGGCAGGGAGCAGCAATGATACCGCCGGCCAGGAATAAGTACCTATCCCTCTTATACTTAAGAAAAGAGAAGAGAAGCTGGTGTTGAGAAATGAGAAGTGGGATATATCCCCGGGGACTTTTTAAAAGCAGCTGAAAGGAAATGCAGCTTCCTTTCTATACGCTAATACTTGCTTTGAAGAGATGTTCCAGACAAGGCATTCTTAAGTCCCACCTCACCTATATCCAACTTTAGGTATTCCATTGTTTCTAGTATAATAAGCAGGTTTAAGCCATGGAAGACATGAGTCACTAAAGTGATGTTAACTAGATCGCGAAAGATGTGCCAAAGAGGTTTTCCAGCACATGGAATAGCACTCGTAGGGGCATCCTGTCAGTCGCCAGGCCATGCACATTTGAAAGAATTCCCACACACAGTGGGAGCCGTTTCAACCATTTCTGCTCTACGTTGCAAACTAGGGGGCATAAGCTACCAAACCCCTGGCTAAGAATCTATATCATACCGAGCAATCATTCCGTCTTCTTGAGAAGAAAGAATGCATGAATCCTCGCTTTGAGCTCACCTACGAGTGCATCTAACAAGGTTTTCCAGACCTAATAAACATTCGTTGCAAAGAAATGTTGACCTCTGATTTAGAGTGGATCAACCATAGTTTGAGAAAAGAAAAGTGCACACCGTCATTATGCCTCGTAAAGCTACCCCCATTCATAGCTTTATTCATTGTCTGCTCGAATAGCTTCATTTCAATGTTAGGATGACCTGCAAGGTCGTCTAAAATAGCTTCCATCTATCTAGTTTCCATGTGGCACGCCAACCACAATCACTTCATCCCTTGGCTTCTTTATCATAGCTGCCTACCTCTTCAGATCAAGGATCAAAGACTACAGGAGCTCAAAGTTATTGTCGCACACTTCCATCTAGGAGATGCATGTTAAGCTATCCCTTGGATTATAGCCTAGGAGATCGATTGGCAGGTCTTGTTCTATGAAAAGAGTATCCTTATGGTTTAGGAACCCCAACATCTATTGAAAAGTATGATGCACCCCTCAGTTTACCAACATTTCCATTCAATCTCATTTAGATTCTATTAACTAACAAGCTGGGATCCAATTCCATTTCAACTGCTGAGGTCATTAACGAACTAGAAAAGAGCTAAGGAACTATTTCCAGATACCTAATCGGGTGCTGAACAAACTACTACTTCAATATGTCATTGCAATTTCAAATGGGTTTTGATGGCACTCAAGCAGCCTCACTACTTTGATCTCAGTAACCTAATGATCTCCCCAAACCAACTCATTCTCGGAAGGAGACATGGCCAAGGGTGAACAAGATATGATGGCTGAGAATCTCTATTCCTACAAAATAACATGATTCACATGCTCAATACCCAGGACGGTGGTTCCTCCCGCCTGGCAGGTCTAAGAATACAACCCCTACGATACAATTGAAACCAATTGTCTCTCACTTCAAAGATGGACCCTCTGTTCCTTTGAAATGCCTTTGATACATCAATTCTGCACTTTTGGAAGTGAAGATCTAGGTCCAAGAGGAATGAAATGAGCATACCAGGAGTTGTCTATTCACATGTCATATGAAGAATACTTATTTTCAGAGAGTGCCTCCAGGTTCTCTAGTAGCTATATCAAACCACAACTCTGTACTAGCCAAGAGGCTTTGGTACTAACCAACACACCAAGATTCAAAGATGCAAAAAAGAAGATAATACCACTGTTGTAGATGCACGCCCTTCTCTTAGTTGAGAAGAACACAGGTAAGAAGTCTAGAAAGTTCTGAGACTGGGGTAGGTGAATCCATTGACCTTGACGTAGGGCTTTCCCCTCCACCTGATGGTGATTCACTTACTGAAGACCGGCCCTAAGCCATTAATGAATTGAGCCTGGTGAACCATTTATATAGCACTCTGCGGGGCAAAGGCTATGCTTATCACGATAGTTTACAGAAGCTCTTTCCTGACCTGGAATAGACGAATCCTAACAAGATTCTAGACATACGCGGGATGAAACAACATCTACTCGAATTTCATTCACAAAGCCATCAAGGCGGCGCTCAAGAGAGGTTGTTGTCTACCTAATGTCATCCCTTCGATCAGATTGTAATTGCAGTAGCCCTGGTTTCACGGGTTTCGATACCACAGCAATGTGCAAGAACATCCTCGAAAACGTCTGATGTGACTTCACCTGAAAGTGCATCTGGAACCGCTCCCAGTGCTGATTTAGATGTTGTAGGAATGAAAAAAGATTGTGGTGCCGAAACAAACGGACAACAGGATCTGTCCTCTATTGGCATTTGATAGCTCATTGCTACCTCGCCGGAGGGATGGGGAGATAGACTCTGACCCAGATCTCGCTATAGCCGCCAACAGATCAATTCATTAAGGGCACACCCAGGCAGGGAAGAATTCTCAATTAGTTCATTGAGTTTAGGAAAGGATGCCAGTTTGGAACAGTTGGTGGAGCATGGTGAAACGCGCTCATTTGGAGTGGCTGAAACAGAAACGTACTCGAGAGCTACTTGTCTTCCTAAAAGCTCTAGCAATGCAATACCTGTCCTAATGCAATAAATACCGGTGCTCTCAAACTCAATCAGCACAGGTACAAGGCCAGGTGCTTCTCCAGCTCTTGGTACCGTCTCTTGTGCCCCACCTATATAGCTAGGGTTAAGCAACCCATTTAGGAGAAGATAAGAGAAACACCATCTGGTAAGGTTGGATCTATAAAACAACGTTGGTTGACAGAGCTATCTTTACATTATAGGTGGGGTCTTTGGATAGCAGGTAATGGCTCAGCTTCTACTTAAAAAGCGTTTTAAGCGGGTTTCCTTATTTATTTGCATGTCTCTCGTACAAGATTCTATCAGTTACAGCGGATTCCAGGGATGGAGCCAGATCTACTATCCGCTTGCTGTCCCTAAGCTGATAATTGCCCGAGCCTATTTGTTTTTTTTCAGGGAGGGGCACATAGCGATAGATACTTTAGAAACCTATCACTAAGAAGCGGGCTCACTGAAAACCAAATTGTTCGTATTTCTTTAAAACGTTGCTGCCCTAGTCGGGGGTCTGTCTATAGAAGAAGGGAATCCAGAGGAAGAAGCAGCTCCCCGAAGGAATCCTGCTAACTACCACCTACCTACCTACCGCTTTTGTTCGGACAAGGCGAGTTTCCTAAGATTCACCCACCGCGGATACACTAAGCATTCTTCCCGTTGGTAAATCTGATTCTTGCAAATCAACATCAGACTTAGAAGCTTCATGGGGTCTGCTCTCGCCATTTGGCAATTTAAGCCAAACAAAATACAGTACAGAGGTTATAACCAATACACAAGCAGGCGTGAACCAGTCAGAAATTAGAATGGAGAAGTAGACACAGAAGAGGAGGTGTTGGGACAGTATCGATAGCCGCCTTTTCACTTATTGCTAGGAGTGATTGTCAGAGAATGCATAACATAGGTGAAAGCCAAAAGGCATATATGACCAGCTCAGCCCAATGGAAGTGATTTGAAACTGACGTTTCTTTAGAATTCGATTAAGAATAAGAACATAGACCGGCTTCTAGAAAAAGAGAAGTGCCCTCTTCTCTATCTGTAGATTAAGGAGCAACATGCTGGTTCCTTTTGTCATAATACCTAACGGCTGTGGGCAGAATGAATGAAAAAGCAGATGAAAGACACTATACATACCAATAGAATGAGAAATATAGAATAAAGCTAGGTGACGTCATGGCATTTGAGAACCAATTGCTTCTTTTGCTTTTCACCAACCTTCATGTACAATCTTATTTCATATTGGAGTACAGCCTATCGTAGGCCCAGCAAAGGCAAGACGAAAAGCAAGCATTAAGTGAAGAAGCAAGTTCAATTACTCAAACGTTGGAACTTATTGTAAAACACATTCCGTCGCCCAAGTCAGATCATTGCCTACTGGCCACGAGGCTTATGAGGCCAGCGGAGGAGGTGGAGGGAAACGTATGAGATGAGGGATTTGGACTTGCTACACTTACCAGATGTGAGGTAGTGAAATGCTTTCCTTCCATAGCGAACTTTCCCATAGCCGTAGTTCCAGACTCTCCGAAGCCTATGACCAAGAGTAAGGGCACTCAGCAGGCTGCACCGATTAGAGAGAGTACGTCGTCTATTCATTCCACTCATTCCTTAACGTCCAAAGCTAAGAATTCAAAAAGTTAATAGGTGGGTAGGTGTTCTTAGGTTCGTAACATGCCTTTCTCGGAAGCCTTGTTGAATTAACAGCAAGGGAGATATTAGCTTAATGGCTTGGCTATGCTTGAGTCAGCGGAAATCATTTATGACGAATAAAATCAATCAGAGGTAGTTACCTCTCCTGTAGCCGGGTATGAGAGGTCTAGTTCGGTGAGAATATATAGGGATAGAAAGACCATCCTGGTGCACATGCTAAGGGTCTTATTGTTTGTTGGGAAAGCAAGGAAGACTAGCTTTGGCGTGGGAAGCTTACCAATTTATGCGGTGGCTACTCGATCGAGAAGAAAGAGCAGTTGTTACCCGCCTCCAGTATTAAGCAGCATGAGCCACTAGACTGACTCGATATGCGTGTGTGGATCCGCCCGAAGGCAGTCGATTGGAAACGATGAAGACAAGGAAGAGCCATTCTTCATACATAGGAGCGAGTAGTCGAAATGGAAAGCAGACAAACGGAATTATGTACAACTATAGGGTTCGGTTCTTTCTTCTGTCCCAGGTCCTTTCTTCTCTTGCGGATCTTTCTTACTTTTATTCCTCAGCTCACTTACAAAAACTACATATTTTTTTTAGATATGGACCTGGGATTCTCGCTTATGCGCAAGCTATTTCCGAACCTGCCTGCCTTCGGGGAGATGGGTTGGGTCATACGCGGGACCTACCCCGAGGAAGGAGGCTTGAGGCGCGCAAAATACAATTGTTTTATCAACACGGGGTGGAGAAGGCATTGCAATTTCCTGCTTTTATGATTGCTTCGATTCCTCTGATTCTTCTTCTGACAGGAATTACCAATCCTTTATTGGCTATGTCATCCTCTATTTAGTAGATGTATGGTATGGTATGGTTACTAGGTAGTGTTGCTCGATACCCGAGCTTGCACCAGTATTAGCTGGCTATTCCACTATTGCCAAAAGAATTCTGGCTATTGGCTTTCCAGCTTTCACCTCTCTGCAGCTTCTGGAGCTGCTTAAGCGCTTAACTTCTACCAAAGTGTGGTATACATTGGATGGAATTAGAGTGGGCGTGGCTACCTACATCGGGCAAGAATAGGAGTCGTATTTCGTTTTGTACCACCGAATAAGATAGTGAGAAATCAGATCAAGAATGGATCCTGTGGACCCTCCGACAGTACGAGCCCGTGTTCGCTTGGTTGCTCAACCGCTATCTCCCAGGCTACGACCTATCGCATTGCCTTCGATGAGTCTATATCGGATGGGTGTTCAAGTCTTTTGAAAAACCAGCCCATTCTAGTCTATCTGTCCCACTCTAAAGAAGATAGTGAACCTGAGGTTGTGCTGTCTCCAATCCCACGAATCCAATAGAAGAGCTAGTCCTCTAAAGTAAATTAGGCGAATTATGGCAAAATAAAAGAATTCTTACTTTCACGGCCATCAAACATTCCAAGACATCTCTTCAAGACTATCCGACTCAGCTCTGCGTAGGCAGAGCCAGGAACTAGATTTGTATCCCATGATCAGTAATCTTACAATTACACAACCACCAGATCCTTTAGGTTTGTTTGATCTATCGATAACTGATAGACAGACGCCTTTGACACTTCCTCCAGGTGGAGTTGATTAAGAATCTCATGGTTGGTCGATGTAAATAGCAAGACGAGACAGACATGATAATCTGATAAATATATGTGGTGATCCCTTAAGCAATATCTAAGAATTAAATGTGTCCAAGATTCAATTGATTGGTTGAAGCCAAGGTCTCGAGCTAGTCCATCTTCCTATATGATATTCTTAATAATGTGCAACACCAAGCCTGAAATTGGGGAATGAATTGAATCGATTGCCTTCCTTTCCTGGACTGGACTGAAACTAATAGGCTGCTTCCTCGTCTGTACTTCAACTAGGAGGTTTTTGATATCACTCTAGATTCTCGAAAGGATATTGGATTGATTTCAAATCAAGGAAACTATTGAAATCGGGTAGCGAACCTATTGTTCCTTATTCTTTTGTCCTCCTCGGCTCTAGTTGAACAATGCACACACCCCGCTTTAGCTGCACATAATAAGGTGATCCGTGAGGCGGCTAGCTATTAGTTAGTGCGATGTGCAGTGAAGTGAGAGATCTCTCTACTCTAGTAGACCAGATGAAATAGCCGCAATGGCTAATGTTTGATTGGGAAGACAGAATACATACGTTGACGTGCCCAGTCGAGCTACCGTAAGGTAGTCTAGTTAAGGAAAGGAAACCGGCTATTCCCCTCATGCTAAGGGTGTGATTCCTTACTCTCCCACAAGATCACACTAAATACAATAGGCGCGTGATCTACTAGATTCTTATAGAATCAATTTATAACCTTAGTTGATAGACAGGAACCACCATCCCATAACAAAAAAGGGGGGCGAAGGTTATTTTGTACCAATGAAGACGGATTTCTCTCTCGAGCTGCTCAAAGATCTTTAAAAGGCTTACGAGGTAGACTTGATCATGATCCATATCCAACCTTCTCCCATCTGCTTCTATCTCTAAAGATGAAGAAAGAAATAGCAACATACTAAATGATCAAGTGCTAAGCTAACGGAATGGGTCAAGTCAATCACATCATTCTCCTAATAATGTGATCCCGTTAATCAAATGACAACTCTTTGTCCATGGCTAGGAAACATAACCATCTTTGATTAATGAGCTAGTCAAGTAGAGGCATACTAGTGACACTCAGTTTGTCTATGTATTTACACATGTATCATGTTTCCGGTTAATACAATTCTAGCATGAATAATAAACATTTATAATGAAATAAGGAAATAAATAATAACTTTATTATTGCCTCTAGGGCACATTTCCTTCAGTCTCCCACTTGCACTAGAGTCAATAATCTAGTTCACATCATCATGTGATTCACCACCAATATTCACATCTGTATGTGATCAACACCCATAGTTCACATCGTCATGTGACCAACACCCAAATGGTTTACTAGAGTCAATAATCTAGTTCACATCGCTATGTGATTAACACCCAAAGAGTACTAAGGTATGATCATGTTTTGCTCCTGAGAGAAGTTTAGTCAACGGGTCTGTCACATTCAGAGCCGTATGTATTTTGCAAATATTCTATGTCTACAATGCTCTGCACGGAGCTACTCTAACTAATTGCTCCCACTTTTAATATGTATCCAGATTGAGACTTAGAGTCATCTGGATCGGTGTAAAAGCTTGCACCAATGTAACTCTTTACGACGAACTCTTTTATCACCTCCATAATCGAGAAACATCTCCTTAGTCCTCACTAAGGATATTCTTGACCGATGTCCAGTGATCTACTCTTAGATCAAAATTGTATTCCTTTGCCAAACTCAGAGCAAGGTATACAATAGGTCTAGTACACAACATAGCATACTTTATAGAACCTATGACAGAGGCATAGGGAATGACTTTTCATTCTCTTTCTATTTTTGCCATGGTCGGGTTTTGAGTCTTACTCAACTTCACACCTTTGCATCACAGGCAAGAACTCTTTCTTTGAATAATCCATTTTGAATTACTTCAAAATGTTATCAAGGTATGTACTCATTGAAAAATCTTATCAAGCGTCTTGATCTATCTCTATAGATCTTGATGCTCAATGTGTAAGTAGCTTTACTGAGGTCTTTCTTTGAAAAACTCCTTTCAAACACTCCTTTGTGCTTTCCAAAAAATTCTACATCATTTCTGATCAATAATATGTCATTCACATATACTTATCAGAAATGTTGTAGTGCTCCCACTCACTTTCTTGTAAATACAGGCCTTTCCAAAAGTCTGTATAAAACCATATGCTTTGATCAACTCATCAAAGCGTATATTCCAACTCCGAGATGCTTGCACCAGTCCATTGATGGATCACTGGAGCTTACACATTTTGTTAGCACTTTTAGGATTGACAAAACCTTCTGGTTGTATCATATACAACACTTCTTTAAGAAATATCCATTTAAGGAATGCAGTTTTGACATCCATTTGCCAGATTTCATAAAATGTGGCAATTGCTAACATGATTCGGACAGACTTAAGCATCGTTACGAGTGAGAAAATATCATCGTATTCAACACTTTAAACTTGTCAAAAACTTTTTGCAACAAGTCGAGCTTTGTAGATAGTAACACTACTATCAGTGTCTGTCTTCCTCTTGAAGATCCATTTATTTAACTTGGCTTGCTGATCATCGAGCAAGTCAACCAAAGTCCACACTTTGTTCTCATATATGGATCCTATCTCATATTTTATGGCCTCAAGCCATTTCGCGGAATCTGGGCTCATCATCGCTTCCTCATAGTTCGTAGGTTCATCATGGTCTCGTAACATGATTTCCATAACAGGATTACCATAGCACTCTAGTGCGGATCTTACTCTGGAAGACCTACGAGGTTCTGTAGTAATTTGATCTGAAGTTTCATGATCATCATCATGAACTTCCTCACTAATTGGTGTAGGAATCACTGGAACTGATTTATGTGATGAACTACTTTCCAATAAGGGAGAAGGTACAATTACCTCATCAAGTTCTACTTTCCTCCCACTCACTTCTTTCGAGATAAACTTCTTCTCTAGAAAGGGTCCATTCTTTGCAACGAATATCTTGCCTTCGGATCTGTGATAGAAGGTGTACCCAATAGTTTCCTTTGGGTATCCTATGAAGACGCACTTCTCCGATTTGGGTTCGAGCTTATCAGGTTGAAACTTTTCACATAAGCATCGTAGCCCCAAACTTTTAAGAAACGACAACTTTGGTTTCTTGCCAAACCATAGTTCATAAGGCGTCATATCAACGGATTTTGATGGTGCCCTATTTAAAGTGAATGCAACTGTCTCTAATGCATAACCCCAAAATGATAGTGGTAAACCGATAAGAGACATCATAGATCACACCATATCCAATAAAGTGCGGTTACGGCGTTCGGACACACCATGACACTGTGGTGTTCCAGGTGGCGTGAGCTGTGAAACTATTTCACATTGTTTTATATGAAGGCCAAACTCGTAACTCAAATATTCTACTCCATGATCAGATCGTAGAAACTTGATTTTCTTGTTATGATGATTCTCCACTTCACTCTGAATTCTTTGAATTTTTCAAATGTTTCAGACTTGTGTTTCATTAAGTAGATATACTCATATCTGCTCAAATCATCTTGTGAAGGTCAGAAAATAATGATACCCGCCACGAGCATCAATACTCATTGGATCGCATACATCAGTATGTAATATTTCCAATAAGTCACTAGCTCGTTCCATTATTCCGGAGAACGGAGTTTTAGTCATCTTGCCCATAAGGCATGGTTCGCAAGCATCAAATGATTCATAATCAAATGATTCAAAAAATCCATCTTTATGGAGTTTCTTCATGCGCCTTACACCGATATGACCCAAATGGCAGTGCCACAAATATGTTGCACTATCATTATCAACTATGCATCTTTTGGCATCAATATTATGAATATGTGTATCACTATGATCAAGATTCAGTAAACCATCAACATTGGGTGTATAACCATAGAAGGTTTTATTCATGTAAACAGAATAACAATTTATTCTCTGTCTTAGATGAATAATCATATCGCAATAAACATGATCTAATCATATTTATGCTTAACGCAAACACCAAATAACATTTATTTAGGTTCAACACTAATCTCGAAAATACAGGGAGTGTGCGATGATGATCATATCAATTTTGAAACCACTTCCAACACACATCACTACTTCACCCTCAGCTAGTCTCTGTTTATTCTGTAACTCCTGTTTCGAGTAACTAATCTTAGCAACCGAACAAGTATCAAATACTCAGGGGCTACTATAAAAACTAGTAAGGTACACATCAATAACTTGTATATCAAATATACCCTTGTTCACTTTGCCATCCTTATTATCCACCAAATATTCAGGGCATTTCCGCTTCTAGTGACCATTTCCTTTGTAGTAGAAGCACTTAGTTTCAGGCTTTGGTCCAGCTTTGGGCTTCTTCACGGGAGTGACAACTTGCTTTCCATTCTACTTGAAGTTCCCTTTCTTTTCCTTTGCCCTTTTCTTGAAACTAGTGGTCTTATCAATCATCAACACTTGATTCTCTTTCTTGATTTCTACCTTCGTCGAGTTCAGCATCACGAAGAGCTCGAGAATCGTTTTTGTCATCCCTTGCATTATAGTTCATCACGAAGTTCCACTAACTTGGTGATGGTGACTAGAGAACTCTGCCAATCACTATCTTATCTGGAAGATTAACTCCCACTTGATTCAAGCGATTGTAGTACTTAGACAATCTAAGCACTTGCTCACTAGTTGAGCAATTCTCCTCCATATTTTAGGCAAAGTATTTGTCAGAGGTCTCATACCTCTTGACACGGGCATGAGTTTGAAATACCAATTTCATCTTATGGAACATCTCATATGTTCCATGACGTTTCAAAACATTTTTTAGTCCCGGTTCTAAGCCATAAAGCATGGTGCACAAAACTATCAAGTAGTCATCATATTGAGCTAGCCAAACGTTCATAACGTCTGCATCTGCTCCTGCAATAGGTTTGTCACCTAGCGGTGCATCAAGGACATAATTCTTCTGTGCAGCAATGAGGATAAACCTCAGATCATGGACCAAGTCTGAATCATTGCTACTAACATTTTTCAACATAGTTTTTCTCTAGGAACATATAAAAAACATAGGGAAGCTATAACGTGAGCTATTGATCTACAACATAATTTGCAAAATACTACCATGACTAAGTTCATGATAAATTAAAGTTCAATTAATCATATTACTTAAGAACTCCCACTTAGATGGACATCCCTCTAATCATCTATGTGATCACGTGATCCAAATCAACTAAACCATAACCGATGATCACGTAAAATTGAGTAGTTTTCAATGGTGAACATCACTATGTTGATCATATCTACTACATGATTCACGCTCGACCTTTCGGTCTCAGTGTTCCGAGGCCATATCTGCATATGCTAGGCTCGTCATGTTTAACCTGAGTATTCTGCGTGTGCAAAACTAGCTTGCACCCATTGTATATGGACGTAGAGCTTATCACACTCGATCATCACGTGGTGTCTGGGCATGACGAACTTTGGCAACGGTGCATACTCGGGGAGAACACTTTTATCTTGAAATTTAGTGAGAGATCATCTTATAATGCTACCGTCAATCAAAGCAAGATAACATGCATAAAGGATAAACATCACATGCAATCAATAGAAGTGATATGATATGACCATCATCATCTTGTGCTTGTGATCTTCATCTCCGAAGCACCGTCATGATCACCATCGTCACCGGTGTGACACCTTGATCTCCATCGTAGCATCATTGCCGTCTCGCCAACTATTGCTTCTATGACTATCGCTACCGCTTAGTGATAAAGTAAAGCAATTACAGGGCGATTGCATTGCATACAATAAAGCGACAACCATATGGCTCCTGCCACTTGCCGATAACTCCGTTACAAAACATGATCATTTCATACAATAAAATGTAGCATCACGTCTTGACCATATCACATCACAACATGCCCTGCAAAAACAAGTTAGATGTCCTCTACTTTGTTGTTGCAAGTTTTACGTGGCTGCTACGGGCTGAGCAAGAACCGTTCTTACCTATGCATCAAAACCACAACGATAGTTCGTCAAGTTAGTGTTGTTTTAACCTTCTCAAGGACCAGGCGTAGCCACAATCGATTCAACTAAAGTTGGAGAAACTGACACCCGCCAGCCACCTATGTGCAAAGCACGTCCGTAGAACCAGTCTCGTGTAAGCGTACGCGTAATGTCGGTCCGGGCCGCTTCATCCAACAATACCGCTGAACCAAAGTATGACATGCTGGTAAGCAGTATGACTTGTATCGCCCACAAGTCACTTGTGTTCTACTCGTGCATATAACATCAACGCATAAAACCTAGGCTCGGATGCCACTGTTGGGGAACGTAGTAATTTCAAAAATTTCCTACGCACACGCAATATCATGGTGATGCATACCAACGAGAGGGGAGAGTGTTGTCCACGTACCCTCGTAGACCGTAAGCGGAAGCGTTAGCACAACACGGTTGATGTAGTCGTACGTCTTCATGGCCCGACCGATCAAGCACCGAAAGCACGGCACCTCCGAGTTCTTGCACACGTTCAGCTCGATGACGTCCCTCGAACTCCGATCCAGCCGAGTGTCGAGGGAGAGTTCCGTCAGCACGACGGCATGGTGACGATGATGATGTTCTACCGATGCAGGGCTTCGCCTAAGCACCGCTACAATATTATCGAGGTGGACTATGGTGGAGGGGGGCACCGCACACGGCTAAGAGATCCAAGGGATCAATTGTTGTCTCTATGGGGTGCCCCCCTGCCCCCGTATATAAAGGAGCAAGGGGGGAGGCAGCCGGCCAAGGAGGAGGGCGCGCCAAGGGGGGAGTCCTACTCCTACCGGGAGTAGGACTCCTCCTTTCCTTGTTGGAGTGAAAGAGGAGGAGAGGGAGAAGGAAAAGGTGGCTCCACTACTAGAAATATGGTTTTTAACGACGGTATATGTGGTCGTTGAAAGTTGGATTGTGGTCGTTAAAGGTCATTAATGACCACAATCTGCTGGTCGTAGTAGGCTCCATCGTTAAAAGTATAACGACCACATACTTTTTGTAGTTGTTATTTTTGTAACGACGGGATGGTGTGTCGTCGTCAATCTCAAGGCAATAACGACCACAATTGTAGTATCTACGGCCACTTTTGTCATCTCTAATAATGTTATAATGGTGACCAAATTGGCATTGCCGTCTACTCTCTTCACCACTTTGTTGTCCTTCAAAACCACTTGTATTAATTAGTATAAGTTTCCGTTCAGCTATCATTTTATGCGTCATCCAACATTTCAATATTAGCATCCGCATTAATATAGAAACAAAATAATCTGACTTGAAATGATCATAGCCTTTTTTATTAATAGAAATACCAAAATTTTGACATACAATTCTTAAATTAAGAGCCAAAAGCACTCCTTACATGACCAATGTACTTGATCATATCTATATGGAAAACGAGACACTAGAAAACATAATATTTGTTAATTTTCGATCGAGGGACACCATCCTTGTTTGAACGGATATCATTCTTCATCGATGAATACAACGCCTCCTAATGCGAGCTTCAATATCATATAGTGGACAATAAATCCTACAAAATGTTTAGTATGAAAGTTAGTCCTTGTAAATAAATTGGCACAAAAGTATAAAAGCATATAAAATCAATGTATGAGAACAACTTACTTGATCATGTGACTTTCCTCAGAACTACTCCCTCTGTAAACAAATGTAAGAGCATTTAGATCACTAAATATTGATCTAAACACTCTTATATTTCTTTACGGAGGGAGTGCCACATAGGGATCTAGCAGACATAAAACTTAATTTCTGACACTTCTTGCACCATGCCAATAAACTTTTATTCATGTAATTGTTTTGCTTGCTCAGAAGCTTGAAGTTTACAAACCTATTCAGCCTTACTTAATGTTGTTCCTCGCAAAGTTCTTTCTCTAACTCCACCATCAAAGCAAACTACACGACCACGCCGCTTGAATGAGTCACAAACCAAGGATCAGGATTCAACTTAACTATGGTCGTGATTTGTGCCCGAAGTGCCAACAGTAAGTTATTTGCATCAACTTATATTTGTAAGTAGGTATTATACACTTCAATTTATCCTAGAATTTATTGCATTTGAATTAAGTCTTACATGTTTGGCAGAGGCTGTAGAATCAGCGAAGGTTGTACCCTTTTTGTGAGTCCCGGAAACTTGTTTGTCCATAGTCGGTGGCTTGTTTTCCTTTCGTCCATGTTCCAACAGAGGCAAGTAGCTATTATTAGTTGAAATAAATGACAAGACAAGTCACACTGGGCTTACATTATTGGAAATGAAAAATGGCAAGTCCTAAATAGGTGTTCACAAAACAGAATATCGTAAGTACAGTAGTACAGAAATTCAGATTATAATGTTGGAGCCTATAACCAAACTTACCTTAATTGAGTCAAAAAAAAAATTTAGAACTGCGATAGTAAGATTGGTCTAGTTCTTTACACTCATCGAGGTAATTCTAGGATTACAGAGGATTCTACCCAAATGATGTAGAATTTTTTTGGAAAGAGCATGGTGATTCCGTTCAAGTATTTTTCTATTTCCTAGCGTTCCTCTCGACAATGTTGCCATTTCAGTTACAGCTGATTCAGTTCAAGAAATGGAAAAATGCTACATGAAGGATATCAAACATACACCTGATGCGTGTAATTCACAGGAAGTGCTTAATGATGTAATACAAAAAATTAATCTTACCAATTCTATTGAATAAAAGCTGCACTTTATAGTGTTCTTGCATTGTTGATCCATCTGATTAAACCAGCTATCTAGAACCCAACATGCCAAGTTCTAGCAGATTATATACATGAAGTACTTGAGAGATGGTTAGAAAAATTACGTAGGTAGTGTCCTATTTTTTTATATGAACAAAACTTATTGCACAAAAATAAAACACAAAGAAAAAAAATTGACGATCAAGTATATAGTCTTGCAAAATCTGTTCGCATAATTCTAAACAATGGAACAATTAAGCAACACAAAGTAATATACAAGAAGATGTGGAAATAGGTAACGACCATACTCTGCATTTCTATACCTATACTAATCCTAGACTCCCTAGAAATTACCACGTTAATTAGATTTTACGAGCCGTTAATTTGGTGAGACCAAATTATAACGGTGTAGATCAACCTGGAAACGGAAGAAAAAATCTCATCTCAATCTCCATCTTTTTTTTCTTTGAGGGATCAACCTCAAGAAAAAAAACTCATCTAAATCTCAATATTCTTTTTTTTTTGAGGAAGGATCAATCTCAATCTTTCTAATGCTCCACGACAGCTTATACTTTTAGAAAAACACAACAACCTCTACACGCCAATCAGAGAAAAAACTGGATTATGTGGGCACGAATTATAATCGCTCAGATTGACTTAGAAAATAGAAAAAAAGATAGACCATTGACGATGTGGTAACAGGAAAACCCATCTATCGCTAATCCTACGAGGAGAAAGAACGTCGCCCGTCCTCGCGCTTCTTATTTTCGATAAATTCCGGCGAGATGCACAGGTACATGTGCTCAACACTTGATCGATCTTCTGGTCAGGTACAAGTGTAGAAAGGTGGCTTGATCCATCTTGGTCCCTGGTCTAGATGATATGCCTAACCATCAGGCAGATTGAATGAGGAACAATGCATGCATGTATTATACTTCCTATACATGGTGTCGTCAGTGCTGCAGGCTTCAACGTGTTGTGCAGGGGTCAAGGTGTTTAAGGTAATGAAGCAAGAAGGTCAAGGGTGCTGCTATGTGCTTCACCGATATTGATGCATAGCGAGGTTCTCCACTAATTTCTCTTCTTTATTTAACAATCAGATATGTTGATACAACTTCCTTTCTATTGTTGTTTGAACCGGAGGGAGCGTGCAGATCAATTCACTAAATCATCTATCGAATCACTGTGGATAATTTTTCGGCGGAGGAGTCTGGCTTGGTTGCAGCCAGAACGGCAAGGTCGTAAATCATGATGCGATCCAATCAAATCTGTTGCAGGTTCCCTTCTTCAACTTTTAATTCTTCCAAGCTTCCATGATGTAATAGTTCAATACTTTTTAGTCCTACAGCGAATCAATCTGAAGCTTGGTGGTACAGTGGAGGAGGTGCACGTACGTCAGTTTCAAGCAGATTGGTCGGGTCGTTGGACGTTGACGATGCTGTGATTCTCACGAACTGCCAGTCCCGTGTGTACACGAAGACTCTTTTAATATGTTTGGATTCTAACTTGAGCGAAGTGCCAGTCCTTATTTCCCGCTGTTGGATTCCACCCGAAGTGGATTCAGTTGATTTGGGTAGGAGCATCTCATCCATGACGTTATGAAATTTGCTTCTGTAAGTTGTGGGCACTGTTGGGATTTGTAGCACAAGATCAACTATGGAGGACGAGCAGGCGGCAGGAGCCTGGGAGGTGAAGGTGATATTCCTAAGATTGTTGATTGTAGGAATGCTACGATAATTGCAAGTTTCCTGAGTTTTCGTAAAACTAATTAGTGTGGTATTAATTTTTTTTACAGAATAGTATATACATTATATAATATAATTTAGCAGATGTAAATGAGGTTGGACTGGCTCAGAATTGCCCACACCATTGATGGACAGCCGGCCGTCAAACACATGGGCGCATTGGACACTGAAGGTGACGGACAAGCGCCATGAATTAATAGTACCGGATGTTCGTTCCTTATAAGCCGACGACGGGGTTGCCCAGCGAGAGGTATGTAATCAACTGGTAATGATAGTAATACATATATGACTAGGTAAATATATTGGTCTGCACACTGATATTACCGTAGCTATGCGTCCATTGATACATGCCGATGCTCAACATATTAAACGTGTATGCGTACATATTGTTAGTTTTGTCAGATGCGCATCTATGGAGAAGTAGCTCGAAGCAGGCAGCTGGATGGATCTTCATGGAGGCTAGCTAGCCTGATGGATATTTATGGCCAGGTGGAAACATGCTCACAAGAGAACACAAGTGGAATCAATTGGTTGCAACGTGCATGTATAGTGTTTATTACTGTATTTCTTTGTGTTAATTTGATCTCATCGTATGATTACAAGCTATATCCTAAATTCACATGTCTAACTCGGATTAAGACTTCTGGTCCAATACAGATTGATATGCACATGACGTTAAACTTTAGCACATGCAGCAAGTTCAAATTCGTCATACTATTGATCTATCTTAGCCTAAGATTTATGTTACTATTAAAACAAGATAAATACCCGTCCAATCTTATTATTAGGGTTTAGTCATAGTTATAGCCATGTTTATTCGGTTAATCGCGCCTTGAACTCTGACGTGTCTATATAAAGAGGATGATGTCCCAAAAATCCATCCAGAGTTCCAAACCATGGTCCGCTTGCACGAAGACTGATAGTGACGAATTAATATGTAAATCTAGTGCTTTTGGACCAGTACGTATGAAGAATAAGGTATTCAGAAACAATCATGTATTTGATCAACCCCATTTTGGTCAATTATTTTCTCATTCAACAGCCAGGTCAAAAAACCAACTTGATCATCATTGTTTTTTACTTCATATTTTTTCCAAATTAACTCCAGCTTCCCCAGTGTACATAGATTGAACAGCACAAATTGATCAGTTAGGCACTGTCATCTATGAATTTGAGTTTGACCCAAAAATCCACCACTATATAACACCTGGAGCCGATATTATAGACTCATGTGTCCATAGTTAAATACATCGACCGGACAAACAGTTTCACATTAAACCACGGATGCATCGAATTGCATAGGTGTGGTCATAGCTGTTCAAGCCATACATTACTACTGATGGATCTATTATTTTACAGGCCTTTTTTGCTCCTTTCTCTCCTAGACCCACAACCAAAAGTGGTCAACATCCATAAGAGACAGAGCACACAATATATGATTGTCAACGCATGATGCTAGGATGAAGTATGCGTTTTTTAACTTAACTATTCAAAATAGACCATTGTCAAGTCCTCTTTGTCTCTGTTTGCCCACTATGAATACAAGGCCAAGGATCGACAAACATTCCTTTGGTTTAATTTTGTATAATGAGTGTGATGTACCAATCTGAGCCGCTGAGAAATGAAGGATAGAAATGACTGAGCCTCTAAAATATTCCCCTCCACAATAAATAAAATCATGTTTATACATATTTGTATTTAAAAATGTGGTACAAGGGCATATACTGCACAATTTGCTTTATTACAGATTTTCCATTACTCTCGGTGACATAAGGTCTCCACAAGTTATATATGGCGTTAGCCTATTTGCAATTTCTTAAATTATGATGTCATTTAATTCAAAATTATTTGGCTCACTTGAGTAAGAAGCATTATTCATTTCCTCTCAGTTAACTTTTTTAGGGGATTTACTCTCAGTTAACTAGAAGGATATCAACTGTCAAGAATGATCAAAAATATATGTGCCCTTACTACTTTCCAGAACGGGATTATTTATCAGTAAAAACTTACGATCAAGGAAACATCTTTTTTGCACATAGTAGTTTTTCAAAATAAAATACTACATCCATATAACAAATAGGTGATGCTTTTCTTATTCGTTTCATAAAGGACTAACAACAACAACGTGACTAATCTGAGATAGTTAGTGCTCAAATCGTGATTTCGAATTATCTGTGTTCATACATTTAAAATATAAAAAATATACATATCTGCAGGTAGCAGGCTATCTCAAAGCATATATCTTTAAACACCTAATTTAGTTCATCGATCAGTCCAACGTACGGAAAAATTATTCATAGAAATACTCCCCTTATGAATCACTATCTTCTATAATATGGGTTCTAAAATAATAGCGAATACCTAGCCCGTGCGAATGTACAGGTTCACGACTAGTACTCTTAACTTGAGGCTGGGCGCACACTAGGCCGAGATGTATAATACGGAGTCCCCACAGAGCCGGCTGAGTCAACGCCGCGATCCAACCAGCAAGCCGCCGCGCCTGGCATGGGAAGGTCGACGCCATGACAGGGATTGCCGCGGCCGCCGACACCGGTATGAGCAGCGTGCGGCCCGCCCCAGGGACTTACCGCAGCCCGCAGAGGACCGGCAGGAACTGTGACCTCGCCAACATCACCTCCAGCTTGGCCGCAATCGGCTGCTACGCTCTTGGTCGGGAGGGAGACGGGAGATCAGAAGTGGGGGAGGAGGAGTAGGAGGAGGAGGCAGCGGCGGCGGCTGGCTGGACGGCCCGGCGACCACTGACGATGGTGGCAGGAAGGGAGAGATGCGGCGTGGAGAGATTTGTGGGCATACACTTTTTTTTTCAGTTTTCTAGTGTGGAGTACTTATCTTCCTTTTTATCCGTCGTTTCAGCAGAGAAGGACGCGCGATTACCTTCTAAAGATAACAAAACAATGACCGCTAGACCTACATCGTCCTAGTGAGTAGCCACGGGGTTAATTTGGAGGTGGGACTGACCTCATCGTATCAATAACAACCGAGAGTTGTCAATCATTGGTCGTTATTGACCTAATTTCCACTAGTGCTCCACCCCTTGTCCAATTCGGACCAGAGGGGGCGCACGCCTCCTTCCTTTTGGCCTCTCTCCTTTATTCCCGTATGGCCCAATAAGGCCCATATACTCCCGGTGAATTCCCGTAACTCTCCGGTACTCCGAAAAATACTCGAATCACTCGGAACCTTTCCGAAGTCTGAATATAGTCGTCCAATATATCGATCTTTACGTTTCGACCATTTTGAGACTCCTCGTCATGTCCCCATCTCATCCGAGACTCCGAACTCCTTCATTACATCAAAACACATAAACTCATAATATAACCGTCATCGAAACCTTAAGCATGCGGACCCTACGGGTTCGAGAACTATGTAGACATAACCGAGACACGTTTTTGGTCAATAACCAATAGCGGAACCTGGATGCTCATATTGGCTCCTACATATTCTACGAAGATCTTTATCGGTCAAACCGCATAACAACATACGTTGTTCCCTTTGTCATCGGTATGTTACTTGCCCGAGATTCTATCGTCGGTATCTCAATACCTAGTTCAATCTTGTTACTGGCAAGTCTCTTTACTCGTTATGTAATGCATCATCCCGCAACTAACTCATTAGTCACATTGCTTGCAAGGCTTATACTGATGTGCATTACCGAGAGGGCCCAGAGATACCTCTCCGACAATCAGAGTGACAAATCCTAATCTCGAAATACGCCAACTCAACATGTACCTTTGGAGACACCTGTAGAGCTCCTTTATAATCACCCAGTTATGTTGTGACGTTTGGTAGCACACAAAGTGTTCCTTCGGTAAACGGGAGTTGCATAATCTCATAGTCATAGGAACATGTATAAGTCATGAAGAAAGCAATAGCAACATACTAAACGATCAAGTGCTAAGCTAACGAAATGGGTCTAGTCAATCACATCATTCTCCTAATGATGTGATCCTGTTAATCAAATGACAACTCTTTGTCCATGGCTAGGAAACATAACCATCTTTGATTAATGATCTAGTCCAGTAGAGGCATACTAGTGACACTCATTTTGTCTATGTATTCACACATGTATCATGTTTCCGGTTAATACAATTCTAGAATGAATAATAAATGTTTATCATGAAATAAGGAAATAAATCATAACTTTATTATTGCCTCTAGGGCATATTTCCTTCAGAAATATCATGTGCTCCCATACTCTGCATATGACACTAGTCTATGTTACTACTCCCTCCTTTCTGGTTTATAGAGATGTTTAGAGTAACATAGTAATATGTTACAATATAAGTTACTCCCCACTATGACCAGCCTTGGCCTCTCCCAGTGCTCTACCATGTATAGCTGCTAAGCCTGCCACGTAGGCATAAAATATGATGTGGCAAGTTAATTAAGAAGAGAGAGACTAGTTTGGCATGTAGCCGCCTTGATAGACAACGTGCACAGAAGGAGTAGAGGCGACTGGGGACGCACCACGTCGTGGGCACTTCATACGTGCTCATGTGTGTGTAGCGTGCGTGTTTTTTCATCGGTGCTAGCTCTAAGGTCGAGGTTGCGGTCGTCTTCGTCTCCGACTAGTCGTTGAGCAACGACAACAAAGAGGTGTTGCAAGAGATGCGTAGGCGCCGTTGTGTGCGAGCTTCGCCGTAGCACGACGAACCGGACGTCGCCGCAGATGGCGCACGCCTCCATGCAGCTGAGTGTGTGTGCATGCATGTGTTATTCACGTGCATTCTGTGGCCGTGTGTGTGTGCATGCACATGTTGTGTACGTGCGTTGTGTGCTCCATGCTGTGCACGTATGTGCATGAGTTGGATCGGATGGAGTTAGTGCGTTGGCTTGTGTACATGCGTGGCTGCATACGTCCTATACATGTGTGGCTTGTTGCGTGGTTATCAATATAAACTATAAAACATCTTCAACTTAGCATCCTGATGTACCGTTTCTAGTGGTTAGCGAAGAGTTCATGTTCTTTTATTTGTTTATAGGTGGGTAGGCGGCAAAAAACAGGGGAAAACGCGGAAGGTTCCTTGTAGACGCTCCACCGTGAGGTTCCTTGCTCCTTCTCGGTTGTCGGGAATCTATGTTCTTCAACTCTTTTCTTTTACGTGAGCTTTGTTCATCCTTTCCCAACACGCGAGACATCTAGCATCAAGGTGCATGTGTCATGCAAGAAAATGGAGATAATCAGATAAGCAGTGCGTCAGTGAGTCGTGCACTTCGATGGCACCTATGCAATATTTTTTCTCCTCGATGGCAAGTGAATAGTGCACATACTCAACGACGGAGCACGGGATGGTAGCAATGACATGGTCAGCCCTTTTTGGAGAGAGTGCGTACTACTAAATAACTTTGATGTGTCCCGTCAACTCGCAGAACGACGAGAAGCTTGATTACGCCTTCTCCCTCGCCAACGTGTGCGCGGTGGATCGCAGCACGAGGCGAAACTTTTGCTTACAAGTGGTGGACGTGCAGCAGTTCATTTGGTGTTAGATTGCCAGAAATACTACTGTAGAACCATTGACTTCCGGAAGAGGCGGAGAGCCAAGCGCAAGGTCACCTACTGACCTTAGGCTAGGCGTAGTGGGAGTAACATAAGTAGGGGTACCTCCTTTTTTTATTCTAGAAACAACCACACACGAATATCGAGGTGCTGGTTACGTAGAACAAATTTCCTAGAGTCCGTGCTCAGCCCTCCTCTATCTCTCTTCTCAGCCAGCCGGCGGACGCGCAGAGCCCATCGTCTATTTGCTCATATGCGGTCCCACATGTCAGTGAAAACGCAAGAGGACCCACTGAAACTGCACATCTTTCACCTCGACGTGCTGGTGATGAAAAACAAATCCAATAAAGATCTCGACGGCCGCTTTTGGAGTTACTCAAGAGTAGTAAGATTCTATTTACAGTTTAACCCAAGATGCACATCACGTGGCTTCAACTACCACTCTATTTTCTTGCATAACACAACCTGGATGCTGGAGGTCCCACGTGTCGGCAAAAGGAGGAAGAACCCGACCAAATCTTCGGTTGTGCTCTCGGATTAGACTAGTTGTGCTAACTTCAAAATTTTATTGTGCAGAATGGATGCAAGTTTTGGTATTGGGAAGAAGAGTATATCAATATATTGATAGAGCGCAATTTAGTAGATGTTCTAGCACTTTTAGCTAGCATAGAGGCTAGAGATGAGACTAGTGCACTTGTTGATACTAGAATAGAGGCTAGACATGAGACTAGATGCGAGGAAGCAACGTCTACTTCTTTACACTCGAAGAAGAAAGAAGCACGCAAGATCGAGCCTCCACAGATCAACAATGAATGCATCGAGAAGGCACTAATCCAATTTACAAGAGCAGTTATGGAAGTTGGATATCTTCCAAACTGTATTCTTGTGGTTCTAGTTTTCTTTGGTCTTGCTTTTCTAGTCAAAATTATCGTTGGAGTTTGTGCAAAACGGAGGTCCGTTTGGGGTCATGCGTTGGAGTTGGCCTTACAAGTGGGACCGTAGTTGAGGAAACCGACTATCGGCAAACCCCCACCTCGCCCGCCGCGTGATGGCTGAGTTAGAGAAATGACGAGGTTGAAAGAGATTGCTCTAGCACGGACTCCAAGAAATGTGGTGTCAGATGGAAGTCGTGCTGGTGGCGTGTGCCATACTCCTGGACGTGAATGCTTGTTCTGGCCCATGCCACCCTACTACTCCTACTACTTATATAGTAGTAGTATCGAGGATCCAAGGTGCTGGTTACGTACAGCGAACACATTAACATATGGCCCACCTCACACAGTGGCCAAATTTCCTGAAGTCTGTGCTAGGTTAAAAAGTGTTCTTTGTGAGGGTGGGTGGCTGGTATCAAGTTTAAAACTTGTTGTATTACGTATACGTAGACGTAGAGATAGTGCAGCAGTTCTGAAAGGTTGAACCCAAACATCAGAATACAATTTCTACTGGACTCATCCGAGGACCTAGGATGATGGGATTCACATCTACAGTAAAAACACCCGCCCGACACGCGAAGCATGTGAAGCTAGTACAAATAGTGTACTACTATTGTTGATTGGCCTCATCCGATAACATATTGCAATGCACCTACAATTATGTATTCGGAAAATATATTTTTTCTGCGTCGCAGCACTCACTCAGAGAAGCGACTCGAAAGACATTCATAAATTTAGTAAGTCTATCACAGGCATATCATTTTATTACATACAACATGTCATCAACCCACATCGACAACGAGGATACATTATAAATACTAAAGTTTTCATCACACAACAAATAACAAGCAATGAAATGAACTTCAACTCAACCAATCCTCGGCGTTGGAAACGCTTGCTTTGAACCACAAGTGATTCTCGGGGACGGGCCATCTATTGTCGATCTCGAGACCAACGCAGGACTGATCATCCAGGATGAAGCGACCTACTATATCAGTACCAGGGTAGGGAACCACCGAAATGTCCGAGGTATAGATGCAGTTGCTTCTCATAAATGGTAGTAACGTTGTGTCAACAGCAGTTGGATCTCCTTTCACCATCATCGGATAGGTTTATCCAAGGAAGAGTGAGTTTTCTCCAAGACTATCAATACTGTACCAGGGAGAAGGTGTTGGCGCTAGCACACTAGTATCCATCCGGAATACCATGCAATGAGTGTTGGAATAGGTCCGAAGAGTGCGACCATGGGAGACAACACGTGCTCCCTCGGTAGTAACAAACTCGGCGCGTTGTATACAGACAAGAAGAGGTGATCCATCGGAATTAGTTGCCAGGCGCCACTGAGTATATAAGTTCTGCCCGTCCTCATGCTCATGATCATCACCATCATCATCTCCCCCTTGGTTATAAAAATTTTCAAGTATAGGTGGTGGAACGTTCATAGGACCTTGGAAACAAAAGAAGATGGTTAATTAGTAAAGGGAAACTTGCTAACCCGCATGCATGTGGATGAAACAATTTATAATTACGATGGAAGACAAACGTACCAAAACTACGAGGATCCCATGCAAAAACAGTGCCATGAGTGGTGGAAGCAAACACAAGACCCTCGTATTGAATTGCATCACAGTACACATCCGTGTATAGAAACTGATTTTTGAGCAATATCCATCGAGTCGAACCACAAAGGACGGCAACAAGCTTGTCGAAGATAGCAACAACTTCATAGTTCTTGTAATTCCATGAGCGGTTGGGAACTTGACAAATTGCTATCTTCCGTAGAAGACAGTCACCATGATCATATTTGGACGTGCGTACAATACCGGTGTGCTCAACCTCTGGGCAGTCTGCTGAGATTTTTCGAAGTGGAACCCTGTGACGAGTGTACACATTCACAAGTTCCGACTCGCAGTTGTACCCAATATAAACAATCCAATCTCCATTTGCGCCTGCCCAATCCTTGCCCTCAAGCGATGGCATACTAACATCGTACGTATCATTATCAAGCGGCATCAACTTGCACAAGGCGAGGCCTCCGTCATCCCCGCGCCAGTCATCAGGGTCACGGCGAAGAAGATAGGGGAGATCAAACCGCTCCTTGACCCTTGGGTTCCTTATAATGATGTTATTAGTTGAGTCGAGAATGGTCTTGAACGAACCTGCCATGCTAGCCGAGGTGATGACGTCGCACCGATCAATGAGTTCCTCCACCACGTCATCTTTCAGATCGGGGCAAGAATAACGGGGTCGTTTCTGGCCTATTCCCTCCATGGAGAAGACGATCGAACAATGGCAGAAGGAAGGGTGAAGGCAAATGGAGGAGGGAGGAAGAGTGTGCGACAGCAGTTCCAAATCGAGAGGGAAAGGCGAAGAGTTGGTGGACGGTTGCCAGTTTGCCACGGTACACGAAGAGGCGCCCCGGCTTACACGTCCATTCGGAAATACTAGTAGAACAGGACTCGTCGTCGTCTCACTGATATGTTGGAACGGGACCACATGTCAATGAAACATGGTGCGTAATTTCTCGTGCAAAATGCAATCTGGCCGCGTTGGCCCGAGGTGCCGCATTAGTTTTTTTTTGTTGAAAGTTTGCCGCATTAGTTATCGACCTTTATTTTTTTTAACATACAATCAGAATGGATAGCTCATGTGGTCATCACACATGAGCAGATATATAGGTGGGCTAGGTGGGTAGGCGGTTGAGCAGGCGGCAACAATCTGAGTGCTAAAAGAGTTGATCCAATGCTTAGTTTTTTTGGATTTTCCAACTATAACCATTGGATAGAGTGAATCAATGGCTTACGTTCAAAGTTATTCTCATACTATAGAATTTTTGATTCAGTTGCTGTGCTATTACCGTCCAATATTCCTGTGTGGTTGTTTCTAGAGTAAAAAAGGAGGTACTAGTACTTACTATGGGAAAGGTGAGATGATGGTTGATTCGCCCGAGCAACTTATTACTGCAGGAATATGGGAGTACCAGCAGATTCAAGGAACAGAGAAATGATGGTTGCTTCGTCCGAGCAACATACTATGGCGAAGGTGGGGCTCTGTGATTTGACTGCTCACTAGTCATTATTACTGCGGCGCAACGACCGGGGTGAATCTTTCCCTGCAGTTGTGTTGTGCACTCAATATTGCTGCATGGCAGGTGGAGCCGAATGAAGGATGTCCAACATGTCGGCGAAACAAAGTTGAATTGTTTCTAGCATTGCTATCAATCCTTCAGGATTTGTTTATATGTACGCATAATTTTAATGGAATTGTACTGTGATGCTATGAAGGTTTCAACTTTGGTTCCCGCAGGAAAAAAAGGTTTCAACTTAGGATTCATGTGTCTTGCCTCGAGATTATCTCGTTACAACATTCCATCAAATACAAATGAAACTACCATGGCTGACATGGCTAATGCATCTCAACGGTTCGCAGATCAGCGCCAATATTCACATCAGAACTGAAGAGAAAGTTGTGAGAAGGTGTACAAATAAAGAAAAAAATATAATTGATCGATGTTGTTCGTAGGCATGGCTCCATTTCCTTGGCACAGTGTTCATTGCTTGGCAGCTAGTTTCACCCAGCTCTGTAGCCAAAAAAGAGGTTTATGTAGGACACCACAATCCGATCATTTTGTGCAGCTCCACTAAAATCGAGCAGACCATCCCTGTTTGCAAAGATATCCAGTCAGTGTGATTACAATAATAGTGGAACTAGATGATGAAACATAACACACATCAATAGAAGCCGATCACCTCTACGATCTCTCTTTAGGACTAACTTCTTGTTGGAGAAGATTAGGCACGGAGTTGGATGAGGAGGATATCCAAACCAATCTCCCTTTCTGCAGTCCCACAGAAATGTAAAAATGTTGCCCGTGTGACATTTTGGTGGAACTGCACAAAACACTCTTAAGAAAAAAGTGATTTGTGCAGTTCACCAAAAGGTCGCAATAGCAACGAGGTGAAAATGGATAGCCCTGTTTGCAAAAGGAGGTAGAAAGGAAACAATTACTGCCCAATAACACGAGTTGAAGACACATACGCCGACAAAAAAGAAGGATATTCCATGTAATAAGGGAAAGATAGCACATTGTGGTTTATCAAAAATGGTTTGAGGACGATATTGCAAGAGGTAAAGTACGCCGGCCGAGATACGATTTAAGCAAAATACTAAAGAAGATCCACATGCAGCAAAGTTGGAAGATGGGCAGTGGAGCAAGGCCGGAGGAAGCTGTACCTGAGGGTCGTCGGGGGGTTACTAGGAGGGCGCCGGCAGCCGGGATCTGCCCATACTGCATCAGCGAGCAAGTGGCGAAGGCCCTACAGCGCTGGAGCTTGGTCAGAGAGAACGGCGGGTACCGCGGATCGGGACGTGCTCCTCAGTGTCGTCGAACGGACAGAAGATGCACATCCTCCCTTTCCGCCGGCGGACGGAATGCGGTCGGATCACTGACCAACGCTGAGAGAGAGAGAGAGGCCACTGTCGCCTTGTGTGAGATGGTGTGATGAGAAACAAACCCATTTTTGCATTTTCCCCAAGGAAATCGTTTTATATTCTGTACGTGCCATTGATAACCCACAAGTATAGGGGATCACAACAGCTTTCGAGGGTAGAGTATTCAACCCAAATTTATTGATTCAACACAAGGGGAGCCAAAGAATATTCTCAAGTATTAGCAGTTGAGTTGTCAATTCAACCACACCTGGATAACTTAGTATCTGCAGCAAAGTATTTAGTAGCAAAGTAATATGATAGTAATGGTAACAGTGGCAAAGGTAAAGACAGCAGTATTGTAGTGATTGTAACAGTAGCAATGGAAAAGTAAATAAGCAAAGCACAATATCTGAAAATCTCATAGGCATTGGATCAGTGATGGATAATTATGTCGGATGTGATTCCTCATGTAATATTTATAACATAGGGTGACACAGAACTAGCTCCAGTTCATCAATGTAATGTAGGCATGTATTCCGAATATAGTCATACGTGCTTATGGAAAAGAACTTGCATGACATCTTTTGTCCTACCCTCCCGTTTGCAGCGGGGTCCTAGTGGAAACTAAGGGATATTAAGGCCTCCTTTTAATAGAGTACCGGACCAAAGCATTAACACATAGTGAATACATGAACTCCTCAAACTACGGTCATCACCGAGAAGTATCCCGATTATTGTCACTTCGGGGTTGCCGGATCATAACACATAATAGGTGACTATAGACTTGCAAGATAGGATCAAGAACTCACATATATTCATCAAAACATAATAGGTTCAGATCTGAAATCATGGCACTCGGGCCCTAGTGACAAGCATTAAGCATAGCAAAGTCATAGCAACATCAATCTCAGAACATAGTGGATACTAGGGATCAAACCCTAACAAAACTAACTCGATTACATGGTAAATCTCATCCAACCCATCACCGTCCAGTAAGCCTACGATGGAATTACTCACGCACGGTGGTGAGCATCATGAAATTGGTGATGGAGGATGGTTGATGATGACAACGACGATGAATCCTCCTCTCCGGAGCCCCGAACAGACTCCAGATCAGACCTCCCATGAGAGATTAGGGCTTGGTGGCGGCTCCCTATCGTAAAACGCGATGAAACTTTCTCTCTTATTTTTTTCTCCACGAAACGGAATACATGGAGTTGGATTTGAGGTCGGTGGAGCATCAGGGAGCCCACGAGACAGCGGGCGCGCCCTGGGGGAGGGGGTGCGCCCCCCAACCTCGTGGACAGGGTGTGGGCCTCCTGGCCTTGATCTTTTGCCAGTATTTTTAATATTTTCCAAAAGTTATCTCTGTGGATTGTTCATGTCATTCCGAGAACTTTTGTTTTCTGCACAATAAACAACACCATGGCAGTTCTGCTGAAAACAGCGTCAGTCCGGGTTAGTTTCATTCGAATCATGCAAGTTAGAGTCCAAAACAAGGGCAAAAGTGTTTGGAAAAGTAGATACGTTGGAGATGTATCAACTCCCCCAAGCTTAAACCTTTGCTTGTCCTCAAGAAATTCAGTTGATGAACTAAAAGTGATAAAGAAAAACTTTTACAAACTCTGTTTGCTCTTGTTGTTGTAAATATGTAAAGTCAGCATTCAAGTTTTCAGCAAAGATTATGAACTAATCATATTCACAATAACACTTAGGTCTCATATTTACTCATATCAATGGCATAATCAACTAGCGAGCAATAATAATAAAACTCAGATGACAACACTTTCTCAAAACAATCATAATATGATATAACAAGATGGTATCTCGCTAGCCCTTTCAGAGACCGCAAAACATAAATGCAGAGCACCTTTAAAGATCAAGGACTGACTAAACATTGTAATTCATGGTAAAAGAGATCCAGTCAAGTCATACCCAATATAAACTAACAATAATGCATGCAAATGACAGCGTGCTCTCCAGCAGATGCTTTTAATAAGAGGGTGATGACTCAACATAAAAGTAAATAGATAGGCCCTTCGCATAGGGAACTAGGGATTTTTAGAGGTGCCAGAGCTCGATTTTAAAATAGAGATGAATAACATTTTGAGCGGTATACTTTCACTGTCAACGCAACAACCATGGGATCTCGATATCTTCCATGCTACACACATTATAGGCGGTTCCCAAACAGAATGGTAAAGTTTATACTCCCCCACCACCAACATCGATCCATGGCTTGCTAGAAACAATGAGTGCCTCCAACTAGCAACAGCCTTGGGGAGTTTTGTTTTAGTTATTTTGATTTTCTTTGATCGTTTTGATCATGGGACTAGGCATCCCGGTTACCAGCCATTTTCTCGTGAATGAGGAGTGGATTCCACTCCTCTTGAGAATAACCCACCTAGCATGGAAGATACAGACAACCCTAGTTAAAACATGAGCTGCTTGAGCATACAAAACAGAATTTTATTTGAAGGTTTGGAGTTTGGCACATACAAATTTACTTGGAACGGTAGGTAGATACTGCATATAGGAAGGTATGGTGGACTCGTATGGAATAACTTTGGGGTTTAAGGAATTTGGATGCACAAGCAGTATTCCTGCTTAGTACAGGTGAAGGCTAGCAAAAGACTGGGAAGCGACCAACTAAGAGAGCGACAATAGTCATGAACATGCATTAAAATTAATTTACACCAGGTGCAAGCATGAGTAGGATATGATCCACCATGAACATAAATATCGTGAAGGCTATGTTGATTTTTTTTAAACTACATGCGTGAACATGTGCCAAGTTGAGTCACTCAATTCATTCAAAGGAGGATACCATCCCATCATACCACATCACAATCATTTTAATAGCATGTTGGCATGCAAGGTAAACCATTATAAGCTCCTAGCTAATTAAGCATGGCATAAGCAACTATAATATCTAAATGTCATTGCAAATATGTTTACTTCATAATAGGCTGAATCAGGAACGATGAACTCATCATATTTACAAAAACAAGAGAGGTTGAGTTCATACTAGCTTTTCTCATCTCAATCAGTCCATCGTATATCGTCATTATTGCCTTTCACTTGCACGACCAAACGGTGTGTATAATAATAATAGTGCACGTGCATTGGACTAAGCTGAAATCTGCAAGCATTCAATTCAAGAGAGAAGACAAAGTAATATGGGCTCTAAATTAAATCAACAATCATGCATATGAGAGCCACTAAGCATTTTCAATATGGTCTTCTACTCTTGACCCCCAAAGGAAAGAAAAGAAACTAAAACTATTTACACGGGAAAGCTCCCAACAAGTAAAAGAAGAACGAGAAATCTTTTGGGGTTTTCCTTTTAACTACTACTACAAGCATGGAAATTAAACTAACTATTTTTTTGGTTTTTCATAAGGTTTATCAAACACACAAGAAGAAAACTAGAAAAAAGGAATCAAACTAGCATGGATAATACAATGAAAGAGTATGAACACCGACAACTAGAATAGTGTGAACATGAATGTAAAGTCGGTGAGAAATACTTACTCCCCCAAGCTTAGGCTTTTGTCCTAAGTTGGTCTAATGCCAAGGATAGCTTGGCTGATATCCGAAGTTATAATTGGGGTCGTACTGAGATGCAGCAACCAATGCCTCCTGAGTTGAGGCATGTTGGCGAGCTGCCTCCGCTCTACCCTCGTGTTCGGCTGCCTCCTCCCTGGTGACAACATATCTTTGTTTTGCCTGGTAATCAAAAAGGGAAGGAGCAGGGAGAGTAACATGGACAATGCGATGTCTGTCAAAGATTAGTCGATACTGGAGGAATTATTCATTCCTCACAAGAAAATGATGTCTAACCATAGCGTCAAAATCTAAATAAGTGGCAGGCAACTCTAAATCACCCTCACGTGGAGGTATACCAAGATAATTAGCAACACGGGTCACATAAATTCCTCCAAATAAATCTCCAGAAATACCATTATTATGCAACCTACGTGCGACTATTGCCCCCGAGTTGTAATCTTTATTACCTAATACAGCACTCTTGAGGACACAAAGATCAGGGACACACATGTGACATGCTTCATCTTTACCATTAATGCATCTACCATTGAAGAGAGCAAAATAATGCATAACAGGAAAATGAATGCTCCCTATGGTAGCTTGTGCTATATCCCTAGATTCCCCCACAGTGATACTAGCAAGAAAGTCTTTATATTCAGATTTGTGGGGTTCATTAACATTACCCCATTGTGGGAGTTTGCAAGCAGTTGTAAAATCTTGTAAGTCCATGGTATAAGATTGATCATAAATATCAAACAGGACACCTTGAGAATTACGCGAAGATGAAAATTTAAACCTTCTCACGAATGAATCAGTTAGATAGTAGTACTGAGGACACTTATCTTGCATGAAGTCGTCAAGATCGGCGTTACGCACATACGCGTCAAATTCATCCTTGATGCCTGCATTAACCATAAACTCTTCTGATGGCCACTCACAAGCTCGTACTTTAGCTTCCCTTGGTGGTTCATCGTCTTGCTCACGCATAGCACGCCTGGGTCCTTTCTTTGTTGAGGAACCACCTTGGTACATTTTCTTGGACATATTTCTTCCATTGAAAAATTTCTGAAAATTTTAGTAACTTCAAAATAAAAGTGAATTAAACTTAACAAGATTGATAGCAACTACTCCCACACGTGCCTAGAGCCTATATCATGCATTAGAATTGCTTGGGACCTCATAAATTTGACATGCAAGCTCAAGAACAGGGTCACCTATGCAGCAAAAATTTGCAATGAATAAAGCACTAGAACAAAAACTAATTGGACCAATGGAGGAGTCACATACCAAGCAACAATCTCCCAAAGCAGTTTTGTGAATGGGCTTTGAGCAAGGAGATCAAAAATCGCAGCAAAATGAGCTAGAACTCGTGCTTGAGCTGCATGGGGATTTTTTTGGGAAGAAGATGGAGTGTGTGGGTGCAGGAATAAGTGGAGGGAGGCCACCGTGGGCCCACGAGATAGGGGGGCGCGCCCAGGGGGTGTGGGTGCGCCCTCCACCCTCGTGGCCAGGTGCTTGCCTCCCTGTAGTGTTCTCAGTGCCTAAAATCCTCAAATATTCCATAAAAAATCATACTAAATTTGCAGAACAATTGGAGCACTTTTATTTTCGGGATATTTTTTTATTGCATGGATAATTCAGAAAACAGACAAATAATACTATTTTTGCTTTATTTATTCTAAATAACAAAAAGTAAAAAAAAGAGTGTACAGAAGGTTGTGCCTTCTAGTTTCATCCATCTCCTGATCATCAAAAGGAATCCACTAACAAGGTTGATCAAGTCTTGTTAACAAACTCATTCCGAATAACATGAAACCGGAGAAATTTCGAATAACACTAGGTTACCTCAACGGGGATATGAACATCCCCAACAATAATAATATCATACTTTTTCTTGACAGTAGCAAGAGGAAATTCAAAACCTCCAATAATGATAGCTGGAATTTTTCCAATAGAATTGATGCTATGAACTTGAGGTTGTTTCCTCGGAAAGTGTACCGTATGCTCATTACCATTAACATGAAAAGTGACATTGCCTTTGTTGCAATCAATAACAGCCCCTGCAGTATTCAAAAAGGGTCTACCAAGGATAATCGACATACTATCGTCCTTGGGAATATCAAGAATAACGAAGTCCGTTAAGATAGTCACATTTGCAACCACAACAGGCACATCCTCACAAATACCGACAGGTATAACAGTTGATTTAGCGGCCATTTGCAAAGATATTTCAGTAGGTGTCAACTTATTCAATTCAAGTCTATGATATAAAGAAAGGGGCATAACACTAACACCGGCTCCAAGATCACATAAAGCAGTTTTAACATAATTTCTTTTAATGGAGCATGGTATAGTTGGTACCCTTGGATCTCCAAGTTTCTTTGGTATTCCACCTTTAAAAGTATAATTAGCAAGCATGGTGGAAATTTCAGCTTCCGGTATCTTTCTTTTATTTGTAGTGATATCCTTCATATATTTAGCTTAAGGGTTTACTTTAAGCATATCAGTTAAGCGCATACGTAAGAAGATAGGTCCAATCATTTCAGCAAAGCGCTCAAAATCCTCATCATCCTTTGTCTTGTATGGTTTAGGAGGAAAAGGCATGGGTTTTTGAACCCATGGTTCTCTTTCTTTACCGTGCTTCCTAGCAACAAAATATCTTTTATCATAATGTTGATTCTTTGATTGTGGGTTATCAAGATCAACAGCAGGTTCAATCTCTACATCATTAGTATTGCTAGGTTGAGCATTAACATTAACATTATCAGTAGGTTCATGTTCATCACCTGATTGTGTTTTAGCATCACAAATAGAAATATCATTAGGATTCTTAGGTATGTCTACACAGGTTCACTAGAAGCATGCATAGTCCTATCATTTTTTCTTTTTCTTCTTTTTAGAAGGACTAGGTGCATCTACATTATCTCTCTAAGAATCCTGCTTGATTCTCTTAGGGTGGCCTTCAGGATACAAAGGTTCCTGAGTCATTCTACCAGTTCTAGTAGCCACTCTATCAACAAAATCATGTTTATTATTTAATTCATCGAGTAAATCACTTTGAGCTTTAAGTACTTGCTCAGCTTGAGTGGTAACCATACAAGCATATTTGCTAATGAGTTTAAGTTCACCTTTAACTCTAGCCATATAATCACTCAAGCATCCTATCTTGAAAGCATTATTCTTTAATTCCCTACCAACATAAGCATTAAAACTTTCTTGTCTAGCATAAAGTCATCAAATTCATCTAAGCACTGGCTATGAAATTTAGTAGAGGGAATTTCAACCTTATCATATCTATAGAGAGAATTTACCTTTACTACCTGTGTCGGGTTATCAAGACAATGTGTTTCTTCAACAGGCGGTATATTATGACCATGTATTTCTTCAATAGGAGGTAAATTCTTAACATCTTTAGCTTTAATACCTTTTCTTTCATTGATTTCTTTGCCACTTGCATATCTTTAGGACTGAGAAATAGAACACATCTCTTCTTTGGAGTAGGTTTAGGAATAGGCTCAGGAGTTGGCTTAATTGGTTCAGGAATTGGCTCAGGAAGAGTCCAATTATTTTCATTTGTCAACATATTCAATAACAACTCATCTTGGTCGACTGTTCTTTCCCTGAAAACACAACCAGCACAACTATCCAATTAGTCCTTGGAAGCATCGGTTAGTCCATTATAAAAGATATCAAGTATTTCATTTTTCTTAAGAGGATGATCAGGCAAAGCATTAAGTAATCGGAGAAGCCTCCCCCAAGCTTGTGGGAGACTCTCTTCTTTGATTTGCAGAAAATTATATATTTCCCGCAAGGCAACTTGTTTCTTATGAGCGGGGAAATATTTAACAGAGAAGTAATAAATCATATCCTGGGGATTACGCACACAACCAGGATCAAGAGAATTAAACCAAGTTTTAGCATCACCCTTTAATGAGAACGGAAATATCTTAAGGATATAATAATAGCGAGACTTCTCATCATTAGTAAACAGCGTGGCTATATCATTCAACTTGGTAAGATGTGCCACAACAGTTTCAGATTCATTGCCATAAAAAGGATCAGATTCAACCAAAGTAACTATCTCAGGATCAACAGAGAATTCATAATCCTTATCAGTAACACAGATAGGTGAAGTAGAAAAAGCAGGGTCAGGTTTCATTCTAGCATTAAGGGATTGTTGCTTCCATTTAGCTAATAACTTCTTAAGATCATATCTATCATTGCAAGCAAAAATAGCTCTAGCAACTTCTTCATCCATAACATAACTGAGGGAGTCCTGGACTAGGGGGTGTCCGGATAGCCGAACTATCATCATCGGCCGGACTCCAAGACTATGAAGATACAAGATTGAAGACTTCGTCCCGTGTCCGGATGGGACTTTCCTTGGCGTGGAAGGCAAGCTTGGCGATACAGATATGTAGATCTCCTACCATTGTAACCGACTTTGTGTAACCCTAGCCCTCTCCGGTGTCTATATAAACCGGATGGCTTTAGTCCATAGAAAAAACAACAATCATACCATAGGCTAGCTTCTAGGGTTTAGCCTCCTTGATCTCGTGGTAGATCTACTCTTGTAACACACATCATCAATATTAATCAAGCAGGACGTAGGGTTTTACCTCCATCAAGAGGGCCCGAACCTGGGTAAAACATCGTGTCCCTTGTCTCCTGTGACCATCCGCCTAGACGCACAGTTCGGGACCCCCTACCCAAGATCCGCCTGTTTTGACACCGACATTGGTGCTTTCATTGAGAGTTCCTCTGTGTCGTCGCCGATAGGCTCGATGGCTTCTTCGATCATCAACAACGACGCAGTCCAGGGTGAGACCTTCCTCCCCGGACAGATCTTCGTATTCGGCGGCTTTGCACTGCGGGTCAATTCACTTGGCCATCTGGAGCAGATCGAAAGTTACGCCCCTGGCCGTCAGGTCAGATTTGGAAGTTTGAACTTCACGGCTGACATCCGCAGGGACTTGATCTTCGATGGATTCGAGCCACAGCCAAGCGCGCTGCACTGTCATGACGGGCATGATTTAGCTCTACAGCCGGACAGTACCCTGGAGGCCGCACTCGAGCCCGCTCCGATCTTCAATTCGGAGCCGGCTGCGCAGATCGAGGACGGATGGCTAGACACCGCCTCGGGGGCTGCAACCTCTGCGGCGATAGAGCCGAACACTGACCTTGTCCCTCATGAAGCTTGTGACTCCGAGGTGCCGGACTCCTTGCCGGACTCCGAACCTCCCGCGCCCCCTCCGATCGAATCCGATTGGGCGCCGGTCATGGAGTTCACCGCAGCGGACATCTTTCAACACTCACCTTTCGGCGACATCTTGAGTTCGCTAAAGCATCTCTCGCTATCGGGAGAGCCCTGGCCGGACTGCGGTCAGGACGGTTGGGACGCGGACGACGAAGAAATTCAAAGCCCACCCACCACCCACTTAGTAGACACTGTCGACGATCTAACCGACATGCTAGACTTCCACTCCGAAGACATCGACGGTATGGACGACGATGCCGGAGACGACCAAGAACCAGCGCCTATCGGGCACTGGAAAGCCACCCCAACTCACGACGTATACATGGTGGATACACCAAAAGGAAGCGGCAATGAGGAACAACGGGACATGGCAAAGGAAAACTCCACCAGCAAACAACCAAAACGGCGACGCAAGCTCCGCCCAAAGTCCCGCCTCGATAAAAACGGCACCCATACAGACCCGGCCCTAGAGCAGGGCGAAGCAGTGGACGGCGAACACGCAACCAAGCAATCATCCGAACACGGTGAACTAGACAAGCAACCCATCCCCGGAGAAAACAAGAGCCTAGACGATCTCACGCTGAACACATCACCAGAGCATAAGAACCTTCATAAAAGGCTCGTCGCTACTGCAAGAAGTTTGAAGAAGCAAAAGCAGAAGCTCAAAACAGCAGAGGACGCACTCAGAATGAGATGGAGCAAAGTACTCAATACCGCAGATAAACATGACGCTAGTCGCCAGGCAAAGAGTTACCCGAAGCGCAAGTTGTTGCCCGAATTCGACGAGGAGGCCTTAGAGCCCCCGCAGTCAAAAAAGAAATAGGCAGCCTGGCCGGATAGACGACCAGATGACAGGCTAAGAACAGCAAGGGGCTCCGCACACAAGCCGGCACACGATCCTCAGAAAAAGGATGACCCGGTTAGGTCTATCAATGGGCCAAAAAAGAAGACTCCAAGAAGCAACACAACCCGCCGAGCGTTTGAAGACAACGGCACACCTAAATACAGGGGCGCCGCACACCCACTATGTTTCACCGACGAGGTACTGGATCATGAATTTCCAGCGGGATTCAAACCCGTAAACATAGAGGCATATGACGGAACAACAGACCCCGGAGTCTGGATTGAGGATTATATCCTACACATACATATGGCTAGAGGACACGATCGCCATGCCATAAAATACCTACCCCTCAAGCTCAAAGGGCCAGCTCGGCATTGGCTCAAAAGCCTCCCAGAAAATACCATTGGAAGTTGGGAAGATCTCGAGGATGTGTTTCGAGCAAATTTTCAAGGGACCTATGTCCGCCCTCCGGATGCAGACGATTTAAGTCACATAACTCAACAGCCCGGAGAGTCAGCACGCAAATTCTGGAACAGGTTCCTCACCAAAAAGAACCAAATAGTCGACTGTCCGGACGCCGAAGCCTTAGCAGCCTTTAAGCACAACGTCCGAGACGAATGGCACGCCAGACACCTCGGCCAGGAAAAACCAAGAACAATGGCCGCACTAAAAAGTCTCATGACCCACTTTTGTGCAGGGGAGGACAACTGGCTGGCTAGATGTAGCACCAGCGACCCGAGTACATCTGAAGTCAGGGATGGAAATGGAAAATCACGACGCAGAAAAGATCAGCGCCGGAATAAGGAAACTGGCCCAAATAGCATGGCGGTCAATGCCGGATTCAAAAGCTCTCGGCCAAATAACAAAACACTACCCCCAAAGGACAACAGTGACAAGCTATCCAACCTAAACAAAATTCTGGATAGGCTATGTCAAATACATAGTACCTCCGGGAGGCCTGCAAACCATTCCCACAGAGATTGTTGGGTCTTCAAACAGTCCGGCCGACTTAACGCCGAACGCAAGGGGCTCGACATGCCAAGCGAAGACGACGACGAACCCCACAGCAGAACGCCGGGAAACAGAAGACTTTCCCACTAGAAGTCAAAACAGTGAACTCACTTCATGCGATAACACGAAAACACAGTGCGGCACCCGCCATACCAGGACACCATCCGCAGAATGGGGATAGACCCTACCGAAATTCGTTGTAGCAGCACTTCCTTCAAAGGAGTGACGCCAGGCCTTTAAGCCGATGGAACAAGCTCTGCACCACTAGAGGCTGTGTCCGGTTCATCCGACAACCTCCGTCGCGAAAAGCTCACTCTCCATACCGCCCAATTTCACGGTGGCCCTCAAGCACTAGTGGGACGCGAAGTTTTCGCCCGCTTTAACGCAATAACGCATTACGCGTCTCTTACGCTTAAAACGCCCGGTCCACGCGGCATAATATTATTAAGAGTAACTCCGAGTGTTCCTCAACCACGGAGAACGTGAGGCCGCCTTGACAGCCACACACTAATCCGACCTTGCAGGTCAAAGCCCCTAAAAACAGGTCATTCAGACCTCGGACACGGTTAGGCGAGTCCGGCGTAAATAAACAAGGGGCTTCCCAGCCGCATACCCCTTTACAAGGGGCTGCGCGTTTAAACGATGAGAGCCAATAAAGCTCAACTTTATTCATCTTCCAAATTATACTTTATTTTAAATACAACCTTTGCATGATATTTTTTCCAAACTAAGTCCTTCTCTTTTACAGATGAAGCACGTGCTACACCCGTCCAGGATACAGCACAACGGAGACACAGGCGCAGACGTGCAGCAGGGACCCGTTGCAAGGATTCTTTTCAGATTAAGACCCTGCGTAAACCTTTCTTACTGTCTCTTGTTGATACACATCCCCCGGTTTTCTACCATAACCGAGGAGGATGCTAGCGTTTTGTCATCGGCCGCGTCAGAAGTTCCCGCCTGTACTTGGACACTAGGGACTTAGGGCATTGTTCTGCCCGGTATCATAAAGACCGAACACCTCAGGGAGTGTTCGGCGTCTCGAGTTAGGCCTTATATGCATCAGCTCTGAATCATGTCTTTGGTCAAATGTTGGGTTTGCCCGGCTCCTGTGTTTTGCTGCCTTACGTTCCGCTCCATCGGCTAACGCGGCACCAGGAGAACTACTGCGATTGTGCCCTGGTTCGGCCGGGCGAGCACCTCAGTAGAGAATGCCGAAAACTGACTGTCATGATATAGTGAGAGACTGGTCAACCACTCGATCGACTATTGGAATGTTTAGAATTCCTCCGCTTTGACGAAGGACCGCTTCTCGGTCAGGCACATACGCGCCCCAAGTTCGGAGAGCGCGGTGCCTCTAGGGGCTATATAGTAGCCCCACCATCCAGCTCCTATGGCTAAGTGAAAGTGATAAAGCATTATAGTCCGGTTGCCTAGTTTGCTATGCTATCACCTCCTTCAAAGGACCAAGACGTTGGATTAAGTGTGAAAAAGCGCTTTTCTTTTTTTGCAAACACCCCCGCACCATGTGCGTGGGGGCTGAAGCCAAAGACTGCAACTTTCAGGTTATTCATACATATACGGCCGCACAGGAGATAGTTCAATACTTGAACGCACAAGTATAAAAAGCTATTTCGTTATAAACATGATTTCACAAATCATACACGTCATTTGAACATGACATCTTTCGAGCACTGCGACTCTATTAAACGAGCGCCCTGCAGGACTTCCTCAAAATAGTGCTCGGCGGGTAATCGGATCTTGTCCGAACCCCGGGATGCAACAGCAGTGGCATTCATGTCCGCCCAGTATGTCTTCACACGGGCGAGAGCCATCCGTGCACCTTCTATGCATGCTGACCGCTTCATCGCCTTGATATGCGGCACCGCCCCAAGGAATTGCTGCAACAAGCCAAAATAACTCTTCGGCTTGGGCCTTTTCGGCCACAGATGAGTGACCACATCCGTCATGGCAAGTCCGGACAATCTATTCAGCTCAGCCCACTCAGCCAGACGATCAATCAACGGAAGTGGACGCTCCGGACTATGGAATTGAGACCAGTAAAGCTCTTCCATTTCGTGATCCTTCTGGCTTCGGAAGTGCACGACTGCGTCCGCCGCACTCGCCGCCAAATCAAGATAAGGATCCTCCGCACCACACAACTGGCCCAGTTGAGCATACTTCGGATCCATGAACTTCCTACGCAGAAGAAAGGGCTTTCCAGCCGCAATGTCTCCGGCTTGACGCAGTTCCTCCTTCATAGCCCGCATCTCACTCCTGGCATCCTTGACTTCAGCGCCGGCCTTCTTCAGGCCCTCTTGCTCCACTCGGCGTTCTTCTTCAAGAACCTCACAACGGTCAGTAGCATCTTTTAATTTCAAGGCCATTCCTGCCAACTCTTCCCTGCTTCGGCAGTGAGCAGCCTTTTTGGCTTTCAGCTCTTCTGCTGCCTTCAAGGCTGCCGCGTCACTTATCCTGGCTTGCTCCTTGGCTCGAGCAAGCTCTGCTCGAAGATCTTCCACAGCAGCGGCGCCATCTGCATCAAGCATACATATTGTAAGGAACGGGCAACAGCTCCCTTACTAGGCAACCGCGATGCAACCACCTACCTTGCGACTCGTCAAGTCGTTTATTGACCAGCTCGATGTCCGCATCCGCAACATCAAGTTGCCTCTTCAGTTCGGCAACTCCATCAGTCCGTCTGGCCACCGAACGTTCCGCCACCTGCATAGGAAAGGAAACATTCCATAACTGAGATTATGATCCTTGGCATGCTATCGCTTTCGACAGCATACCATGTCTCAGGGGCTACTATCTATACAGGGTGCACTTCATGTGTAAAACTGTCAAAAGGTATGTCATTTTTTGCGTACCTCAAACCCCGTCAGCAAGCTTCCGATGGCCTCATACAACCCGCTCTTGGCGGATGAGATCCTTTCAATCACCGTACTCATTAATGTGCGCTGATCTTCCGAGATAGACGCCCTCTCGAGCATATCCTGCAGCTCCACCGGCCGTACTCCAATGGGTGCCGGACTCTCCGGCCCCGCCGGACTCGGGGAGACCCTCCGTGACGACACCTCAGGGTTGTCCGCCCCGCCCGACGGGGCAGCAGATGGAGGCGTCTCGCTTTCCATCATCTCCGAACGAAGGTCCCCCGAAGTTGAGCTCTGCTGAGATGGGCTGAGATCCGAACTACAAGGTGAAAACTTCGGTTACCTTTGGAAATAATATAGGGGCGTTCCCCATTACAAAATTTCCCCTTTTTACTTACGGCTCGCTGGAGGGCTGATTCCTATGGGGAGACTGTGCGGCTGGGGCCCTTCCCGGTACAGGACCTTCCGGTGCAGATTTCTTTCCCCGCTTTGAGGCCTTGGCCTCCGGGTCTTCGGAAGCAGTCCTCTTCTCCCCCTGGAAGGAGGGACTCTCGGTTCCCCCCTTACTGAAAGCCTCCTTGGCGGAGGTGGTAGTTTCCCTGTGCCCCCCTTCGCCCTCCTCCGGAGGTGCAAACTCCAACATTTTGACTAACACGGGATCCGGCGTGGTCTCAGGGAGGGGGCCGGACACTATATCAGTTTTGCTTGCGCTATCCACTCCTGTCCAAAGTATAGCTGGTTAAAAGGCAAACCCATGATAAATAAATGGACAATGTGTCCGGACACAGGGCTACTTACTTGAGTATCCGGGCGATTGCAGCTTAGGCCGGCGTCCTCGGTCAAGTCCGGACGCATCTCTTGCGATCCGAAGAACAGTTTGTACATCTCCGCGGGTGTCAAACCCATGAAGTGTTGGAGAGCTCGTGGCCCCTCCGGATTAAATTCCCACAGGCGGAGGGGGCGACGTTTGTAGGGCAGAAGGCGCCGAATCAGCATTACTTGCACCACCACCACCAGATTAATCTCCCTTTCTTGAAGGTCTCGAATCCGGTCCTGCAACAGGGGTACGTCTTTGGACGGCCCCCAGCTAAGCCCCTTCTTGACCCATGACGTCAGTCGTAGTGGAGGGCCCGAGCGGAAGACGGGCGGCGGCTTCTGCCTGCTGCCCCTTGGAGCGGTGATATAGAACCACTCCTGTTGCCACAAGCCGAGCTCCTCCTGAAAAGAGCCCTCGGGCCATGGAGCATCGGCCCTCTTGCTTATGACCGCCCCGCCGCACTCTGCCTGACGCCCCTCAATCATCTTCGGCTCCACATTGAAGGTTTTGAGCCACAAGCCGAAGTGGGGGGTAGTGCGGAGGAAGGCTTCGCAAACGACAATGAATGATGAGATGTGGAGGATGGACTCCGGAGCCAAGCCATGGAATTCCAGCCCATAGTAAAACATGAGCCCCCTCATGAAGGGATCCATTGGGAAGCCTAAACCCCGACGGAGGTGAGACACGAACACAACGCTCTCGCCGGGCTCGGGAGTAGGAATAACTTGCCCTTGGGCAGGCAACCTATGCGAAATCTCGTAGGTCAAGTACCTGGCGTCTCTCAGCTTTAGCACGTCTTCTTCCGTTACGGAAGAGGGCATCCACCGGCCCCGTAGGTCAGAGCCGGACATTGTCGAAGGTCGAAGGTACCCAAATCTGGAGCCCTGGGTGTTGGAACTCGGGGCGAGGGGCGGATTCAATGGAGGATTGAAGAAAAAGAACTGGCCTTGGTCTCATTATAAAGAGGAAGAATACCAAGAGCCGTCCCCGTGACCGTTTGGAACCCGCCTTCGATGGAGGGGGCGTGGCAACGGGCGCGGTTGGGTTACCCACGTCCGTATTGATGGGAATGCCGGAATAAGGGGAACACGATCTCTGCTTCGACAAGACGTGCCAAGGAAACTGCTTCGCTAAACGTGTTGAGGTGGTACAATAAAAACAATTCGAGTAAAGGCTTGGTAGCGGCATGATGACACACCACGAAATATGTCAGCAGATTGAACTTGTGTAAATATTATTCTCTCTACGGTGGTACGTGGAAATTATTTTGCAGAGCCGGACACTATCCTGGTGTTCATGATCTTCTATAAATTATTCGGAGGAGGAACCCGCCTTGCAATGCCGAAGACAATACGCGCGCCAGACTCGTCGTCATTGAAGCCTGGTTCAGGGGCTACTGAGGGAGTCCTGGACTAGGGGGTGTCCGGATAGCCTAACTATCATCATCGGCCGGACTCCAAGACTATGAAGATACAAGATTGAAGACTTCGTCCCGTGTCCGGGTGGGACTTTCCTTGGCATGGAAGGCAAGCTTGGCGATACGTATATGTAGATCCCCTACCATTGTAACCGACTCTGTGGAACCCTAGCCCTCTCCTGTGTCTATATAAACCGGATGGCTTTAGTCCGTAGAAAAAACAACAATCATACCATAGGCTAGCTTCTAGGGTTTAGCCTCCTTGATCTCGTGGTAGATCTACTCCTGTAACACACATCATCAATATTAATCAAGCAGGACGTAGGGTTTCACTATCATCAATAATTTCATTCTCAATAATTTCATTCTCTCTAACCCTAGCAAGTTGTCCATCAAGATATTCACCTAATAGCACAGTAGTATCAAGCATAGAAGTAGTTTCATCATAAGTATCATGCATAGCACAAGTGGCATCATCCATAACATGCGACATATCGGAATTCATAGCAGTAGCAGGTTTAGGTGTCGCAAGCTTACTCATAACAGAAGGAGAATCTAGTGCAGAGCTAGATGGCAGTTCCTTACCTCCCCTCGTAGTTGAGGGAAAAATCTTAGTTCTTGCGTCTTTCCAGTTTTTCATAGTGATCAGCAGATATAAATCCCAAGTGACTCAAACAATAGAGCTATGCTCCCCTTCAACAGCACCAGAAATTAGTCTTGATAACCCACAAATATAGGGGATCGCAACAGCTTTCGAGGGTAGAGTATTCAACCCAAATTTATTGATTCAACACAAGAGGAGCCAAAGAATATTCTCAAGTATTAGCAGTTGAGTTGTCAATTCAACCACACCTGGATAACTTAGTATCTGCAGCAAAGTATTTAGTAGCAAAGTAATATGATAGTAATGGTAACAGTGGCAAAGATAAAGACAGCAGTATTGTAGTGATTGTAACAGTAGCAACGGAAAAGTAAATTAGCAAAGCACAATATGTGAAAAGATCGTAGGCATTTGATCAGTGATAATTATGTCGGATGTGATTCCTCATGTAATAGTTATAACATAGGGTGACACAGAACTAGCTCCAGTTCATCAATGTAATGTAGGCATGTATTCCGAATATAGTCATACGTGCTTATGGAAAAGAACTTGCATGAAATCTTTTGTCCTACCCTCCCATTTGCAGCGGGGTCCTAGTGGAAACTAAGGGATATTAAGGCCACCTTATAATAGAGTACCGACCAAAGCATTAACACATAGTGAATACATGAACTCCTCAAACTACGGTCATCACCGAGAAGTATCCCGATTATTGTCACTTCGGGGTTGTCGGATCATAACACATAATAGGTGACTATAGACTTGCAAGATAGGATCAAGAACTCACATATATTCATGAAAACATGATAGGTTCTGATTTGAAATCATGGCACTCGGGCCCTAGTGACAAGCATTAAGCATAGCAAAGTCATAGCAACATCAATCTCAGAACATAGTGGATACTAGGGATCAAACCCTAACAAAACTAACTCGATTACATGGTAAATCTCATCCAACCCATCACCGTCCAACAAGCCTACGATGGAATTACTCACGCACGGCGGTGAGTATCATGAAATTGGTGATGGAGCATGGTTGATGATGACAACATCGACGAATCCCCCTCTCCGGAGCCCCGAACGGACTCCAGATCAGCCCTCCCGAGAGAGATTAGGGCTTGGCGGCGGCTCCGTATCGTAAAACGCGATGAAAATTTCTCTCTTATTTTTTCTCCGCAAAACGAAATATATGGAGTTGGAGTTGAGGTCGGTGGAGCATCAGGGGGCCCACGAGACAGGGGATGCGCCCAGGGGGAGGGGGCGCGCCCCCCCACCCTCGTGGATAGGGTGTGAGCCCCGTGGCCTTGATCTTTTGCCAGTATTTTTTATATTTTCCAAAAGTTATTTCCGTGGATTTTTAGGTCATTCCGAGAACTTTTGTTTTCTGCACAATAAACAACACCATGGTAGTTCTGCTGAAAACAGCGTCAGGCTGGGTTAGTTTCATTCAAATCATGCAAGTTAGAGTCCAAAACAAGGGCAAAAGTGTTTGGAAAAGTAGATATGTTGGAGACGTATCAGCCATTGAGGAATATATAAGTTTTTAATACTAACGCGTCAAGTCAAACTTTGTTCCGTCTAGGCGTGGTACCCAACCCTCCTTCGAGTAAACAACCGCCACGCGTCAAATTATCACGTGGGCTGCCTTTTCGTACAGAAACAAACTCCATCGTGTACCCACGCGGGTGTGGCCGGGAATGAGACATGTGTACTTGCGTCCTGCGTGCACCCCTTCTTTAGGTGCAGGTACGTACGTGAGTGGGTGTGAGAGAGATGGTTTGTGCGAAACAGAGGCAATGTGTTGATGATATATCAAACAGAAAAACGTAACATCTGCAATGTGTGTGAAACGGAGTCATGGACGTGAGATATCGATAGAATTGAAAACAGGGATGAAGTGTGTGGCTGCGCGATCGATAAAGAGTGCCATCAAATTTGTGTTTGCCCACATCAAAGATACAGGGCTGGCCTACTGGAATTTGAAAGGGCAGAGGTGCGGTTTTTCTCCGTGGCATGGATATCTACCTACAACGTTCGACTATTGGTGTGTGGGGGGGGAGGGGGCAGAGACCGATCGACTAGTATATGTGTGGGGAAGGAGAGAGACCTAGCTATGTATTGAGGGAGATCAATCAACATCCATGGATATGTGTAGCAGAGGAATAGGGTTGGGAGAAAGACAAAGGTAGAGCGTCAGAGGATTGGTGGTGGAGTGGCGTCTCACAAATGGTGGGAGAGGCCTGCTAGACAAACGGAGGGTATGAGTGCAATATCAATAAGAGAGGGCGGGGGATGTCTGTCTGTCTATGCACGTGCGTGTGAGAGACGGGTCGGGAGGTATGTAAGGATGATGAAGGGAGACGATATGGTTGTGGTAAGCATACGTAACTACATAGGAAGATCAATCATCGTGTATCCGAGAAAGGGAGAGACATAACTAGCGAGGTAAGTGTATCGGTTTGTGGGGAAAATGAATTATAGTTGACCTGGCTATATGTAGGGAGATCAGTTCGTATACACACCTGCATGTGTTAGAAGCAAATAAGGTCCGGAGAGATAGACAGGGGGAGAGGGGTGCGGCTAGGAGGTGGTGCGAGAGGCCTACCATGTCGAGGGGGGAGGAGTGTGCGAGTATGAGATCAATGAAAAGAGGGGCGGGAGTGTGCACCTGCGTGGAACCGTATTGGACATAGGGGGGCATGGACGGTGAGAAGAGCAGAGGGGAAGTATATATGTGTTTGTTGTAGGCACACTTGGCTAGAGAGGTATATCGACCGGTGTGTGCCGGAAAGAAGGAGCCGGGGGCCTACACACACCGCGGGTGGACGACCTAAAGAGAAATAATGAACGTGCGCGATGGAGGGGACGCCAAGGGTGGGTGAGAGGGAGGCGGGCGTGTGCATGCATGATAGAAAGTTAGCGCTAGCTAGCTACAAATAGAAGAGGATCGTGAAGGTGTAAAAGACCAACAAAGATCATAAATCATTATAAAAAAGTGGATACGAATAGTTGAAGAAGATACCATAATGTAGAACACTGATTATAATTTGGGCTAATGTGTGGCTTTTGCAGATCAGGTCTAAATACTTGTCATAATGTAGGGGGCGGGGCACTATACTTTGTGTGATAAACACGGTGTACGCATGGAACATGGTTTAGATTATGAATATATAGTTAGTACATCAATGTACTATTATTTGGAATCAACATCAAGTGTATTCAAAAAATAGAATTCGAGTTCATGTAGTACACATAGTTCATATCTATCTCTATAGTAATCATGTGGTGTGTTATTAAGGTAATACACGAATGATGGTTGAAGTTGGCAACAATCATGATTGTAGATTCTTATTGAAATAGAGAAACAAATTCAAATTCAGTTCGAATTGCAGCGGTAGTATAGACATTTGGAATGCACTAAAATGTTGGTATGAGTAGGTTACATGCATTATACAGCAAGCGAAAAAATTTAGTTGAACATAACATGGATTCATACTCCCTCCTTCCATCTATATAGGGCGTATTTTAAGACCGTCTTTGACTATTGACAAGATTAATAGTACATGACATGCACAATGTGAAAATTATATCATTGAAAGAACCTTTCACGGACAAATTTAATGGTGTGCTTTGTGTAAGTTGCATGTCATATATTATTGCTCTAATATTTTGTCAAACTTAGCATCGAAAAACTCATTAGGCCCTATATAGATGGAAGGAGGGAGTAGCTTTGAATAGCATTTGTATAGTAAAACAGGGCAAGACTCTCTCATATGTGGTGTGAATAGTTTTATTTTTTTGTTTTATTTTTGGTTGAGGGAAGTGCGAATTGATTTGGTATGTACAAGTACAATATTACTACATGTTAGGCTTGTCCCTAAAATTCAACTCGCATTTTGTTATATCCCAAAAATTCAGATATCGTGCTCCCAAAACTGGCGCCTTCACAACCTGCGCCTTGCTAACCCGAAATTACAACACGCGCAAAAACTCCCTCCAGCTACCAAATCCCGACACGTGAAATCCCCCTTCAAACCCTGAGCCGAAAGGGCCGCTAGTTCAAATCGATGGGGGGTACTTTTGTAACACACCCTACATTTTGGACAAGCGCATCCATAAGTCATGGTTCACCCCCTCCCATCGCCCCCTTTTCGCCATTCGAAATCCCAGGCCGCCATAACCTCTCTGCTGCAGCCGCGAAACCCCACCCTCCTTCGTCCGCCACCTCACCGCTGCCCAGCCGGAGCCTCTTACCCGACAACGCCGTCCACCGCAACAGCTCGACGTCCCTCGTCCACCTCCCCTGATGAGGATCCTTCGTCCATCTCGTCGTCCCGCCGGTTGAGCCGCCCCATCCTCCACCTCCAAGGAGTTGCTCCGACGATCGCCTTGTCTATCGCGGTTGCTCCATCCCCACAGCGCCGTCTTAACCTGCTCCACCGGAACAGCAGCATCCTCAATGACTCCTCGGACGAAGCCAAGGCCTACTCGATGCCACCAAAGAGGTTTTACACTCATCGCATCGCACCTTCTCCTTAACTCAACCTCCCGGCGCCGACGGTGCTCTAGCCCGCACCCCCATGGAGAAGCTACCTTGAAGCCGGCGCTGCGAGCGACATCTCCACGGCGAATCTCCCCTTGTGCGAGGTCCCTTGTGCGGCGGCGGCCATACCAGCTGGATCTGCTGCTGCTGCTTCGGCTCTCGCTCGATCGCTCACTCGCCCAGCTGTTGCTGCTCCGGCTCTCGCTCACTCGCTCGCGCTGCTACTGCTGCTCTCCCCCTCGCTTGTGCTGCTACTCTGCTCCAATTTAGCTACACTTCAGTCGACTGAATCGACTTTTGGGTCAGTCGATTTTCAGGGGTTGGGGGGCTCGTCGGAGTTAAGGAAGAACCACCCGCAGCGGGGACGGGGGCTCGCCGGAGAGGTACCCCACTATCTATCTTAGGGTTAAGGGTGGGGGCGGGGGGGCTAGAGGGCTGGCCGGGGCGGCGGCAGACCGGCGATGGGGAGTTGTTTCGGGGCGGCGAGGTGGCGCTGGGACCGGCGGTTCGGCCGGTGGTGGCTGGCAGCTCAGGGGGGTGCAGGTTGAAGATGAACTGCAGGCCCTCCCTAAACTACACGTCAAGTGCCTCTCTGCTACCATTGCGTTCAGTTTCGACAGTAACATTTAGATTCCATAGTAAATTTCAGTTTCGGTAGTTAAGTTCAGAGTCAACAGTTTTTACCTCATCTGTTCTAGTCAGGTGGTTTTTGGTGATGTAAATTTTACATCTATTTTACATCATCTATTGGAGATGCTATTAGAATCCCACTTGAGATTAAGAATGTCTGTCTTGTGTTGCTTCAGCCTTGACATCTTACGGCTCACCGGAGCTGCTCCAACGACAGAAGGATCCATCACAACAGAGCAGTGTCCTCGACGTCATCTACAGTTCCTCAGATCTTCCTTCACACCTTCGACAGCCACCTCTGCCTCAACTGCTTCAGCGACCAACCCAATGATGCTGAGGTCGACATGGCTACGGCAAAGAGGTTGTACACTTATTGCATCACTTATTACTATACATTCATGTCGATCCATTAGGGCTATTTTGGTTCAACAGAAAAACATAGCAATAGGGAATTTTCCAATGGCACTCTACTATTCAATTATTCATGCATTTTGTTGAAAGGAATGAAGCAAAACATCCACCTAGACCTACTTTTCAAAATCTATGCATGAAAACAAGACCAAGTGCATTAGTGGCAGAATAACATTCTATCTGTACACGCTTTCATATGGTTTCACTTTATTTTGGCCATGTTTCTTTGCATTCCTCTGCTCTTCCAATTCCTATAAACCAAACACCCAAGTTGACAGAAATCATGTGTTTACAAATGCTCTGTTTACCATGTGCATTCCTATCCTATTCCGGTGTTTTTCCTATCCCTGCGTTTTAAGAATCATGCAAGCCAAATGAGCCCTTACAAAATTACTTCAGTTACAGGTAGGTGTCGAAGGGATCTTTGTGTGGTTTGTCCTGCTCCTGCCGCGACGTTGTCCACCTCACCTGAGCTGCTCCATCGACCGAAGCATCCACCAAGCCATACATCACGACTCATGACCGTCTTTCGCCACCTTAGATCTCCTTCCCTGCCGCCCACCGCAACGGCATCACCATCATCGACTCAGCAGATGAACCTGAGGAGTACACAGGTCCACAAGAGAGGTCACACTCTTTTGTTTCTGCTTATGTTATGCATTGCTTAAAATTACCTGCTACTTTATCGTCATGTTCACCTCTTGGACTCCAAGTCAGGTCCAAATTAATGTTCAAACTTGAGTTCTAAATTAGTTGTGGGGCACATATCGAGGCAGCAATGAATAGTATGTCTGTCTAATATCTGGTTCACCTAGGGTATGCCTATGTTGTTCATCTTGGGTGGGAAACAAATAGTAAAGCAATAATCATCTGTCTTTTTATTAAATTAAAGCAATCATCAGCCTGCTATCATTATTTTTGGATCCATCCACTGGTTGTTATCATCACTCTAAATTTCTGCATGCTCTCCTTACATAATCTCACCATATTTTTTTCGTATACATGTCAGTGTGAAATGTGCAATGCCATCCTGTTTAACCAGGCATCATATATTTGAATGATATCTTGCACATCCTTTTCTTCATTACATTTCCATTTGTCGACAATGTTTGTACATTAAACTACTCTTCCTATGAAGCAGTGCTACCTCTTGAGCACTGCGTTGGTTTTCCCGTGAAGAGGAAAGGGTGATGCAGCAAAGTAGCGTAAGTATTTGCCTCAGTCTTTGAGAACCAAGGTATCAATCCAATAGGAGGCTCCTCAAAAGTCCCACGCACCTACACAAACAAACAAGAACCTCGCAACCAACGCGACAAAGGGGTTTTCAATCCCTTCATGGAAACTTGTGAAAGTGAGATCTGATAGAGATAATAAGATAAGATAAATATTTTTGGTAGTTTTGTGATATAGATTGGAAAGTAAAAGATGTAAATAAAAGTAGATGGAAAACTTATATGATAAAAGATAGACCCGGGGGCCATAGGTTTCACTAGTGGCTTCTCTCAAGATAGCATAAGTATTACGGTGGGTGAACAAATTACTGTCGAGCAATTGATAGAAAAGTGCATAGTTATGAGATTATCTAGGCATGATCATGTATATAGGCATCACGTCCGCAATAAGTAGATCGAAACGATTCTGCATCTACTACTATTACTCCACACATCGACCGACTCCTGCCTGCATCTAGAGTATTAAGTTCATAAGAACAGAGTAACGCATTAAGCAAGATGACATGATGTAGAGAAATAAACCCATGCAATATGATATAAACCCCATCTTTTTATCCTTGATGGAAACAATACAATACGTGCCTTGCTGCCCCTGCTATCACTAGGAAAGGACACCGCAAGATTGAACCCAAAGCTAAACACTTCTCCCATTGCAAGAAATAACAATCTAGTAGGCCATACCAAACTGATAATTTGAAGAGACTTGCAAAGATAACCAATCACGCATAAAAGAATTCAGAGAAGATTCAATTATTTCTCATAGATAAACTTGATCATAGACCCACAATTCATCGGATCTCGACAAACACACCACAAAAAGAGTTGCATCGAATAGATCTCCAAGAAGATCGAGGAGAACTTTGTATTGAGATTCAAAGAGAGAGAAGAAGCCATCTAGCTAATAACTATGGACCCAAAGGTCTGTGCTAAACTACTCACAACTCATCGGAGAGGCCTTGGAGATGATGTAGAGGCCCTCCGTCGTCGATTCCCCCTCCGGTGGAGCGCCGACAAAGGCTCCAACATGGGATCTCGTGGATACAAAAGGTTGCGGCGGTGGAATTAGGTTTTCGTGGTGCTCCTCGATTTTTTCAGGGTACAGGAGTATATATAGGCGAAGGAGGTAGGTCGGTTGAGCCACGAGGGGCCCACGAGGGTGGGGGCGCACCCACCCCCTTAGGACATGTCGGGCACCCTCGTGGCCGCCTCGTTTGTTGCTTGACGTCCACTCCAAGTCTCCTCGTTTGCATTTGTTCCAAAAAGATCGCTCCCGAAGGTTTCATCCCGTTTGGACTCCGTTTGATATTCCTTTTCTTCGAAACACTGAAATGGGCAAAAAAATCAGCAATTTGGGCTGGGCCTCCGGTTAGTAGGTTAGTCCCAAAAATGATATAAAAGTGTAAAGTAAAGCCCATAAACATCCAAAACGGGTAATATAATAGCATGGAACAATCAAAAATTATAGATACATTGGAGACGTATCAAGCATCCCCAAGCTTAATTCCTGCTCGTCCTCGAGTAGGTAAATGATAAAAACAGAATTTTTGATGTGGATTGCTACTAGCATAATTCTCAATTGAATTTTCTTTATTTTGGCATGAATGTTCAGATCCAAATGATTGAAAATAAAAGTTCATATTGACATAAAAACAATAATACTTCAAGCATACTAACAAAGCAATCATGTCTTCTCAAAATAGCATGGCTAAAGAAAGCTATCCCTACAAAATCATATAGTCTGGCTATGCTCTATCTTCATCACAAAAAGTATTTAATCATGCACAACCCCAATGACAAGCCAATAAATTGTTTCATACTTTAGTATTCTCAAAGTTTTTCAACTTTCACGCAATACATGAGTGTGAGCCATGGACATAGCACTATATGTGGAATAGAATGGTGGTTGTGGAGAAGACAAAAAGGGAGAAGATAGTCTCACATCAACTAGGCGTATTAACGGGCTATGGAGATGCCCATTAATAGATATCAATGTGAGTGAGTAGGTATTGCCATGCAACGAATGCACTAGAGCTATAGATGTATGAAAGCTCAACAAAAGAAACTAAGTGGGTGTGCATCCAACTTGCTTGCTCACGAAGACCTAGGGTGTTTTGAGGAAGCCCATCATTGGAATATACAAGCCAAGTTCTATAATGAAAAATTCCGACTAGTATATGAAAGTGACAACATAGGAGACTCTCTATCATGAAGATCATGGTGCTACTTTGAAGCACAGATGTGGAAAAAAATATACTAGCATTGTCCCTTCTCTCTTTTACACTCATTTTCCCCCTTTTTCTCTTTTTTTATTTCTCTTTTTTTCTTTTTTTTCTTTTTTTTCTTTTTTTTTCTTTGGCCTTTCTCTTTTTTTGGCCTTTCTCTTTTTTTTATTAAGTCTGAAGTCTCATCCCGACTTGTGGGGGAATCATAGTCTCCATCATCCTTTCCTCACTTGAGACAATGCTCTAATAATGAAGATCATCACACTTTTATTTACTTACAACTCAAGATTACAACTTGATACTTAGAACAAAATATGACTCTATATGAATGCCTCCGGCGGTGTACCGGGATATGCAATGAATCAAGAATGACATGTATGAAAGAATTATGAAGGTGGCTTTGCCACAAATACAATGGCAACTACATGATCATGCAAAAGCAATATGACAATGATGATGCGTGTCATAATAAACAGAATGGTGAAAAGTTGCATGGCAATATATCTTGGAATGGCTATGGAAATGCCATAATAGGTAGGTATGGTGGCTGTTTTGAGGAAGGTATATGGTGGGTGTTGTAGGAGATATGCCCTAGAGGCAGTAATATCAGTTATTTTCTATCTCCAAAGTTTGTAATGAATGTTTAGCTTCCATACTATAACTGCAATGATTCTCGAGTCTGCAATATCCAAGAGGCTCGGAGCAAAACTCATGTGCACGTGTGGTATACTAAATGGTAAAATGTATTCCTAGTCTTGCCTCTAAGACTGGCTCATGTATTGCATGATGATCATGTTTTCCTGATCATGGGCATGTCTATGCTGACAATTATGAGGGCACGATGTTGGTAGAATATTTGTGTTGAATCGACCCATTTTGATGTTATGCAATGAGATACATTCGTCACAAGTTAATGGTTAATAACACAGAGAAGTTAATGTTTGCATAATTCCTTAGACCATGAGAGTATCGAGTTCCTTCATACTTGCTTCGTGAACTTTGGGGTTTGTTAAACGTCATTCGTAACTAGGTGGCTATTACGGCGGCTTACTGGTTCACGGAAAAGTATGGCAAGTAACAAGATAGCTCAAGATTGGGATTTGCTCCTCCGAGGATGGAGAGATATACTCGGGCCCTCTCGGTGAAACGGTATCCATCATCGTCTGGCCAGGCACATTGTGATTTGATCACTGGGATGCCAGAACACGGAAACGAGAAAAGAGAACAAACCGGTAACGAGGTAACTTGCATGGTGAACAAATTGTCGATCCACAGGAATGCAATAAATCTCACCTTGGGTGTTTGTGACATATCGCAAAACAAAAGGAATAGCTCACTGCAACGGGAGGTTCACTCAAATATTCATTTGTGTGGGTATAGGAGTCAATAGGGGTGTCCACGGCTCCGATGTTGATCATTGATCGGAAGGGGTTCCGGGTCATGTCTATACTTCACCGAACCTATAGGGTCACACGCTTAAGGGTCATCTATCTTTTGAATACTAGACAGGGAGTCTGAGAGAGAATCACTGAAAAGTTTCGGTCATCGGAAAAGTTTCGGACAGCGGAATCGTACCGCAGAGAGAGGTCATCGGATGAGTTTCGATGATACCGAAAAGTTGTTTTGGGATATACCATTAAGTCAAATTGGTTTCGGCAAATGCCTGATAATTCTTGGAGGGTGCCAGGGCTTTTTGGAATTTTCTGAGATAAAAACCAGAAATGTTCCGGAGCTGCCGGAGCCACTTCAGATGCGTTTCGCAGATGAAAATCACTAAAACCGGAATTGTTTCGGAACGCGTTGAAAATTATTATGGTGGGTACTGGAAATGTTCTAAGCCCAGATAAATATTTTCAGTTCGAACGGACGCTGAAAAATGTCGTTGTGAATAGTGAAAGTGCTTTTTGGGATATTTATGTAGAGCCACCTTTTTGGACTTGGTCAAAGTTCTAGAAGGTAGTGGCTTACAAGGGAAGGAACCCCATTTGGGGGGGGGGGCTAGGGGTGGCCGGCCATGGGTGGTGGAGCTCCTTGGAGCTCCACATGGCATCCCATTTTACCTTAACTCCCTCATGTGTGACCAAATGCATGGGGTTTTTTGGTAAAAATATGGAGGCACACTACCCCTTGGCTTTCCTATAAATAGAGGAGGTGAGGGCTGCCATCTCTTCATCCCTTGCTCTCATACACATGCCATGCATTATCTGGCTTCTTCTCTCCCTCCCACGAAAAGAGTTTCGTAGAGCCGTAAGGCTGTCTGGGTTCTGGCAGGAACTAGTTCTGGACGGCGAAGACCTGCCGGATAGCTGACACCGTACGTGTGCAACCCCATAGAGAGATTGTAGTTTTCGATCTTTTCCCCGAGGGGCTGTTCGAGTGTCCTCCCGAAGGGCTGTCTGAGTCTCCGTCTGAGTTTCGACGGTCCTCCCAAAGGGCTGTCCGCGACATCGTCCGGGGGACTGTCCGACCGCCACCCGAATGGCTGTCCGGAGAGGGAGTACATCCTCGCGGTTGGGAGGTTGTAAATCCTAGCTGCGGGGATCTGCACCGACGATCTACACCGACTCTTCTTCCGCTGCGCTTCGAGTTGGTCCAGATCAGATCAAACCTTGTATGCAGTCTCCATAGTGGTCCTGGGCGTGCTCGCTATACCGAAAATTTTCGTTTTCCATTGTGTTCCCCTACAGTGGCATCAAGAGCCGTGCTATGTGTAGATGCAGGTTACGATCTATAATACATGGAGATGTATGGGTATTGCATAATATAATTTTGCAGTAGATGAGATCTATTGCAGAAAATTATTTATGCGGGTGACAGATGAAATCTGTTACTCAACGTTCTTGTCACTTCCCTAGAATTTGCATTCGCTCAATCTCGAGACAGCATGGTGGAATTTGACAAAGTTCTAGCAATTTGTGATCCTGATTGATCATGGAGGTGCTATCAGTTCTTTGGGTTCTATCATAGTTAAAAGAAAGATGAAATTCGCAGATAAAAGGGCATTGCAGATATGATCTGCACGGGGGTCATGCGTATGACGAAGTTTAGTATGGGCCTCGAGATTTAATTATCTCGTGTTTCATACACCGTGTGATGTTAATCTAGCAACTTGAATAATCATACTTGACGATAAAACGTTGGTAGCTGCGGTTTAAGTCAAAACCTTAGAAGCCATGTAAAATAAAATTTTGCATAAACCGATTAGATGCGTCTAACTTGGTTTTGCAGGATGTGCATGTGATGTGGTATAGCAATGCTCATATTCAATTTGATTATGTATGAGATAACTATATGATGTAATTAACATGACCTGTGTGTCATGATTCGGCATGATGGCTGGAGCCATATGATTGCACTTTAATGACTTGCGTGTCAACCTTAAGTAATGCACTTATTTTATTAGCTATGGAGATAGCAATATTATCTGGTGCATCGACAAGGTGGTGGCAATCTTTGCAAAGGTGAACACCGACCTGAATGCCAGAGACAAAGAAATACTTGACTTCTCCGTCAGAAGAGGCTATACCATATCATGCTATTATGAATTGCCTGAGATGTTTATGCCTCTTGATGCACCCTTCTTGATTGCGCGGTAGACGCTTTTATTAGGGTGATCTCTCACTTAAAATATCAAGTAGTTAGTGTTCTCCCAAGTGCAGCACCGTCACAACATCTATCCTTTCGGGGTGCGCCATGGATGCATGGGTACGAACGATTGGGGAAATGTAAGGCGGGTGAGGTCAGACCTCGCAGCAAGATCACTTGGTTGTCTTGACGTCCATGGCAGGATCGTCCTGAGCTCGGAACACACGCATCGAAAGATGAACAAGAGTCACATGGAGATGTGATCGGCAAGTTGGCCTACCAATTGAAATCCTCGTCATGAGATGATGATTCTATGACGTTGAATTGATATTTGGATCTTGAATCACTCAAAATCAATTTTGAGAGATATTGATTTGAGTGGGAGCACACTTTAGAATAAAAATGTTTATTCACTAGTGCAAATTTCATTATAAACAAAGTCTAAGTGAAACTTGTGTTTTCCGTTGTAGATCAAATGGCTTGCAACACTGCGTTCAACTTAGGCCCGATGTTAGAGAAAGATAAGTTAGCTATGACTGGAAACACACTATGCGGGCTGGGTTCGTAACCTAAGGATTTTCCTCAGGAGCGCGAAGAAATTGTACGTACTTGAAACTGCTCTTCCAGCTAAACCGCCGGTAGAGGCCCCGGAAGATGAACAAAATGTCTGGGCCACTAAGTATGATGATCACAACATAGTGCAGTGCCTCATGCTAGCTTGCATGAGTACAGGGCTTCAAAAACGTTTTGAATTCCATAAACCCCGTGATATGATCCAGGAATTGGATGCTCTGTACAAGGAAACCGCAAAGTCTGAACGATATGATATCATGAAGGCTTTGATGGATTGCAAGATGGTTGAGGGTAGTTCAGTTGGCGAACACGTGGTCAAAATGATTGGCTATTCTGAAAGGCTTAAAGTCCTAGAATTTCCACTTCCACCTGGCCATATGATGGACATGTTGCTTTCTTCACTCCCCCCGTCTTACGACGGTTTTGTCATGAACTACAACATGACAGGGATGGAGAAGACACCAGAAGAGGTGCTCGCCATGCTGAAAACTACAGAGGGAGGACTGCGGAAAAAACGCAAGCAAGTGTTGCTTGTGAATAAAACCGCCAGTTTCAAAAAGAAGAAAGGCAAGCCAAAGAAGGGCAAGGGCACCGGTAAGACCGGCTCCCAAAGCAACTCTAAGGGTGGAGCCAAGAATGAAACTGAGTGCTTCTACTGCAAGGGCACAGGACACTGGAAGAGAAACTGCAAGAAGTATCTGGAAGATAAGAAGACCGGCAAAACCGGAAAAGGTATAATTGTTATACAGGTTAATGTCATTGACATTTTGCTTGCTAGCGAAAATTCTAAGTCTTGGGTATTTGATACCGGATCGGTTGCTCACATTTGCAACTCGATACAGGGGCTTCAGAAGGTGCGCAAGGTGGCAAAGAATGAAGTCATAACGCGCGTCAGGAACGGCACTGGGGTCGCCGCTCAAGCCGTCGGCATTATGCCTCTATGTCTCCCTTCAGGATTTATCTTAGAACTAAGTAACTGTTATTTTGTTCCACTGTTGTGTAGAAACATTATCTCCGGATCATGTTTAGTACACGATGGGTATTCGTACAAGTCTGAGAACAATGGTTATTCACTTTATTGTAAGGATATGTTTTATGGATTTTCACCCATTGTTGGGGGCCTTTTCATACTAAATCTTGAATGTGAAAATGATGTCTTTAACGTGAATGCCAAACGCCTTAAGAAGGCTGATACCACCACCACTTACTTGTGGCAATGTGGGCTTGCCACATCGGAAAGAAACGCATGCAAAGACTCCAGAGAGATGGAGGTTACCGTCCTTTGATTTTGAATCATTTGACACATGTGAAGCTTGTCTGATGGGGAAAATGACCAAGACACCGTTCACGGGTCATCCTAAATGGGCGGGTGAATTACTGGAAATAATACATAGTGATGTATGTGGTCCAATGACCACAGCCGCACGGGGTGGGTATTTCTACTTCGTGACTTTTACTGATAATTTATGTTGGTATGGCTATATCTACTTAATGAAGCATAAGTCGGAAACCTTTGAAAAGTTCAAAGAATTTCAGAATGAGGTAGAAATCATCGTAACAAAAAGATTAAGTTTCTGCGGTCTGATCGCGGAGGCGAATATCTTAGTCATGAGTTTGGCCAACATCTGAGTGACCGTGGAGTCATTTCACGGCTTACGCCTCCTGGAACTCCACAGAGAAACAGAGTATAGACGTAACTGAACCCTGTTGGACATGGTAAGGTCGATGATGTCTCTTACAGATCTGCCGATATCTTTTTGGTGTCATGCACTTGAAACTGCCGCTCACACACTAAACAGAGCATCGTCTAAGTCTGTTAAGATGACACCACATGAGATGTGGAATGGGAAGAAACCCAGTTTGTCACATCTTAAAATTTGGGGATGTGATGTACATGTAAAACATTTACAACCTACCAAACTCGATCCCAGATCAGACAAGTGTAACTTTGTAGGTTATCCAAAATAAACAATTGGGTATTCCTTCTACCTACCCTCCGAGCACAAAGTGTTTGTCGTTAAAAGTGGAGTCTTTCTTGAGAAAGAATTTCTCGCCAAAGAATTATGTGGGAGGATAGTACAACTTGATGAGATTAGTGAATCTTCGGCAACTGTTGATATGGCTAATGAACCGGAAGAAATTCTGCTAATTATCCCTGCAACTGAGCCGGAAGTTGTTGCATATGATGCGGAGACTTCAGACGATGTTGTAACCGAACTACGCAGATCAGGTAGGGCTATCCAAACACCTGAATGGTTTCATAACGAAATCTTCATTCTTGAAGATGATGAACCTGTGCACTACAAGGAAGCGATGGCGGGGCCCAGCTCAAAAGAATGGCACAAAGCCATGACATCTGAAATGGAATCCATGTACGAAAACCAAGTTTGGAACTTGGAAGAACTTCCAGAAGGCGTAAAGCCGATTAGTTGTAAATGGATTTTCAAAAGAAAGACAAACGCGGATGGTAACATTACTATCCACAAAGATAGACTTGTTGCGAAAGGGTTCATGCAAGTTCCAGGAGTGGACTACGACGAGACTTTCTCACCCGTAGCTATGCTTAGGTCTGTTTGGATATTGCTAGCAATTGCTGCTTATTTCGACTATGAAATATGGCAGATGGATGTCAAAACGGCTTTCCTAAATGGAAACCTCAAAGAGGATGTATACATGATACAGCCAGAAGGTTTTGTCATTCATGAGGATGCTAGAAAGGTATGCAAACTTCAGAAAGCCATTTATGGTCTGAAGCAAGCATCAAGGAGCTGGAACATTCATTTTGATGAAGTGGTCAAAGAATTTGGCTTCATCAGGAATGACGAAGAATCTTGTGTTTACAAGAAGTTTAGTGGGAGCGCAAAATCATTTCTAATCTTGTATGTGGATGACATATTGTCGATTGGAAATGACGTGAATTTTCTTAGCGAAATAAAAGACTCATTGAAAAAGAGGTTTTCAATGCAAGACTTAGGTGACGCGGCATATGTATTGGGCATCAGAATCTATAGAGGTAGATCAAAACGCCTGATAGCGCTTAGCCAAAGCACGTACATTGACAAGGTGTTGAAAAGGTTCAACATGGAGAACTCCAAGAAAGGCCTACTCCCCATGTCACCTGGCACAGTGCTTTGCAAGAATCAGAGTCCTCGGACTCTCGATGAGCGAGTGCAAATGAATGATGTTCCATATGCCTCGGCAGTTGGTTCTATTATGTATGCCATGCTATGTACAAGACCGGGCGTTTCCTATGCGCTAAGTGTTAGCAGCCGGTACCAAAGTGATCCAGGGTTGGAACATTGGGCTGCAGTCAAGGGTATTCTTAAGTACCTCAGAAGGACCAAGTATTTACTCTTTGTGTATGGAGGTGATGAAGAGCTCATTGTAAGTGGTTACACTGATGCAGGCTTCATGACTGACCCAGATGACTTCAAATCTCAATCAGGCTATGTTTTCATATTGAATGGCGGCGCAGTTGATTAGAAAAGTTCCAAACAAAAGACTATGACAGATTCTACGACGGAGGCAGAATATGTTGCTGCTTCAGAAGCCTCCAAGGAGGCGGTATGGATCAAGCAATTTCTTGAAGACCTTGGTGTCACTACTAGAAAAAGGGCTATAGATGGGATTGATACTAATGGCGCACCAGACAAGCGGTGCGCCATTAGTATATACTAATGGCGCACCACCTTCTGATACGCCATTAGAGTTGAAACTACTAATGGCGCACCTAGCCCAAGGTGCGCCATTAGTATCAAAAAAATTGAACTAGTGCGCCTGTCCAAACATACTAATGGCGCATCCAGACATAGTGCGCCATTACTAGTTGTATCTAGTAATGGCGCACCTGCAGGAAAGTGCGCCACTAATGTTGTTTTTTTTATTATATTTTTATTCCTTTTTTTTGCAAAACTACTAATGGCGCACTGTGGTACAGTGCGCCATTAGTATGTTTTTGTTTTTGCAAAACTACTAATGGCGCACCACCAGAGGGTGCGCCATTAGTAACCTGGATTACTAATGGCGCATTTAGAGCTGGTGCGCCATTAGTAAGTGGGCAGCAACAAGATATTTTGGACAGCCTCTCCTACCCACACTCACTTTCTCCCCACTTCATTCTCTCCACCTCCTCCTTGTCTCGGGTGCCTCCTCTTTTTCACCTCATTTCCACCATAGATTCATTCAATTTAAGTGGTTAAATTACCTTGTTTTGATAGGTAAGTAAGGGGGGAAGCTATATTTATGTTGTTCTCCCTACAACAATGTGCACATGCACTTTTTATGGCATAGCTAGATCTATATATGTTCGTGGTGTTGCATATGTGTTTGTGTTTGGAGGTGTACCGGTATTTGAAATGCGATAGTTGCCAATATTTTGCCGGAATGTTGATTCATTTCCGTTTCGGCGAGAATTTTGGCATTAAGCATTCTTTTTGGTCCTATTTTTAGGGAAAGTCATGCCAAATTTTTTCTTGGTTCTAAAATATTGTTTTGCTCTACCCCGCAGGCGACCATGGTCCGCACGATGACCGAAGGCATCGTGAATAGGTTTTTGAGGTCCGTGAAGGCCGAGATGCTTCAAAAGAACGAGACGGAGATAAGATGTCCGTGTCGAAGATGCAAGCTGAAGAGCCTTATTGCGGACCCGGATTCCGGGCAGGTGCGGGACCACCTGATCTTGCGTGGTTTCATGGATGGCTATCGGTGGCAAGGTGATGAAGATGACTACGAAGTCGTCCATGGGGGCCGGGCAAGAAATGACGAAGGGCAGCAAGACAACCACCGCGGCTCGGGCGGGCGAGAAGACGAAGAATCCCCAGGAGATGATCACGACGGTGATGCTGTACACAGTCATCATGTAGAAGATGCAGGACATGATGATGAGGAAGATGCCGGAGCAGACGATGGGCATGATCATGAAGATGATGATGCCGGCGGAGCAGACGGCGCTGGACCATCGATGGGCTGGGTGCAGGACCCTCATATTCAAGAGCTACTTCTCAAGCAGACGGATAACGCAAGAGCTGCCGCCCGAGAGAAAGCCAAGATGGATCAACTCGAGTTAGACGCGGTTACTCCATTGTATGAAGGATGCTGGCCCGAGGATACCCGCCTGAAAGTAACGCTCATGGCTCTGGAGATGAAGGTAAAACACAAAATGACCGACGCATGCTTCGACGAGAACATGTCATTCTGGCACGAACGTCTTCCCAAGGGGAACAAGTGCCCGACCAGTTTGGAGGAGGCGAAGAAAATCGTGTGTCCTCTGGATTTACCGCACGTGAAATACCATGTGTGCATGAACAATTGCATCATTTATCGGGACGAGCACGCGGAGTCTACCATATGTCCGGCGTGCAGCGTCACTCGATACAAGAAGAGGAAGAAAGCTCCTCGAAAAGTGGTGTGGTACTTTCCGATCACTCCTCATCTGCAGCGGTATTTTGCGGACCCTAAGGTAGCAAAGCTCCTGCGTTGGCACGCGGATAGGGAGGAGAAGAAGCGAGAAGATGACGCAAATGATCCGGAGATAGATAAAAAAGACAAGATGCTGAGTCACCCTAAGGATGCGAGCCAGTGGCAAGCGTTGAACTTCGAAGACCCAGAATTTGGGAACGATCCAAGGAACATCGTGCTGGGCGCGAGCACCGATGGAGTCAATCCGTTTGGCAGCCAGAGAAGCACACATATCACTTGGCCTGTGTTTGTGTGGATGTACAACCTTCCCCCCTGGTTGTGCATGAAGAGGAAGTACATTCACATGAGTATGCTAATTGAAGGGCCGAAACAACCAGGGAACGACATCAATCTGTATCTGGGGCTGCTGAAAGAGGAGCTTGACACGCTATGGAAAACGCCAGCCAATATGTGGGACGCTGCAGAGAAAGAATATTTCCCTATGAGAGCCGCACTACTCACGACGGTGCACGACTATCTCGGTTACGGATATCTCGCGGGGCAGGTAGTCCACGGATTTTCTGGATGCGTAAGGTGCATGGATGACACAACGTATCGCCAGCTAGATAGAGATCTCGGGTCTTCGAAAACCGTGTACATGGGACATCGAAGGTGGCTTCGCGACGATGACCCGTGGAGGAAACGCAAGGATCTTTTCGATGGTGAAACCGAACCCCGAAAACGCCCATGTACGAGGAGCGGCGAGGAAATACACAAGCTGTTGAAAAATTGGAAAGACTGCCCACTGCCGGGAAAGAAGCAAAAGGCGCCAGAGCCGGGAAAGAAGCGAAAGGCGCTAGAGCCGCTGCTGAAGGTATGGAAAACGAGGTCTATTTTCTGGGACTTACCGTACTGGAAGATCCATCATGTGCCTCACAGCCTTGATGTCATGCATATCACGAAGAACGTGTGCGAGAGTCTGCTTGGTACCCTGCTCAACATGCCAGAGAGGACCAAAGATGGGCCGAAAGCAAGGGCAGACTTGAAATCAATGGGCATCAAGCAGGAGCTTCACGCTAATGATGATGATGATGATGATGATGATGATGATGATGATGATGAGGCGAAGCAGGACACAGTAAGTCGTCGCAATGGCAAAAAGGCCAAGAAGACCGGAAATGACTACCCTCCCGCGTGCTTCACTCTAAGTCAGGAGGAGATCGAGCAGTTTTTCACCTGCCTCCTGGGAGTAAAACTTCCTTACGGTTACACGGGGAAGATAAGCAGATACCTAGACCCAGCGAAGCAGAAGTTCAGTGGGATGAAGTCTCACGACTATCACGTGCTGATGACGCAGATACTTCCAGTTGCAATCTGTGGGATCATGGACGCGCACGTCCGTGAAACGCTATTTGGCCTATGCAACTTTTTCGACGTCATCTCTCAGAAGTCGACTGGCGTGAGGCAACTCAGAAGGCTACAGGAAGAGATCATGGTGATACTATGCGAGCTTGAGATGTACTTCCTGCCCGCATTCTTCGACGTTATGGTGCATCTGCTGGTCCATATAGTGGAGGATATCATCCAACTTGGGCCGACGTTCCTGCACAGCATGATGCCGTTTGAAAGGATGAATGGTGTCATCAAAGGATACGTTCGCAACATGTCACGTCCAGAGGGAAGTATAGCCAGGGGCTTTCTGACCGAAGAGTGCATCTCCTACTGCACGAATTATCTAGGCATCGAGAACCCCGTTGGTCTTCCCGTCAACAGGAACCTCGGCAGGCTCGCTGGATGGGGTCACTGTGAGGGTCGCCGCGAAATGCATGTCGACTTAGAGGGTCGACTCGCCTACTTTGAAAGAGCAAACCTAGTCGCGCTACAACACATAGACGTGGTCGATCCTTGGGTGGTAGAGCACAAAACCTTTATTAAGAAGACATACAATGACTGAGGCCAACAGAGGACGGACGGAGATATAATCAAAGAGCACAACTCATGTTTCACGCATTGGTTCAAGCAGAAGCTTCTGTCGTACCCTTTACATGAGGATTCTTCCGCAGAAGAACAACTCATATTCGCCTTGTCACAGGGCGCCGAGCACAACCTGATGACCTATGAGGCGTACGATATCAACGGCTACACATTCTACACCGAGGCCAAGGACGTGAAGAGCGATGGTTATCAGAACTCCGGGGTAACGATGGAATCCTACACCGGTAATGACAAGGACAGATACTACGGAAGGATCGAGGAGATCTGGGAGCTGAGCTACGCTGGAGAGAAGGTCCCGATGTTCCATGTCAGATGGGTGAAGAGCGTCCTAAAAGAAGACCGGTATTTCACCACCATGGTTATACCCGAAGCCAAATCCAAGACCGCGGGCGCAAACGTCACCGCGAAAAATGAGCCATGGGTACTGGCTTCCCAAGTTGACCAATGCTTCTTCATTACCGACCCGTCAAAGCCCAGTCATGTTGTCATGAGGAGAGGCAAAAGGAAGATCATCGGAATGGATGGAGTAGCCAATGAGCAAGACTTCGACAAGTACGGCGACCCGAGGATCGAACATGACGATGATGATGAAGTAGCAGCATACACCACAAGAAGAAGCAGGACCACCCTACCTAAAGGACGTCCGTTCCACAGAAGAACTCCATTTGCGAAAAAGAAGGGCAAGAAGATTGTGAACAGATAGCTAGCTAAGATCGATTGTATTTAAATCGTAGCCTTCATTTCTCGATTGTATTTCATGGGCACTTTTTGAACTATCATGAATATTTTTAAATTTCATGGACACTCGATCTCGATCCCCCTCCATCTCGATCGCTATCCCACCTCGCCAGATCCGGTCCCCCTCGCCGCCGAGCACCCCCCGGTCCACCGGCCACCGCCGCCGACCCCCCGCACCCTCAATTCCCCTACTCAAGCGCCGCCGCCGACCCCCCCGCACCCCTCCCCTACTCAACCGCCGCCGCCAC
>NC_041393.1:55754132-55845220 GCF_002162155.2 Triticum dicoccoides | reverse complement strand
ACTCTGATGATTAAAAAAATATGATGATTACTTAGCAGTTAAGTCTTAACGTGGTTTGCATTCATTTGCAATTACACTTGTTTTTGCCTCCACTTGATGTAGCCGACAGCTTCCGTTTACCTGAAACGAGTCTTCTTGTTTTGCGGTGCTCATTTTTTTCTAAGTGCACTGCAGTACTTGTTCCTTTGTGCACCATAAGTAAAACTAGCTAATTTTATGAAAATGTATCATGTCACTGTACGTGACTCTCTCTTTTTAAGTCCACATTCTGTTGGTGGCTCGGTTAACTCCTAGGGTTTTAGCAGTTATGTATAAAAAACATTCTGATCCAGTATTGCTTGTAGTGGTTTGTCCAAAATGTTGAATGATACTGCTTGGAGATGCATATATTATTTCACCTCTTCACATGCCAATGTATTTTCCATGTTGTGATGGAGGTCTTTTTTGCCTTGTCCACCCGAGAGGCCCTTGAGTTTGCTGGAATGTCGATTAACTTCCGTTCCAGCAAATTCGGGTACTCCATATGTCCTATTTTCAGCAAAGGTCATGCTAAAATTTTCCGTGAATTTTAGCATGACTTTGCTAAAAATAGGACATATGGGGTACTTGTGACTAATGCATGGGCCGGGGTACTTGTGACTAATGATGAAAGCCTAGGCTTTTAGGGTGCCTCGGCGTCGAAAAACCCTCAATGATAAAAGCTTAGCTTTTAGGATGCCTCGGTGTCGACAAACCCTAAATGATGAGACCATGATCTTGGTCCTTGACAATAACCAACTTTTTAACCAAACTTTGTTCCTATTTAGAGAGAAACATGGCCAACAACGATCAGGCCGGGGGTTCGGGCGGCAAGGCATTCTGGGAGCTGTCCCAGGAGATGGAGGAACAACCTCACTTGTATGAGGACGCCGCCTTCCCCACCGATCCTGAGACCACTGATGGTACCGCCGAGGATGACCCCACTGATGCCACCACTGATGGTGCCACCGAGGATGCTACCACTGATGATGGCGGCGCACGCACGGATGGCAGACAACAGAAGAGGCAACGGAAGGACCGGTGCTGGACCGTGCTCCGCACCCTCAAGGAGGAAGTTACTGAAGTGGACTCCGACGGGAATCCAACGGCGCCCGAACGAATAGTCAAGGGGTACTCGCTTCAGCTCGGGTGCATTCTCCGGAGCACCATCTCGATCAACACCGAGAACCTGAGGCATCCTGACCGAGGGAATTTGCGCAACCTCCTCTTCACGAAGCTGCACGAATGATACAAGTCCCCCGCTGATTTTGAAAACACAAGCCTCAAAGGGAATAAAGTGAACAATGCTGCCCTCACGAAGATGAGAAAGGCCCTGTCTACTTGGAAAAGCAATGTGAAGAGAATGATCGAGAAAGGTGAGAGTTATGAGAAGATCAAGGAGAAAAATCCTTCAATCACCAAAGATGACTACAACGACTTCAAGATCAATTGCTCGAGCACCGCAAACTCCCAATCAAGTCAGTGGGGGAAAGAAATGCGGGAGCTGAACTTAGGGGAACACAAACTCGGTCCCGGCGGTTACAGAGTGGCGGAGCCTATATGGGACAAGGAGGACGCGGAGCGTGCCGAGCAAGGCCTACCGCCCCGCTTCGAGAAATACAGCGGTAACAAGCAGACCAGGAACTATGTCAGGGCCCGGTACAAGGAGGACCCGATAACAAAGGAGCTTACCACGGATCCGAAGACCAGGGCGCTTGAGCTTGTTCTGGTAAGGAATACACCCCCGCGTAATTAGCTCCATATGGTTGCATTCTAATTAATGAAGCCAAATTTCTAAATGGTTCACATTCCTTCCGCAGGTGACTGAAAGCAGTAGCGCGGGGTCGACTAAGAGCAACCCTTGGGACACCACTCTAAATAGGGCGTTGAATGTAATGAAGAACAAGGATAAGCTCAGTAAGCCGACGTCAGCTGGCCGTGTGGCCGGCAAAGGCTTGTCCACAAAATGGGGGTCATACTATACCGCTGGTGTGCGGAAGGAGAAAAAGACCAGCTCGGAAAGCCAGGCGTGCGAGGTTCAAGAACTCAAGGCACAGGTGGCGCGGATTCCGGAGATTGTCCAAGAGCAAGTGCAACAACAACTCGGAGCGACGATCACCGCCATTGTGCCCACCTTGATCCAGGGGTTGAGTGCGTGGATTGCGGGCAGCCAATAGGGGCCGCCCCCGATTCCTAGCTTCACGGCCAGCAACTCGCAGAATGCGATGGCGGGGCCATTGGTGTCTCCGACGGAGGCGGCATTGGTGTCTCCGACGCCGGCACGGGAGCTTAATGCACCCGGGTGTACACCGGCCGGCACCTCTGCAGCAAGCGGCCCCTCCGTCAACTGCACGCCCGCCGTTGGCGGTGCCCCGACATTAGCCGAGCTCGACGCCATCATCACGGTAACTAATTAAGCCTCTCTCAGTCGAGGACTTCATCTCCTTGCCTTTGACTGGGCATCCCTGACGCCCTACATGTTTTCGCAGGGCGCCGCCGATGTTCCGTGCACTCTCCTGCACTTCGTGAACAACGAGTTGGTCGATGTCGCCAAGGGAAAAATCGTTCAACCGGGCAACCCCTTGTTCCACGGTACCCAAATGCCACCCAACTTGTTTAGGGTTGAACTGGTTCGGGTGCTGCCAGGCTGCGACGAGTTGTTACCTCCGATTCGACCCGTCGGGGCCGACGATGATGAGGTGATGACCCTCAGTGACTGCCTGAGCTGGCCACTGCTTTGGCCGAAGAGCCAGATTCGTTTGGGGGCGGGGGACACCACCCCAAATACAACACCGCCAGTCGTGTCGGCGCCAAGTCGGCCCCATGGCAAGACCGCCGCAACGGTGCCGGACATCCCTATGCCACTGGATCCAAACATGCATATGGCACAGGATCAGAACGACGACAACGATACATTTGGCAACGTCGATCAATACTTTGCCAAACATGGGTACGATGGCGACTTCATGGGGCCTCCTTCTCAAGAACCCAACCCAACAAAAGACGTGCGCGATCTAGCTGGTACCGCGGAGAAGCCAAGTTGCAACAGGCGTCGTCTGCCGTTCAGCTCTCAGGAGACGCCTCCAACTGCCGACTTCACCGAGCCTCAGATAGGCGAGGTGAGAAATATTATCAGCCCAAACACACTCAAGAAGGCGGTCTTTGAGCAGAACTCGGTCCCATTACAGGAGAAGAAGAAGGCACGCAAAAGAAAGACTAACAAGGGTGCGGGCCAGCCGGCACCGAGTATGATCCGTGCTCAGGACGGGCCAGCTTCACCTGAGGATATCTCGAGGAGGGTGCATGTGGCGGGTAGGGCGATGCTACCGACAAATATGCTCAATGCTGCAACCGGTGCTATGCGGAGTGTGCATGACAGTGTTCTTTCTTTGGAGAAGCGGCGTCTCAGAGAGAAGGATGTGGCATACCCGGTTTTCGTGGCCAAGGTGCCAGAGGGCAAGGGCTTTGTGGATAACTCCATCGGGCGTACGATCGTCCTGCAGTTTGATGACATCCACGCTATGTCGAACCTTCATCCGCTGCACTACACCTTCGTTCGGCTATTTTTGCTGAGTATGGAGATGCGGATCATTCGCGACAAGACCCCGGACATCGTGATAGTCGACCCCTTCTACATGCGTGCCAAGATCTTGGGCAGCGCTGGGGACCGGCAAGTCGCGAGTTCTTACCTCGAAGGCGTCATTCTGGCAAACCAAGATAAGGATAACTTCCTCGTGCCTTACTTTCCTGAGTAAGTCCTCCCCTCAACCGGCCCGTAACATATGAATTCTTAGATTTCGATCGTTTTTCTTTTAACATTCCGTGTTTTCTGCAGTGACACACATTGCACGCTCATCCTCCTAAGCCCCAAATATTCCATGGCCACGTATTTCGACCCGGACCGTCAGTCGAACGTAGACTACACAAATGTCAAGAAGGTTCTTGATGATGTTCTCCCCGGCTACGCCAAATCTGGAGGCACCTTCACCAGGCCTATTCGTAAGTACGGCAAGCACGTGTTCTCCCACAATACGACGTTCTGTTGCGTCAAGCAGCCGCCTGGCGGTCAGAAGGGTGCCTACTACGCCATCCATCACATGCGGGCGATCGTACGGGACCATCATCAACTTCTGCTACCGAGTAAACTCAAAGATTGGGCCGCGAGCGTGTCGGCAATCCAGGACGCGGACATCAGACAAGAATTCTTTCGCATCCAGTCGGAGTTTGCGGAAATCATCCATCAAGATGTCCTTCGTACCTCGGGGCAGTTCTACCTTAGAAATCAACCGTCCAACAGTGACATCGACACAATGCTACAAATGCAGGCTGACAACGCCCGTTCTTTCATGACTCCCACGGTAGACGGCAGCTTCATCCATGCTCCGGTCCCTTGAGTCGAGTCGAAAGCAGTGATGCTGTGTCTAGTTCTGAAACATCGATTGGCTCATGTTGTAATTAAACTTTAATGAACTTGTAGTATGTCTCTTTGGTTTCGAGAGTCGTTCAACTTAGATGTAATCGATGCTATTAATGTCTTGCTTTTCTCTTCCGATCGTTCTATTGCATACTTATATATTGCTTATGTATTGTCTGTGAATTGGTACTAATGTTTCGTTTGGCTAGTGCATAGCGATGCCGTCGTATGTCGTGTACAAGGGTAAGGTTCCCAGAGTCTACGACAACTGGGAGGAGTGTCGGAGACAGGTTCACCGATTCAGCGGTAACAGTTACAAAGGGTACAGCACAAGGGCCAAGGCCGAATCTAGATACGCCCGCTATCTAGCGAGAGAGGGGAGGGAGCGTTGGAGGAACCGGATGAAGACGAGTTTCATCGTGATGATGCTCATCATGATGACCGCAGCTCTCTTCTATGTGATGGTAGTTTAGATGATCGATATCGACTTGTAATGTGAAGACAAACTCGCTACTCGCGGTCTCGAGACTTGTAATATAATGTTCTATCTTTGTTCGGTCTTTTCAATTCGGAGACTAATATGATGAATTGTATTCGGAGACTAATATGATGAATTGTATTCAGAGACTAATCTTCTATTGTATTCGATGAATCTGTTGTTGATGTGTGCTGTCTATATTTTGTCCAATTATACATTTTGTAACCTGTGCAAAAAACAGAAAAATAAAAAATAAAAAAAACCTAATATTCATACTAATGGCGCATCACATCACAGTGCGCCATTAGTATGCCAAAGGATACTAATGGCGCATCATCAGACAGTGCGCCATTAGTATGCCGAAGTTACTAATGGCGCATCTTGTTGTGGTGCGCCATTAGTATGCCAAAGCACCTGGGTATACATGGCCCCTGGGAGGCATACTAATGGCGCACTGTTGTATATACTAATGGCGCATCAGAGGTGCGCCATTAGTATACCAGATACTAATGGCGCACCAGTGGTGCGCCATTAGTAAAATATACTAATGGCGTGGCACTAATGGCGCACCACTAATGCGCCATTAGTAGGCCTTTTCCTAGTAGTGTGTGGTTCCTAGTGCCCAGGACCCGGTGGAGATCTATTGTGATAATAGTGGCGCCGTGGCTCAGGCAAGGGAGCCAAGTTCGCACCATAAGATAATACATATTCAACGCAAATATAAACTCATTCGACATCATGTCGAAGAGGGTTTAGTGAAAGTACACAAAGTTCACATGGATCTGAATGTGTCAGACCCGATGACGAAGCCTCTACCACGAGCAAAGCATGAGCAACACCGGATAGGCATTGGTGTTAGGGAAGCCATGTAACTGGATTATGACTCTAGTGCAAGTGGGAGTCTGTAGGAGATATGCCCTAGAGGCAGTAATATCAGTTATTTTGTATCTCCAAAGTTTGTAATGAATGTTTAGCTTCCATGCTATAACTGCAATGATTCTTGAGTCTGCAATATCCATGAGGCTCGGAGGAAAACTCATGTGCACGTGTGGTATACTAAACGGTAAAATGTATTCCTAGTCTTGCCTCTAAGACTGGCTCATGTATTGCATGATTATCATGTTTTCCTGATCATGGGCATGTCTATGCTGACAATTATGAGGGCACGATGTTGGTAGAACATTTGTGTTGAATCGACCCATTTTGATGTTATGCTATGAGATACATTCGTCACAAGTTAATGGTTAGTAACATAGAAAAGTTAATGTTAGCATAATTCCTTAGACCATGAGAGTATCGAGTTCCTTCATACTTGCTTCGTGAACTTTGGGGTTTGTTAAACGTCATCCGTAACTGGGTGGCTATTACGGCGGCTTACAGGTTCACGGAAAAGTATGGCAAGTAACAAGATAGCTCAAGATTGGCATTTGCTCCTCCGACGATGGAGAGATATACTCGGGCCCTCTCGGTGAAACGGTATCCATCATCGTCTGGCCAAACACATTGAGATTTGATCACTGGGATGCCGGAACACGGAAACGAGAAAAGAGAACAAAACCGGTAACGAGGTAACTTGCATGGTGGACAAATTGTTGATCCACAGGAATGCAATAAATCTCACCTCGGGTGTTTGTGACATATCGCGAAACAAAATTAATAGCTCACTACAACGGGAGGTTCACTCGAATATTCATTCGTGTGGGTATAGGGGTCAATATGGGTGTCCACGGCTCCGATGTTGATCATTGATCGGAAGGGGTTCCGGGTCATGTCTATACTTCACCGAACCTATAGGGTCACACGCTTAAGGGTCATCTATCTGTTGAATACTAGACAGGGAGTCTGAGAGAAAATCACCGAAAAGTTTCGGACAGCGGAATCGTACCGCAGAGAGAGGTCATCGGATGAGTTTTGATGATACCGAAAAGTTGTTTCGGGATATACCATTAAGTCAAATTGGTTTCGGAAAATGCCTGATAATTCTTGGAGGGTGCTAGAATCATTCTGGAAGCTTTTTGGAATTTTCTGAGATAAAAACCGGAAATGTTCCGGAGCTGCCGGAGCCACTTCAGATGCGTTTCGCAGATGAAAATCACTAAAACCAGAATTGTTTCGGAACACGTTGAAAATTATTATGGTGGGTACTGGAAATGTTCTAAGCCCACATAAATATTTTCAGTTCGAACGGACGCTGAAAAATGTCGTCGTGAATAGTGAAAGTGCTTTTTGGGATATTTATGTAGAGCCACCTTTTTGGACTTGGTCAAAGTTCTAGAAGGTAGTGTATTACAAGGGAAGGAACCCCATTTGGGGGGGCTAGGGGTGGCCGACCATGGGTGGTGGAGCTCCTTGGAGCTCCACATGGCATCCCATTTTACCTTAACACCCTCATTTGTGACCTAACGCATGGTGTTTTTTGGTAAAAATATGGAGGCACACTACCCCTTGGCTTTCCTATAAATAGAGGAGGTGAGGGCTGCCATCTCTTCATCCCTTGCTCTCATACACATGCCATGCATTATCTGGCTTCTTCTCTCCCTCCCACGAAAAGAGTTTCATAGAGCCGTAAGGTTGTCTGGGTTCCGGCAGGAACTAGTTCTGGACGGCGAAGCCCTGCCGGATAGCTGACACCGTATGTGTGCAACCCCGTAGAGAGATTGTAGTTTTTGATCTTTTGCCTGAGGGGCTGTTCGAGTGTCCTCCCGAAGGGCTGTCCGAGTCTCCGTCCGAGTTTCGATGGTCCTCCCGAAGGGTTGTCCGCGACATTGGGACTGTCCGACCGCCTCCCGAAGGGCTGTCTGGAGAGGGAGTACATCCTCGCGGTTGGAAGGTTGTAAATCCTAGCTGCGGGGATCTCCACCGACGATCTACACCAACTCTTCTTCCGCTGCGCTTCGAGTCGGTACGGATCAGATCAAACCTTGTATGCAGTCTCCATAGTGGTCCTGGGCGTGCTCGCTATACCGAAAATTTTCATTTTCCATTGTGTTCCCCTACAGGTGTATGGTACCTGCGAAAGTTGTGGGGCACAAGCGAGGCTAGCAATGGTGGAAGGGTGAGAGTGCGTATAATCCATGGACTCAACATTAGTCATAAAGAACTCATATACTTATTGTAAAAATCTACAAGTCATTGAAAACAAAGTACTACGTGCATGCTCCTATGGGGATAGATTGATAGGAAAAGACCATCGCTCGTCCCCGACCGCCACTCATAATGAAGACAATCAATAAATAAATTGTTCTCCAACTTCATCACAAAGCGGTTCACCATACGTGCATGCTACGGGAATCACAAACTTCAACACAAGTATTCTTCAAATTCATAATTACTCCACTAGCATGACTCTAATATCACCATCCTCATATCTCAAAACAATTATTAAGCATCAAATTGATCAAATCATCCAATTCACTTTCTATGATAGTTTTTATTATACCCAACTTGGATGCCCATCATTCTAGGACCAATTTTATGACCATAGCAAATACCATGCTGTTATAAAGGACTCTCAAAATGATTTAAGTGAATCATGAGAGATCAAAAATTTCTACAAAATTAATCCATCGTCGTGCTCTAAAAGATATAAGTGAAGCACTAGAGCAAAAATTATCTAGCTCAAAAGATATAAGTGAAGCGCATAGAGTATTCTAATAAATTCCAAATCAAGTGTGTCTCTCCAAAAAGGTGTGTAAAAAAAGGATGATTATGGTAAACTAAAAATCAAATACTAATATCATACAAGACGCTCCAAGCAAAACACATATCATGTGGCGAATAAAAATATAGCTCCAAGTAAAGTTACCGATAAACGAAGACCAAAGAGGGGATGCCTTCCGGGGCATACCCAAGCTTAGGCTTTTTGTTGTCCTTGAATATACTGGGGTGCCATGTGCATCCCCAAGCTTAGGCTCTTGCCACTCCTTATTCCATAGTCCATCAAATCTTTACCCAAAACTTGAAAACTTCACAACACAAAAATCAACAGGAAATCTCATAAGCTCCGTTAGTGCAAGAAAGAAAAACCACCACATAAGGTACTGTAATGAACTCATTCTTTATTTATATTCGTGTTAAACCTACTTTATTCCAACTTCTCTATGGTTTATACCCCCCGATACTAGCCATTGATGCATCAAAATAAGCAAACAACACACGAAAAACAGAATCTATCAAAAACAGAACAGTCTGTAGCAATCTATAACTTTCGAATACTTCTAGAACTCTAAATATCCTACCAAAACAGGAAGTCATGGGAAATTTGTATATTGATCTAATTCAAAATGAATCAATGCAAAAGCATGTTTCTGTGATTTATTAAAATTATTCTCGTGCGTGCAAAAGTTTCTGTTTTTCAGCAGAATCAAATTAACTATCACCGTAGGTTATCCTGTAGGTTCTACTTGGCACAAACACTAATTAAAACATAAAACCACATCTAAACAGAAGCTAGATGAATTATTTATTACTAAACAGAAGCAAAAAAGAAAGGAACAGAAATAAAGTTGGGTTGCCTCCCAACAAGCGCTATCGTTTAACGCCCCCAGCTAGGCATAAAAGCGAGAATAGATCTAAGTATTGCCATCTTTGGCATTCAAGTCATAAGTGGCTCGCATGATAAATTCATAAGGTAATTTTACTTTCTTTCTTGGAAAGTGTTCCATTCCTTTCCTTAATGGAAATTGGAATCTAATATTCCCTTCCTTCATATGAATAATTGCACCAATCGTTCTAAGGAAAGGTCTACCAAGAATAATAGGACATGAAAGATTGCAATCTATATCAAGAACAATAAAATCTACGAGCACATAATTCCTATTTGCAACGATAAGAACATCATTGATCCTTCCCATAGGTTTCTTAATGGTGGAATCCGCAAGGTGCAAGTTTAAAGAGCAATCATCAAAATCATGGAAACCTAGCACATCACATAAAGTTTTCAGAATCGTGGAAACACTAGCACCCAAATCACACAAAGCATAGCATTCATAAAATTTAATTTTAATTTTTATAGTAGGTTCCACTCATCATAAAGTTTTTTAGGTATAGAAACTTCCAATTCAAGTTTTTCCTCATAAGATTGCATCAAGGCATCAACAATATGTTTGGTAAAAGCTTTATTTTGACTATAAGCATGAGGAGAATTCAACACGGATTGCACCAAGGAAATACAATCTATTAAAGAACAATTATCATAATTAAATTCCTTGAAATCCATAATAGTGGGTTCAATGCTATTTAAAGTTTTGACCTCTCCAATCCCACATTTACAAATTTAGCATCGAGATCTAAAAACTCTGAATCATTGGGACGCCTTTTAACTAAAGTTGACTCATCTCCAGTCCCATCATTATCAAGATTCATATTGCAAAACAAATATTTAATAGGGGACACATCAATAACTTCTAGATCTTCATCATTATTTTAATGGAAACTAGAAGAACACGCTTTTACAAAGCAATCTTTCTTAGAACGCATCCTAGCGGTTCTTTCTTTGCACTCATCAATGGAAAATCTCATGGCTTTGAGAGACTCATTTATATCATGCTTAGGTGTAATATAACTAAGTTTCAAAGAATCAACATCAAGTGAAAGTCTATCAACGTTCCTAGCCAATTCATCAAATTTAAGCAATTTTTCTTCAAGCAAAGCATTGAAATTCTTTTGAGAGATCATAAATTCTTTAACACTATTCTCAAAATCAGAGGGCATCTTATTAAAATTTCCATAAGAGTTGTTGTAGGAATTTCCATAATTATTAGAGGGATTACTAGGAAACGGCCTAGGATTAAAGTTTCCTTTATAAGCATTGTTACCAAAATTATTCCTACCAACAAAATTCACATCCATAGATTCATTATTATTCTCAATCGAAGTAGACATAGGCATATCATTGGGATCAATAGGAGCACTCTTAGTAGCAAACAATTTCATAAGTTCATCCATCTTTCCACTCAAAACATTAACTTCTTCTGTAGCATGCACTTTTTTACTACTAGATCTTTTGGTGTGCCATTGAGAATAATTAACCATAATGTCATCAAGGAGTTTAGTAGCTTCTCCTAACGTGATTTCCATAAAAGTGCCTCCCACGGCCGAATCTAAAAGATTTCTAGAAGAAAAATTCAATCCGTCATAAAAAAATTGTATTATCATCCATAAGTTCAAACCATGAGTAGGGCAATTGTGAATCATTAATTTCATTCTTTCCCAAGATTGGGCAACATGCTCGTGATCAAGTTGTTTAAAATTCATAATGTCATTTCTAAGAGAGATGATCTTAGCGAGAGGAAAATACTTAGAGATAAAAGCATCTTTGCACTTATTCCATTAATCAATACTATTTTTGGGCAAAGAAGAAAACCAAGTTTTAGCACAATCTCTAAGTGAAAATGGAAATAACTTCAATTTAACAATATCAGCATCCGTACCTTTCTTCTTTTGCATATCACACAAATCAACAAAGTTGTTTAGATGAGTAGCGGCATCTTCACTAGGAAGGCCGAGGAATTGATCTTTCATAACAAGATTCAACAAAGCAGCATTGATTTCACAAGATTCAGCACCATTAAGAGGAGCAATCGGAGTGCTAAGGAAATCATTATTATTGATATTGGAAAAGTCACACAACTTGGTATTATCTTGAGCCATTGTGACAAGCAATCCAACACACAAGCACACAAAAGGCAAGCGAAAGAGAGAGACGAACGGGAAAGAGAGGGCGAATAAAATGGCAAGGGTGAAGTGGGGGAGAGGAAAATGAGAGGCAAATAGCAAATAATGTAATGCGAGGGAGATGAGTTTGTGCTGGGTACTTGGTATGTCTTGACTTGAGCGAAGACCTCCCCAGAAACGGCGCCAGAAATCCTTCTTGCTACCTCTTGAGCACTGCATTGGTTTTTCCTTGAAGAGGAAAGGGTGATGCAGCAAAGTAGCGTAAGTATTTCCCTCAGTTTTTGAGAACCAAGGTATCAATCCAGTAGGAGGCTCCTCAAAAGTCCCATGCACCTACACAAACAAACAAGAACCTCGCAACCAACGTGATAAAGGGGTTTTCAATCCCTTCATGGAAACTTGCAAAGTGAGATCTGATAGAGATAATAAGATAAGATAAATATTTTTTGTATTTTTATGATATAGATTGGAAAGTAAAAGATGCAAATAAAAGTAGATGGAAATCTTATATGATAAAAGATAGACCCGGGGGCCATAGGTTTCACTAGTGGCTTCTCTCAAGATAGCATAAGTATTACGGTGGGTGGACAAATTACTGTCGAGCAATTGATAGAAAAGTGCATAGTTATGAGATTATCTAGGCATGATCATGTATATAGGCATCCCTTACGTTCTCCTGAGACACATTTACTGGACAATGACTGGGAGCGCCTTGTTCTATACTGGTCTCGAACCAAGAATGTGGTAAGGTCTATGAGCTCATTTTCTATTTTTTAAGTACTATATTCTTGTATCTTACTGTACTTTGTTCATGTAGAACAAGTGCCTAAACCTGAAGAACAATTGTTCTAATTTAAGATTCCATTGCTATCATAGTTCAAAAAGGCGCTAGGCGTTAATTGTGCGTTTTGCCACCGCCTTGCACTTTATTGACCAAAGCGCATGCTTATGCACAGTTATGTATAGATTAAGCGTAGCTATGCGCAATGCGTTTTGACAATGCCTAGAGCCTAGGCGCGCCTTTTTTAACTATGATTGCTATCATGCATACTGCTTTGCTCTTGTATCACCGTATTTACTCATACGATCTTATTTTTAAATTGAAGGATCCAATCGAAACTCCAATGGCACAGCAGGTATGTTCACGCATGTTTCTTTAACAGGTTTGCTCTTATCAATAGCTCTGTTGATTTCAATTTCAATTGTGTATACAGTTGACTTCTCATATCATGCATATTACTAGCATCACAACAGAGCCAATAGTGTTGTTGTACATGTAGACCCGTGGTGCCCATCTGAAATCTTGTTGTGCCGTGTAGTTTCCCACGCTTTGTATTCTTTCACTGCTGCTTTGTCTTGAACTGGTATGATTTGAACCGTGTCTCTATTTTGATTTGGCAAGACAATGCAGTGATCATAGGACATAGATATATGTTAGTTTGATGCTTTTATTATGTACTAGTACTTGGCAATAGAAGACTTGGTAGTTTAATCCTGTCCACCTTACTAATGAACTGGTTCACCGAAATGAGTTTCATATACTAGTACATGCTAAACTATTATGTGTCTGTTGTTTCTTCTTTTAGAATGCTGACAGAATATTGGGGAAGAGTGCCTTATTAAGAAATGGTAAAGGAAGTAATGCAGATAAGGTTCAGGATAGTGACACATCCTTGTTGGTCTCCAACAAAGCTGATAAAACAGCTAAGGAAGACTATCTTGAAGACAGTGAGACAACCCCAAAGTCCTGTCTTGGTTTAGTGTTCGAGTTACTGGTCACTACCGCTTGCACAAGCTATTCAAACTCACTGTCTGAATCAGTTCAGTTTCTTGAGTCTCAACTACAAACTAAAAGACATCGATCAGCTGTGCTGCGACAAGAAGCGAAAAGACTACAGAAGTCCCTGGAGCATTCAGATGCATACTTTCTGGTGCAACAGCAAGCGTGGAGGATTTTAGCGCCAAACAGGACAAAGCTAATAAGCTTGCTAAGCTTATTGCCAGCATGGTGGATACCCAGGATAATGTATCTTGAGCTCTTCTAAAGTTGTTTCAGATATGCTCTTGTTTTGCTGCCGCGTTTATTTGCACTGGTGGCCAATTTTGACGGCCAGTGTATGTAATATGCTGCTTTGTTCCCTATATTTGCACTGGTGGTGAACTTTGATGCCCAGTGGATGTAATATGTGTAATAGCAGTAATAGGCTAGCGTTAATTGCTTGCTTATTTATTTCTTTATTGTCTTGTTTAGTTGTTTGCTTGTAGTCAATGCAGTTCTTTTTTCTATTTTTTTCTAGTGGCCACAATAGCCTATTTTTGGTAACTAGGCCAAAATAATCATGGCAACACACGGACTGTTGTAACCATGGGCCTCCTGCGGGTCGTATGATCCATGGGCCTTCTACGGGCCATAGGATCCATTGGCCTTCTATACAGGTCGTAGGATCCATGGGCCTTCTACGGGCTGTAAGGTCCATGGGCCCTCTATGGGCCATATGATTCATGGGCCTTCTACCGACTGTATGATCCATGGGCCTTATACGGGCCATAGGATCCATGGGCCTTCTACGGGGCATATCATTATTTCCCAATCATGAGTCATACTATTCGTGGACCATAACGGGCCGTTAATAGGTCGTATTTGATAACTCTATGAAAACAGCCCAACGGGTTTTTTTACATGCAAATGGCCCAACGTATTAACGGTCCACAAATAGGCCGACTATAATGACAGGCTGAATTTGGCCCACAAGCAGAAAATGACAGTAACGGGACGTAAGTAACTGAATGCTGCAAATGAGCCCAAGAATAAATGGGCCCTGAGAAGGCCGAAAGATAGCTTGGGCTGGAAATGGCCCAATGGAATAATGGGCCATTAATGGGTATAAAGTGATACACTGTTCATTACAGGCTAGTTTCACCATGGGTCGTTAATGGGCCAAGAGTTACAAAGGGCCTCATATGGGCCGAAAGAAGTCATGGGCCACACATGGGCCGGAAGTTAAAACGGGCTGGAATCATGTTGGACGGCCCAGATGACGCTATTGGGCCTAATTAGGAGAGGTCGTAACGGCCCTGGGTTAGCAGGCTGTAAATGGGATATATGCGAACAGGCCATTAACAGACTTTCTGTGGGCCGGCCCGCCACCTTTTGACCAACTCAAAGGGGCCTGAAAGTGCGTTATATCGACTAGAGGGGGGTGAATAGGCGATTTTTATGAATTCTTCACTGAGGAATTTGCCGGTGAGGAAATTCCTTAGCGAAGAACTACTTGCAGCGGAATAAATACTCAGAAGTAAGCATAACAGGATACAGACATAGTCATCATGATGAAATGAATACAAACACAGAGTACAGAAAGCGTAATCACAGGATAACATAAGATGAAGACAAACAGATTGAAGAAATTGAACTGAGGAAATTGAGAAAGTCTTCAGTCAAAGTCTTCAAACACAGATATGAACAATCAATCAACACAGTAATGAGGAAATGAAAGAGTTGAGGAAATAGAACCAGTAAGGTTGGTGAAGACAATGATTTGGTAGACCAGTTCCAACTGTTGTCTCAGTTGTACGTCTGGTTGGAGCGGCTGAGTATTTAAACTCGAGGACACACAGCCCCGGACACCCAGTCGCTGAGCACGCAGCTCAGGACACCAAGTCCTCACCGTATTCTCCTTGAACTAAGGTCACACAGACCTCGTCCAATCACTCGTGGTAAGTCTTCAGGCGACTTCCAAACCTTCACAGACTTGGTCACTCGGCGATCCACAATTCCTCTTGGATGCTCTAGACCATGACGCCTAACCGTCTAGAAGAAGCACAGTCTTCAAAGGTAACAAGCGTCGGATCCATGCAGGATCAATCTCTTCAGTGATGCTCAGTCACTTTGGGTTTGTAGGTGTTTGGGTTTGGGTTTTTCCTCACTCTATGATTTTCGCTCAAAGTCCTCGGAGGATGGGGTGCTCTCAAATGACAAGTGTCAGTTTCTCTCGGAGCAGCCAACCAGCTAGTGGTTGTAGAGGTGGCTATTTATAGCCTAGGGATCAGCCCGACATGATAAGACATAAATGCCCTTCAATGATATGACCGTTAGGTGGACAAGATATTTTGGGACAGCTGGCGCGCAGCACAGCAACGGTCGGAAATTTGACTCTCAAATTCCTCAGGGCTATCATGTTCCTCACTGTGTAGGCAATCCGCACTGGAGAATTCCTAACTCCTCAGTCAGAACAAATTCCTCAGCGACTAGAAGAACTTCGTCTCTGCCACTGAAGAAATTGACTGAACTGTATGAGATTTCCAAAGGCTTCACTCGAAGGGATTGGTAGGTGTAGGATTTTGAGTTGAGCATCACATGGAAATTTTTCGTTAGTATTTCCTTGGCCCCCTTTAACAGTACGGTGTTTCCTATGACTCAAGAAAGAGAAAATGAAACAACGAAAACAAAAGTCTTCACGCTTCATGTTCCTCAAATGAATACCAAGTCCTCAAGGTCACACCAATTTCTTCACTTTCAAAGTCTTCAGAATATCAAAGTCTTCAGTCGAAGAACTTCATGTTTAGGGGTCGCCTTTCTCTGTAAATATCAAACTCCTCATAGACTTATAGACCTGTGTACACTCATAAACACATTAGTCCCTTAACCTATAAGTCTTCAATACACCAAAATCACTAAGGGGCACTAGATGCACTTACAATCTCCCCCTTTTTGGTGATTGATGAGAATATAGGTCAAGTTTTCAACGGGGATAAACATATGAAGTGTAAGTACTGATATTGAGGAATTTGATTTCAAGATATAGAAGAACTCCCCCTGAAGATGTGCATAGTGAGGAATTTGCTTTTGAGGCAATGCACATTTGAAGAGTTGAATCATGGAGATCTCCCCCTATATCTTGTAATTCATACACGCATTTGACATATAGTATGAAGAATTTGAAATGCATGATGAAATATGGTGACTGATGTTATTCAGCATGCGTGCAATAATTTTAACGAGGAATAAGCATGCAGAAGAACACATCAAAAGTATCAGAGCACCATCGGGTTTAAGATTACAACTCAATTCAATAAAGTTTCAGAAGAGCGAGAGTTATAACTTAGCAAAAAACGCCCATATAATAGACCTGCTTGAAGACTAACTCAAATTTCTCCCCCTTTGTCATCGAATGACCAAAGGGATCAAAACTGAGGACTAACGCCCCTGAAGAATATCAAGGTGATGGAGGAGCGTCAGCGTTGTCGGGGTCGGTAGTCGTGGTAGGCCTGCTGCAGTGTCGTCCAAGTCTTCATTTTCATCAGTGTCGCGCGATGAAGAATAGGAGCTGGCCACCAAGGAAGGAACCTTGACCTTCTTGAATTTCTTCGGTGGAGGTGCAGAACAGTCAAATTCTTTCTTGAGACCCATTTTCTTCAGATCTTCTGCGTTGTAGACATGAGATGGAACAGCCCAGGTACGGTTGAAGGTTTCATGGAGGTAGTAGTGGTTTTTCTTCACTACATTGTGTGTTGAGGTCATGTTGTGAAGAATTGAACCAAACTAACGCTTGACCCATTTATGATTGCGATCAACTTTCTGATGAAGACTGAGGAGTAACTCACGATCAGTCATCACCCTGGGTGTTGTGGCTTGAGGAATTTGCTTGGCAGAGGTGTTGGCGGCAGAGTCATGTGTGGCAGAGTCACCATTGGTGGAGTAAGATGCAGCCTTGCAAAATTGACCATCCAATGGACGAATGCCTTCATCTATCACAGCAGTTGCCTTGCCTTTGTCATTAGCTAAAGAAAATGCCCATTTGAGGACTTCAATTGGAGGCAAGTAGCTGCCGTGGTTCAGAGTATCAGCCTTGTAATTGATTGAAGACCTTGTCCTAATGAACCTCATAATCCATGGTGCATAAGGCTTCAGCTCAAATGGTGACATAGCAATATTCACCAAAGTCCTCATGAAGAAATCATGGGGTTGACAGGAACGCCATGAATGATATTGAAAAGCATATTCTTCATGATGCCAACGACTTCTTCATCATTTGAGTCGGGGCCTTTGATAGGACTCATTGTCTTCGTCAGAATGCGATAGACAGTCTGAGGCACATACAGTAATTCCTTGACGAGGAATTTGGTTCGAGGGGCCTGCCCTGGCTTCAAAGGCTTCATCAGCACTTGCATGTAATGATTTGTAAGCTCAGGTTCTTTGTAGATGCAACGAGCACCTTCAAGGGGAGGACTGAGTGGGAGGGCACGAAGCAATTCAGTTGTTGGTGCCTTGTAGTGAGTATTGTCTGACATCCAGTCCAGCACCCATGAGTTCACATCTTCAGAATTTCCTGTGATGTGCAGCGTCGCATAGAATTGAAGAATGAGTTCTTCATTCCAATCACAGATGTCAGTGCAGAAATTGAGCAATCCAGCATCATGAAGAACACTGAGGACTGGCTCGAAGCCCGGCAGAGATTCCATGTCCACGTGAGGAATGTGTGCATTATCGAAGACTTTGTCTTTGTTGTATAGCACTGAGGAATAGAAATTGGCTTGACTAGCAGTCCAGAAACGCCTCTTCCTTATGCGAGCAGAATCATAAGGGTTGTAATCAGTGAAGAAAACATGCTCGCTAAAGAAATCTTCAGCCTTGAACTTTTGCTTTGTTGAGAATGGATTCTTTGGCTTTGGAAGTGGAGTGTCAGTGAGTTGCATCACGACCTCAGGAATCGCAATCTCAGGTTCTTCAGGCTGAGGAATTCCTGGGTCCTCTTCAGTGGCAGTCTACATGTTCAAAGGATCAGCAGCAGCAGTTTCTTCAGCACTAGTGGCTAGAATTTCTTCATGCACAGACGAGGTGGGATGAGTTTCTTCAGAGCCCATTTGAACGGTTGGTGCAGGGGACTGAGGTATTTGTTGTATTGGGGTGAAGAGTGGAGAATTGGGATGCTGACTTTCCCAAAAGTCATCATTCATCACAGGCGTAGTGCATCCAATATCCACGTCTTCATCTTCAATTTCTTCAACGCCAGCCTCTTCAGCTGTGAACTGAGGCATTGGCGAGGAAGCAACAGGCGTTGAAGGGATCGCATCCACTTCAATTTCTTCATCAATCTGCTCTGACGAAGCAGCAGAATGATTTTCTTCATCAGATCCGCTGGGGATCACATATTCTTCACCAAAAGGAACAAGGTCCTTTGATGGCATGGTGGAAATCGAAACAGCATCAATTGGATTTTCTAATGAGCTGGTCATAGGCTTCATTTTCTTCAGAGCTGAAGAATCTGAAGCAGCTGATGCTTTCCTATTCTTCACTGCAGCTCGCTCGGCAGCCTTGGTCTTCTTCACATCAAATGCAGATGGAAGGATTGGAGTTGGTGTAGGCACGGGATGAGCTGAGGAATCTGTTTGATTTTCTTCAAGCACAACTAATGCAGTTGCCCTGACTTCTTCAGTTTCTTCAGGCGCACCACTAGTGGATGCCCTGGCAATTTCTTCAGCGGCTAGAATGGAGTCACCAGCCTTGGAACTAGCATTTTCATTGGCAGCCTGAAAGTCATCAGCGGTGCTGGCATGTTCTTCAGTTTGCTGAGCAGAAGCTTCAGCTTGAGTAATTTCTTGTTGCGATGGGGCTTCAACATTGGTGAACTTCTCAGTCAGTTTAACGAACCTGACTTTGGCTCCTTGCCAATCAGCATAATAAGCATTGAAGTCATCGCTGAGGGCTTTGATTTCAGACTGGATCTTGAGGAGTTCACCAGGTGTCATTTTGACAATGTTTTTCCTCAGGAACTTCTCTTTCTTGAACTGAGCCTTCTTGATCTGCCTAGCCTTCTCAAATTTCCATTTCTCTTCAGTGATGAAATGGGTCAGCATGTGACTTTGGCAAGGAGTCAAATGAAAATCAGGCATAGGAGTGTTTGGGTCCTTGTGCCAGAGATCAATGTAATCGAGGATCGCCCTTGGATCCAAAAGCAGTGGCACAGGTGTGCCTTTGGCTCTAGCAGCCCTTTCTTGTTTGTCTCTGATGATTTCTGCAAGTTCATCATCATCAGCTTCATCGTCAGATGGCACTTGAAAGGCAACGTGTTTCTTCTTCGGACTTGGCCGAGGACCTTGACCAGTCGTTGCCTTTGTCTTCAGCAGAGTGGGGCCTGATGAAGAATTTGGTGCAGCTGAGGAACTCGCTGAGACACCAGATGCAATAGTGATGCCTGTAGTCCTTTGGCACGTGGCCAGATGTACAGGTGCTGAGGACTTTGCCGGAGTAGCTGAGGACTTTGGGGGAGGAGCTGAGGATTTTGGAGGAGCAGGAGCAGCATGAGGGAGGGCTTTGAAGATTCTGGCCGTGAGGGCATTGCTGAGGAACTTGGCCGTGAGGGCACAGTTGATGAAGCACTTGGCTTGTGCGCGGGCTTCTTTGCCATTGATTTTCTAGGCTTGACAGAGGCCTCAGTGGAAGCAGCAGTAGCAGAGTCTTCATTGAATTTCCTCACTGCTTCTTTGGCTTGTCTCGCCAACTTGGCTTGGCGCTTGGCCCGTTCTTCAGGAAAATCCTCACCACACTTGATGCTGGTGGGGTCAGCTTCTTGGCCAGGTGCCAATGGAGCTCTTGGGCATGGAGGATTTAGTGCGAATTTCTTCATATACTTTGGAGTAACATACCTGTACTCCCTCCATTCTCTTGCCCATCTCCTTTCAATCCTCTGTATGCGCACCTTGCGCTGAGTTTTGTTTTCCTTTCCGAACTTAGCCTCATCAGGTGTTCAATAGTCAGCATAGATGTCCTCAGGTATTTCAAATGCAGTCATGACCTCAGGTCTCTTTCCTCCTTTCTGTGGCTTCTTACCGTCTGCCATATTCTTTAGTTTAGGAATTTGAACAATCGAATTCTCTGAAGAAGTATGCAACTTTTCTTCGAGGAACGCTGCAAATCAGTTAAGTTGATGAGAACCTAGTGATTCAGCAGCGGACATGAGTACCTGTGAATAGAGTATAGTTGCGAGGAATTTGGAGAGGTCGTATGCGTTCTCAGAAAGTTTTTCAAAAAGAACAAGTTTGAGGAATTTGACCAGATGAGCCTTGAAGAATTTCACTAAGCGTTCTTTGTCTTAGGTTCCAGAGTTGTATAGACCGAGGATCCACACAATTGAGGAATCTTGAACAAAAATGATGCTTAGAGGAACGAATCAAGAACAGATGACTAGTGAGGTGTTTTGTGTGTGAGGATTTGAAGAATAAAACACCTTTGAAGATTTTGTAGAGAAAATTTGAATCAAAGAGGGTAGTAAAAGTAACTTTTAATTACCCTAGATGAAGAACACGACGAACTGAGAAGAGTAGATTTGAAGCTCGTCAGTTCAGATCTTCCGCGCCCTAACTCGGCGGAGGAAGACAGCTACGGCGGCGGCGGAGTGAAGATTTCCATGGAAGGCGCGAGTACGATGGTGACGAGGTCGAGGCAGTGAAGCTCTTCCTCACCAGCGATGATGGAGTAGCGGCGGCGCTAGGGTTTGAGAAGCTCGAGCGAGAGAGAGTGCGGTCGAGCAGAGTAAAGGAAGTGAGGAAGGGGTGAGGGGGTATTTATAGTCGCAGTGAAAAACTGTTTGCCCGAAGATTTAGGACGAACGTGCCCCTGACCCTTCACATTTGCCCTACATGTGTCACCCACGTACTGAAAAGTGGAGATTGTGTTAGATCATGGGTAAATAGATAAGTCTGTCGTGGGATACGGAACGGTTTGAGCGGCAAAGCCAAAATTTTTGGATAAGATAAGTTAAAAGTTTCATTCGCAATTTCTTCAGGTGACAAGGACACAGTGAAGATTTTGAACGAGTTTCAAATAGAACGCACATGAAGAATTTGTGAATAGACTGGGTTGAGTATAGCATAGAGGGGAAAGGGTCCGATCACATTCACTTAGCAGAAAATGCAACTTGAAGAAATAGCCATAAGTGAATGTTGTAGAGAACATAAACTCTTATATATATATATAGGTAAAACTGTGTCTATCATAGCTTGCCACAGAACTAGTTAAGGCTTGCTACACATTTAACGGTTTAAAAGTAAGTAAAAAATATGAAATAAATAGGGGAGCCTCACTCTAGTATAATAAGACGATCCAACGGTGTGATTGTGAAAATACGCATTTATGTATGCTCAGCGAAAAAACAAGCATTTCAGCTCACTGCAGGATCAATATATATTGAAACATTTGTTCTTTTTGTCCAGGACACATGCAGTCATATTTTCTTAATCCCTCCGTTGGATCATGTTATATTATAGGTGTGTTGGTTCAGTATTTTTTTCATGATTTTTAAGAACTTTTACACCGTCGAAATCCTTAACTAGTTCTGTGGCAAGCTATTGTAGAAAATCCTAATCCTATATATATATATATATATATATATATATATATATATATATATATATATAGCCAATGAAGAAAAACGACGGAAGCAGTGAAGATTTTGCAAAGTTGAAGAATTTGAAAAACTGAAGACTTTCAAAACTGAGGAATTTCAAAAATGAAGATTTTCAACTTTGGTGGTGGCGTGACCCACCGTATAAGAATGACGATTTCAGACACCGCGTACAATTGTCGTAGGGTTCTGAGAATCAAATTCTTCATTAATTTCTTCTCACTTAGAGTGCTATTCTTCATTGATTGAAGAAAAACGTTTCTTCATGTGTTGCACATCTAAGTCATCAGTTTTGCATAAGTGTTAGGATGAGTGTCCTTTTTCAAAGAACATTCGAAGATTCTAGGATATTTAGCTCACACCGCAACTTGCTAAATCTCTTCTCATCCAAGGGCTTTGTGAAGATATCAGCTAGCTATTCTTCAGTCTTCACGTGCTCGATGGAGATGTCGCCCTTCAACACATGATCACAAAGAAAATGATGACGAATCTGAATGTGCTTTGTCTTCGAGTGCTGAACTGGGTTGTGAGCAATCTTGATGGCACTCCCATTGTCACAGAGGAGAGGCATATTCTTCACTTTGACGCCATAGTCCTTGAGAGTTTGCTCCATCCATAGTAGTTGAGCACAGCAAGAACCAGCAGCAATGTACTCAGCTTTTGCAGTAGATAGTGATACGCAGTTTTGTTTCTTCGAGGACCAACAGACCAAAGATCGTTCGAGGAAATGACAAGTACCAGATGTTGACTTGCGGTCCACACAATCACCAGCATAGTCAGAGTCAGAATATCCAATGAGATCAAAAGTAGAGCCCTTGGGGTACCATAATCCTAGTGTTGGTGTGTGAGCTAGATATCGAAGAATATGCTTCACAGCCTTATGGTGTGATTCCTTCGGTGTAGCTTGAAATCGGGCACACATGTAAACACTAAGCATTATATCTGGCCTAGATGCACATAAGTACAATAAAGAACCAATCATGGAGCGGTATACCTTGTGATCGAAGTCAATACCATTTTCATCAGTGCATAGATGGCCATTTGTGGGCATAGGAATTTTGACACCTTTTCAATCTTGCATGCCGAATTTCCTCAGAACATCCTTGAGGTATTTCTCCTGAGATATGAATATGCCATTGTGCTGTTGATGAATTTGAAGACCTAAGAAGAATTTCAACTCTCCCATCATAGACATTTGATATTCTTCACTCATCATATAAGAAAATTCATCACTATAACGTTGGTCAGTACAGCCAAAGATAATATCATCAACGTATATTTGGCACACAAACAGTTCACCATCATAAGATTTAGTAAAGAGAGTAGGGTCGAGTGAACCGGGTGTGAAGCCATTCTTCACGAAGAATTCCTTCAAGGTATCATACCACGCCCGAGGGGCCTGCTTGAGGCCATAGAGGGCCTTGTTGAGTCTGAAGACTTTGTCAGGATTCTTTGGATCTTCAAAACTTGGGGGTTGATCAACATATACTTCTTCCTCAAGCTTACCATTGAGGAATGCACTTTTCACATCCATTTGATATAAAGTGATATTATGATGGTTAGCATAAGCAAGTAATATGCGAATAGCCTCAAGTCTAGCAACAGGTGCAAAAGTTTCATCGAAATCAATTCCTTCAACCTATGTGTAGCCTTGAGCTACAAGTCGTGCCTCACCACAAAGCCATTTTCATCTTGCTTGTTGCGGTAGATCCACTTTGTGCCAATGATATTATGCTTGCGAGGATCTGGACGTCTGACCAGTTCCCAGACATTGTTGAGCTCGAACTGATGTAATTCTTCTTGCATGGTCTGAATCCACTCAGGCTCCAGAAATGCTTCATCTACCTTAGTGGGCTCTGTGATGGAGACAAAAGCATAGTGCCCACAAAAGTTAGATAAATGTGAAGCTTTTGAGCGTGTGAGAGGACCTGGTGCTTCAATGTCATCGATGATCTTATCAACTTGCACTTCTTTTGCAACGCGAGGATGAGTTGGTTGTCGTCGAGGACTTTGATCAGCATTTTCTTCAGCACCATTTTCTTCAGCATTGTCTTCAGGTGCATTAGCTCGACGTTCTTCGCGTTCTGGAATGAATTCTTTAGCATATTCTTTAGTAGGAATGACATTCTCAGTCGCCTTGAACTTGATAGAATCCTCAGGTGCTGGTTCATCAATCACAGAAGGTAGGTGCTCTCTTTGCAAGCCATTAGTTTCATCGAACCGCACATCTACAGTTTCGATAACCTTGTGAAGAGTGTTGTTGAAGACTTTGTAGGTGTGTGAGTCCTTTCCGTAACCAATCATAAAACCTTCATGTGCTTTCGGTGCAAATTTAGCATTGTGATGAGGATCTCTAATCCAACATTTAGCACCGAAGACTTTGAAATAACTCACATTGGGTTTCTTGTCAACGAGGAGTTCATAGGCAGTCTTCTTGAAGAATTTGTGAAGATATACCCGACTGATGACATGGCACGCAGTATCAATTGCCTCAATCCAGAAACGACGAGGCGTCTTGTATTCATCAAGCATAGTGTGAGCCATTTCAGTGAGGGTTCTGTTCTTGCGCTCCACGACGCCATTCTGCTGAGGAGTATAAGGAGCAGATAACTCATGAGTAATACCATGTTCATCAAGATAGCCATCAAGACCGGAATTCTTGAACTCAGTCCCATTGTCAGTTCTGATGTGCTTGATCTTCACACCAAAGTTGGTTGAAGCCCTCGAGGAAAATCGTTTGAAGATTTCCTGCACTTCATGTTTGTAAGTGACAATGTGTACCCATGTGTAATGAGAATAGTCATCAACAATAACAAAGCCATATAGAGATGCATCATTTGAAATAGCAGAATAATGATTAGGACCAAAGAGATCCATGTGAAGCAATTCGAATGGACGAGTAGTGGTCATGATAGTCTTCGCTGGATGCTTGGCCTTGGTCATTTTTACAGCTTCATAGGCTCCACACAAGTGATCCTTGAGGAATTTGACATTCTCAATGCCAATGACATGCTTCTTCTTCGTAAGCGTGTGCAAATTCCTCATGCCTGCGTGACCAAGTCGTCGATGCCATAGCCAGCCTTCTGAAGCTTTTGCCAGTAGGCACACGGCTGGTTGTGGTCCTATAGAGAAATCAACAATATACAGATCTCCTCTCCTAAAGCCTTCGAAGACTTTGGAATGGTCAGCTTCCATGATCACAACACAACGATATCTTCCAAAGAAGACAACCATATCGAGATCACAAAGCATTGAGACAGACATGAGGTTGTATCCTAAGGACTCGACAAGCATGACTTTGTCCATGTGTCGATCCTTTGAGATCGCAACCTTACCTAGACCCAATACCTGACTTTTGCCTTTGTCAGTGAAGATGATATGCTTCAGATGTGACGGTGATAAAGGAGCATCCATCAATAGATTCTTGTCACCCATCATATTATTTGTACATCCACTATCGAGGACCCACTCGTTTGCTTTGGGCTGATCATCCTGCAGATGAATTAGTGCATCTTACGAACTCATATACTTCATCAGTGAAGAATATGATATCAAATTCATCAGATGAATTTCATCAAGCAATAGCACACATAAACAGTATGAGGACGTGTGAAATGAAAGTTCATTTCATCATGATTCGCCTGCGTCCTTTCAGGCATTTTTGTTAGGCCCCCAGCAAATTCTTCAGACGTTAAAGCACGTCTGGAGACCTGACCCTATGGAAGAAATTAGTTCTTTTTCTTCACCACCCACATCTGAAGGGGTGGCAAAGAGTTCATCACTCTATGAGCTCCATACGAGAATGGTGGCATAGAAGCCAATCCATTTCGTTTCACATAAGAGGGGTTAGGGTAAGCATATGAATAAGCAGAGAAATTCTTCGAGGACTTATGAACATATTGGTTTGAAGAATAATGTACATATTCATAGCCCTTAGCTCTACCCTGGGAAATAGAGTTGTTAGCACAATGATAATCATATGAGGACTTTGATCCTTTTGAGGAATTTGATCCACATGAGGAATTTGGTCTGTATGAGGACTTGGATCCATATGAAGAATTTGGTCCATATGAAGAGTTTGATCAGGGGTTCCTATTCTTCACTGGTGGTGTCATGAGGACATTCACCTGAAGACTTTCAAGGCATTTCTTGGGAACCCAGATTTTCTTCATAGGAGAACCGTTCCTGCAGTTAGTGCCAACATATCTAGCAAATACTTCACCATTCTGATTTTTGAACAGTTTATAGTTGGAGTCAATTGACTCATCAGAAGAATGAGGAGATTCACATGTAAAGCCAGATAAGTTAGATGGATCAACTAGAGGTCCCTTTGCAGCAACCCATGAGGTTTTGGGGTACTACTCAAGCTTCCAATATGTTCCATCAGCATTGAGTTTCCTCTCAAAGGCAATACCCTCTTTCCTAGGGTTCCTGTTGAGGATCTGCTTTTTAAGCACATCACAAAGAGTCTGATGCCCTTTGAGGCTTTTGTACATGCCTGTCATGTACAATTCCTTCAGCCCTGCATCGTCAGTGATACTAGCAATGTTCTCAGATGAGGAATTAGTGGTAGCAGAGGTAGGTGAAGAATTTGTAACAGTTGAAGCATTTGAACATTCAGGTGAAGAATTAGCAGATTCAGGTTCAATGCACTTTAAGCATGGAGGAACAAATTCTTCCTGAGAAGCACTGATTTGTTGAGCAAGTAATGAATCGCGCTCCTTTTGAAGATCTTCATAACTCACTCTTAGCTTCTCAAGATCTTGCTTTCTTTGAAGAAATTCATAAGAAAGCTTCTCGTGATTAGATAAGAGAGTTTTATGATGACTTTGAAGGTTGTCAAACTTAGACTGAAGTCTCTGAAGATTTTCAGTTAAGTCTTTAGTGCGGTCCATTTCATCACCCAACATATCATCACTTTTTTCTAGCATGTTTTGAAGTTTTTCAATAGCCTTTTGTTGTTTCACATCAATCTTAGCAAGTTTAGAGTAGCTAGGCTTAAGATTTTCATCAGATTCATCCTCACTAGATTCATAGGAGGGGTATTTTGTTACCTTGGCACCCTTTGCCATGAAGCAATAGGTGGGAGCGTAGTCATCATTATCTTCGTCAGCCTTGTTGGTGGGGTCAATTTCTTCTGAGTTGAAGATGGACTTGCTGACGAATGCAATAGCGAGAGCCAGACTCGCCACACAAGACTCAAACTCCTCAGATGCCTCCTCTTCCTCATGTTCCTCAAATTAAGCTTCAGAGTCCATTTCCTTGCCAATGAATGCCCGAGCCTTCTTGGCGCTGCTCTTCTTGTGAGATGAAGACTTCGAGGAATTTGATGATGAAGTTTTTGACGATTTCTTCTTCTTCTTAGCGTCTTCAGAACTGTAATCCTTGTATTTCTTCTTCCTTAATTCCTTTTCCCACTGAGGACAATCTTGAATATAGTGACATGGTTTCTTGCATTTGTGGCATAGCCTTCTCTTATAGTCACTTGATGAGGAATCACTGCTCCTTGAGGATTTTCCAAAGCGACCACGTCTTGAGAACTTCTGGAACTTCTTCATGAGCAGTGCTAGCTCCTGGCTCAATTCTTCAGGATCACCAAGGCTACTACCAGAATCTTCACATTCAGATTCAGACATAGCCTTGGCCTTCAAGGCACGTGGTTTGCCATAGCTTGAACCATAGAGATCTCTCTTTTCAGCAAGCTGGAACTCATGAGTATTTAGCCTCTCGAGGATATCAACGGGATCAAGTGACTTTTAATCAGCACGCTCTTGAATCATCAGTGCCAGAGTGTCAAATGAAGAATCGAGTGATCTCAGCAATTTCTTCACCACCTCATGGTCGGTGATGTCAGTGGCACCGAGCGCTTGAAGCTCATTTGAGATATTAGTGAGGCGATCGACAGTTTGCTGAACATTTTCATTGTCGAGTCTTTTGAAGCGGTTGAAGAGATTGCAAAGAACGTCAACACGAGAGTCACGTTGAGTTGAGACTCCTTCGTTTACTTTGGAGAGCCTATCCCAGATAAGCTTAGCAGCTTCCAAAGCACTCACTCTACCATACTACCCTTTACTCAGATGACCACATATGATATTCTTCGCTTGAGAATCGAGTTGCTTGAATTTCTTCACATCAGCAGCATTCAAGGAAGGTGTGACTGAGGGAACACCATTTTCCACAATGTACTAGAGATCGTTGTCAATTGCTTCAAGATGCATACGCATCTTATTCTTCCAGTAGGGGTAGCCCGTGCCATCGAAGGTAGGACACCCAGCGGAGACCTTGATCATACCTGCGGTCAACATAACTAGAACTCCAGGTGGTTAAACCAAAATCACACAGAACAAGGGAGTACCTTGCTCTGATACCAATTGAAAGTGCGTTATATCAACTAGAGGGGGGGTGAATAGGCGATTTTTATGAATTCTTCATTGAGGAATTTGCCGGTGAGGAAATTCCTTTGCGAAGAACTACTTGCAGCGGAATAAGTACTCAGAAGTAAGCATAACAGGATACAGACATAGTTATCATGATGAAATGAAGACAAACACAGAGTACAGAAAGCGCAATCACAGGATAACACAAGATGAAGACAAACAGACTGAAGAAATTGAACTAAGGAAATTGAGAAAGTCTTCAGTCAAAGTCTTCAACCACAGATATGAACAATCACTCAACATAGTAATAAGGAAATGAAAGAGTTGAGGAAATAGAACCAGTAAGGTTGGTGAAGACAATGATTTGGTAGACCAGTTCCAACTGTTGTCTCAGTTGTACGTCTGGTTGGAGCGGCTGAGTATTTAAACTCGAGGACACAGAGCCCCGGACACCCAGTCGCAGAGCACGCAGCTCAGGACACCAAGTCCTCACCATATTCTCCTTGAACTAAGGTCACACAGACCTGGTCCAATCACTCGTGATAAGTCATCAGGCGACTTCCAAACCTTCACAGACTTGGTCACTCGGCGATCCACAATTACTCTTGGATGCTCTAGACCCTGACGCCTAACCGTCTGGAAGAAGCACAGTCTTCAAAGGTAACAAGCGTCGAATCCACGCAGGATCAATCTCTTCAGTGATGCTCAATCACTTTGGGTTTGTAGGTGTTTGGGTTTGGGTTTTTCCTCACTCGATGATTTTCGCTCAAAGTCCTCGGAGGATGGGGTGCTCGCAAATGACAAGTGTCAGTTTCTCTCGGAGCAACCAACCAACTAGTGGTTGTAGGGGGCGGCTATTTATAGCCTAGGGAGCAGCCCGACATGATAAGACATAAATGTCCTTCAATGATATGACCGTTAGGTGGATAAGATATTTTGGGATAGCTAGCGCGCAACACAGCAACGATCAGAAATTTGACTCTCAAATTCCTCAGGGCTATCATGTTCCTCACTGTGTAGGCAATTCGCACTGGCGAAGTCCTAACTCCTCAGTCAGAACAAATTCCTCAGCGACTAGAAGAACTTCGTCTCTGCCACTGAAGAAATTGACTGAACTGTATGAGATTTCCAAAGGCTTCACTCGAAGGGATTGGTAGGTGTAAGATTTTGAGTTGAGCATCACATGGAAATTTTTCCTTAGTATTTCCTCGACACCCTTTAACAGTACGGTGTTTCCTATGACTCAAGAAAGAGAAAATGAAACAATGAAAAAAAAGTCTTCATGCTTCATGTTCCTCAAATGAATACCAAGTCTTCAAGGTCACACCAATTTCTTCACTTTCAAAGTCTTCAGAATATCGAAGTCTTCAGTCGAAGAACTTCATTTTTAGGGGTCGACTTTCTCTGTAAATATCAAACTCCTCATAGACTTATATACCTGTGTACACTCATAAACACATTAGTCCCTTAACCTATAAGTCTTCAATACACCAAAATCACTAAGGGGCACTAGATGCACTTACAGGGCCGGCCTTTTCACAGGAATGGGACTCTGTTGGGCCGTGCCACATGTCGACGTATCATAGGCGCCTTGGGTCCAATGTGTGCATGACATTTGTCCCAACGGTGAGCCGACACGTGTTTCCTCCAGCCAATGATGATTTTACATGTGGAAAATCCCCATTGGTCGGGGCTGTTAACGGGTTATCGGATCCAAAACCGGACCCGATAGCTTAACGGCGTTTCGTTACGGTGGATGCCATGTGTCAGTCACCCTTGACGAAAGCACTTCTATGACGCGCGATTTATCGTCATGGAAGTGGACACTTCCGTGGTGATAATTTTGATAATGTCATTAACACTTCTATGACAGCACAAGTATGACTATCTTGATTCTGTCATAAAATCATCATGGATGTACATGCATGACAAAAAATGTGACCTACTGTGACAAACACGTATCATCACAGAAGTGTATTTTTTTTGTAGTGTACGTATCTCTGGGAAATTAAGAAACGGTGAAGGGCCAGAAAATAGGAATGCGAAACGGAAGAGAACAGAGAGGGAGATCCAATCTTAGAGGGGCTCCTGTCCCTCCACCGCCATGGAGTCCATGGACAAGAGGGGGAACCCTCCTCCCATCTAGGGGGAGGCCAAGGAAGAATAAGAAGGAGGGGGCTCTCTCCCCCTCTCTCCTGATGGCGCCAGAACACCGCCCGGGGCAAGGATCGTGACGGCGATCTACATCAACAATCTTGTTACCGTCAACACCAAATTTCTCCCCCTCTATGCAGTGGTGTAACACCTCTTCTCCCTGCTGTAATCTCTACTTAAACATGGTGCTCAATGCTATATATTCCCAATGATCTATGGCTATCTTATGATGTTTGAGTAGATCTATTTTGTCATATGGGTTGATAGATGATTATGATTGGTTTCAACTATATATTTTATTTTTGTGCTGTCCTACAGTGTCCTCTGTGTCGCACAAACATGAGGGATCCCCGTTGTATGGTGTTGCAATACGTTCATGGTTCATATATGGTGGGTGGCGTGAGTGGCAGAATCACCGACCCGAGTTTGGGGGTCATTGCGTATGGGATAAAGAGGACTTGATACTTAATTCTATGGTTGGGTTTTACGACCTTAATGATCTTTAGTAGTTGCGGATGCTTGCTAGAATTCCAATCATAAGTGCATATGATCCAAGTAGAGAAAGTATGTGATACTCTCCAACGTATCCATAATTTTGATTGTTCCATGCTATTATATTATCTGTTTTAGATGTTTTATATGCATTAATATGCCCTTTTATATTTTTTGGGGGACTAACCTATTAACCTAGATCCTAGTGCCAGTTTTTGTTTTTTCCTTGTTTTTGAGTTTTATAGCAAAGGAATATCAAAAGGAGTCGAAACGGAATAAAACTTTATGATGATTTTTCTTAGACAAGAATTCATCCACAGAGCTTGGAGAGGGGGCCAGAAGATCTCCGAGGAGGCCACAATCCTGCTAGGCGCGCCCTGGGGGGCCCTGAGGGCTTGTGGGCCTCTCGGGACTCCTCCAACCCTAATTCTTGCACTATAAATTTCGATATATTCCTAAACCAACAGAAGCATCCACCAAAATACTTTTCCGCTGCAAGCCTCTGTTCCCGTGAGATCCCATCTTGGGGCCTTTTCCAGCAGCCTACCGGAGGGGGATTTGACACGGAGGGCATCTACATCAACTCTACTGCCCTTCCGATGAAGCATGAGTAGTTTACCACAGACCTACGGGTCCATAGCTAGTAGCTAGATGGCTTCTTCTCTCTCTTTGATCTTCAACAAAATGTTCTCCTCAATGTTCTTGGAGTACTATCCGATGTAATATTCTTTTGCGGTGTGTTTGTCGAGATCCAATGAATTTTGGATTTATGATCAGATTATCTATGAATATTATTTGAGTCTTTTCTAAACTCTTTTATGCATGATTAAATATCTTTGTATTTCTCTTCGAATTATCGGTTTGGTTTGGCCAACTAGATTGGTATTTCTTGCAATGGGAGAGGTGCTTAGTTTTGGGTTCAATCTTGCGGTGTCCTAACTCAGTGACATAGTAGGGGTAGCGAGGCATGTATTGTATTGTTGCCATCAAGGGTAAAAATATAGGGTTTTCATCATATTGCTTGAGTTTATCCCTTGACATCATGTCATCTTACTTAAGGCGTTACTCCATTCTTATGAACTTAATACTCTAGATGCATGCTGCATAGAGGTCGATGTGTGGAGTAATAGTAGTAGATGCAGGCAGGAATCGGTCTACTTGACACGGACGTGATGCCTATATTCATAATCATTGCCTTGGATATCGTCATAACTTTCCGCTTTTCTATCAATTGCTCGACAGTAATTTGTTTACCCACCGTATGTTTTCTTTCAAGAGAGAAGCCTCTAGTGAAACCTATGGCCCCCGGGTCTATTTTCCATCATATATTTTCAAATCTATAAACCAAAAAACCCAAAAATACCTTGCTGCAATTTATTTAGATTTACTTTAGTTTGCTCTTTTATTTATCCTTTATACCTATCTCTATTAGATCTCACTCTTGTTTGAGACTGTGAAGGGATTAACAACCCCTTTTTCCTGCCGAGTGCAAGTCTTTGTTGGTTTGTGCAGGTGCATAGATTGGAGACATGCTTCTGCCTCCTACTAGATTGATACCTTGGTTCTTAACTGAGGGGAATACTTATCTCTACTTTGATGCATCACCCTTTCTTCTTCAAGGAAAAAATCAACGCAAGCTCAAGAAGTGGCAGGAAGAATTTCTAGCGTCATTGTCGGGGACGTTCTACATCAAGCCTACCAAGTACCCATCATAAACTCTCATCTCTTGCATTACTTTATTTTCCATTTGCCTCTCGTTTTCCTCTCCCCCACTTCTAAAATGTTTTCAGAAAAACACAAAAACATTTGCCTTTTTATCCGCCCTTCTTTCGTTCGTCTTTTAGTTTGCTTTTTGGTTGGTTGTGTGTTAGATTGCTTGCTTTGTCATGATGTCTCAAGAAACACCAAATTGTGTGACTTTTGCAATACTAACAATAATGATTTTATTAGTACTCCGATTGCTCCCGCCACTAGTGCAGAATCTTATGAAATTAATGCCGCTTTGTTGAATCTTGTTATGAAAGAGCAATTTTTTGGCCTTCCTAGTGAAGATGTCGTATCCCATATGAATACTTTCATTGAGTTGCGTGCTATGCAAAATAAAAAATTTGTGGATACTGATATTGTTAAATTGAAGCTCTTTCCGTTCTCATTACGAGCTCGTGCTAAAACTTGGTTCTCATCTTTGCCTAAATATAGTATTGATTCATGGAATAAGTGTAAAGATGCTTCTATTTCCAAGTAATTTCCTCCCGCTAAGATCATCTCCCTTAGGAACGATATAATGAATTTTAAGCAACTTGATCATGAACATGTTGCACAATCTTGGGATAGGAGGAAATTGATGATAAGAAATTGCCCCACTCATGGTTTAAGTTTATGGATGATCATACAAAAAAATTATGCCGAATTGAATTTTGCATATAGAAATCTTTTAGATTCCACCGCGGGAGGTACTTTTATGGAAATTACTTTAGGAGGAGCTACTAAACTCCTAGATAATATTATGGCGAATTACTCTCAATGGCATACTGAAAGATCTTCCATTAGTAAAAAAGTGCATGTGATTGAAGAAATTAATACTTTGACTGGAAAGATGGGTGAACTTATGAAATTGATTGCTAGTAAGAGTTATCCTATTGATCCTAATGATATTCCCTTGTCCACCTTGATTGAGAAGAATAATGAATCTATGGATGTGAATTTTGATGGTAGGAACAATTTTGGTAATAACGCGTATACAGGTAATTTCAACCCTAGGTCGTTTCCTAGCAATTCCTCTAATAATTATGGTAATTCCTACAACAATTCCTATGGAAATTATAATAAAATACCCTCTGATCTTGAGAACAATATTAAATATTTCATTAATTCCCAAAAAGATTTCAATGCTATGGTTGAAGAAAAATTGCTTAAGATTGATGATTTGGCTAAGAACGTTGGTAGAATTTCTCTTGAGATTGATTCTTTGAAAATTAGATCTATGCCACCCAAGCATGATATTAATGAATCTCTGAAAGCTATTAAAAATTCTATTTATGAGTGTAAAGAAAGAACCGCTAGGATGCGTGCTAAGCGAGATTGGTTTGTGAAAGCGTGTTCTTCTAGTTTTTGCGAAAATAGTGATCAAGATCTTAAAGTGATTGGTGTGACTCCTATTGAATCTTTGTTTTATAATATAATCTTGATAAATATGGGACTGGAGATGAGTCAACTTTAGCTAGAAGGCGTCCCAATGGTTCGGAGTTTATAGATATTAATGAAAAAATGATAAAAGTGGGTTTAGAGAGGTAAAAACTTGAAGTAGCGATGAACCCACTATTTTGGATTTTAAGGATTTTAATTATGATAATTGTTCTTTGATAGATTGTATTTCCTTTTTGCAATCCATGTTGAATTCACCGCATGCTTATAATAAAAATAAAGCTTTCACTAAACATATTGTTAATGCTATGATGAAATATTTTGAAGAAAAACTTGAATTGGAAGTTTCTATCCCTAGAAAGCTTTATGATGAGTGGTAACCTACTATTAAGATTAAAATTAAAGATTATGAGTGCAATGCTTTGTGTGATTTGGGTGCTAGTGTTTCCACTATTCCGAAAACTTTATATGATGTGCTAGATTGCCATAAACTTGATGATTGTTCTTTGAATTTGCATCTAGCGGATTACACTATTAAGAAACCTATGGGAAGGATTAAAGATATTCTTATTGTTGCAAATAGGAATTAAGTGCCCGTAGATTTCATTGTGCTTGATATAGATTGCAATCCTACATGTCCTATTATTCTTGGTAGACCTTTCCTTAGAACGACTGGTGCAATTATTGATATGAAAGAAGGAAATGTTAGATTTCAATTTCTGTTAAGGAAGGGCATGGAATACTTTCCAAGAAAGAAAATTAATTTGTCATATGAATCTATTATGAGGGCTACCTATGGGCTTAATACCAAAGATGAATAGATACATCTATGTTTTATGCCTAGCTAGGGGCGTTACACAACAGCGCTTCTTGGGAGGCAACCCACTTTTATTTTTATGTTTTTTGTTTTTTGGTTTTGTTCTTGAATAAATACACATTATTACCTTTGTAGTAATTGTGTTTGGTGTTTTAATTAGTGTTTGAGCCAAGCAAGACCTTTGGGATGGTCTATGGTGACAGTTGATTTGATCTTGCTGAAAAACTGAAACTTTTGCGCTCATTGACAGAATTTTAAAAACACACAGAAGCATGCTTTTAATCTGAAGTTTTTACACAAGATTTATATACAAATTTCCCTGATTGTCCTAAGTTTTCAGAATTTTTGGAGTTACACAAGTATGTGTAGTTTTCAGATTGCTACAGACTATTCTATTTTTTGATAGATTCTATTATCTATGTGTTGTTTTCTTATTTTGATGAATCTATGGGTAGTATCGGGGGTTATGAACCATATATATTACACCAATATAAATTTAGAATGAGTTCACAACAGTACCTAAAGTGGTGATTTATTTTATTATACTAACGGATCTCATGAGTTTTCTGTTGAGTTTTGTGTTGTGAAGTTTTGAAGTCTTCAGTAAAGATTTGATGGACTATGGAATAAGGAGTGGCAAGAGCCTAAGCTTGGGGATGCCCAAGGAACCCCAAGGTAATATTCAAGGACAACCAAGCATCTAAGCTTGGGGATGCCCCGGATGCCATCCCCTCTTCCGTCTTCTTTAATTTCATCGGTAAATTTACTTGAGGCTATATTTTTATTCACCACATGATATGTGTTTTGCTTGGAGCATCTTGTATGATATGAATCTTTACTTTTTAGTTTACCACAATCATATTTTCTGTACATACCTTTTTAGAGGGACATGCATGAATCGTGAATTTATTAGAATGCTCTATGTGCTTCACTTATATTTTTTGAGCTAGGCAATTTGCTCGAGTGCTTCACTTATATCTTTTTTGAGCACGGCGGTGGCTTTATTTTATAGAAATTGTTGAACTCTCGTGCTTCACTTATATTATTTTGAGAGTCTCTAAACAGCATGGTAATTTTCTTAGGTTGTTAATTTAGTCCTAATATGATGGGCATCCGAGAGGGATATAATAAAAACTTTCATATAAAGAGCATTGAATACTATGAGAAGTTTGATTCCTTATGATTGTTTTGAGATATAAAGATGGTGATATTAGAGTCAAGCTAGTGAGTAATTGTAGATTGATAGAAATACTTGTGTTAAAGTTTGGGATTCTCGTTGCATGCATGTATGTTGAACCGTATGTGATGAAGTCGGAGCATGATTTATTATTTGATTGTCTTCCTTATGAGTGGCGGTCGGGGACGAGCGATGGTCTTTTCCTACCAATATATACCCCTAGGAGCATGCTATAGTACTTTGTTTTGATAGATAATAAATTTTTGCAATAAGTATGTGAGTTCTTTATGACTAATGTTGAGTCCATGGATTATACGCACTCTCACCCTTCCACCATTGCTAGCCTCTCTACTACCACACAACTCTCACCGGTGCATTATACCCACAATATACCCTTCCTCAAACAGCCACCATACCTACCAATTATGGCATTTCCATAGCCATTCCGAGATATATTGACATGCAACTTCCACCTTTCCGTTTTATTATGACATGCACCATCATTGTCATATTGCTTTGCATGATCGTAAGATAGCTAGCATGATGTTTTCGTGGCTTGTCTGTTTTGATGTCATTGCTACGCTAGATCATTGCACATCCCGGTACACCGCCGGAGGCATTCACGTAGAGTCATATTTTGTTCTAGCATCGAGTTCTAATTCTTGAGTTGTAAGTAAATAAAAGTGTGATGATCATCATTATTAGAGCATTGTCCCATGTGAGGAAATGATGATGGAAGCTATGCTTCCCTCACAAGTTGGGATGAGTCTCTGGACTTTATAAAAAAATAAAAGAGGCCAAAGAAGCTCAAACAAGAAAAGAGGAAAAAAAGAGAAAAGAAAAAATGAGAGAAAAAGAGAGAAGGGACAATGTTACTATCCTTTTTCCACACTTGTGCTTCAAAGTAGCACCATGATCTTCATGATAGAGAATCTCCTATGTTGTCACTTTCACATACTAGTGGGAATTATTCATTATAAGAACTTGGCTTGTATATTCCAATGATGGGGCTTCCTCAAATTGCCCTAGGTCTTCATGAGCAAGCAAGTTGGATGCACACCCACTTAGTTTCTTTTTGAGCCTTCATACACTTATAGCTCTAGTGCATCCATTGCATGGCAATCCCTACTCACTCACATTGATATCTATTGACGGGCATCTCCATAGACCGTTAATACGCCTAGTTGATGTGAGACTTTATCCTTCTTTTTGTCTTCTCCACAACCACCATATTCTATTCCACCTATAGTGCTATATCCATGGCTCACTGATACGTCGCTGTCGTATCTACTTTTCCAAACACTTTTGCCCTTGTTTTGGACTCTAACTTGTATGATTTCAATGGAACTAACCCGGACTGACGTTGTTTTCAGCAGAACTACCATGGTGTTATTTTTGTGCAGAAATAAAAGTTCTCGAAATGACCTGAAAATCCACGGAGCAACTTTTCAGAGTTAATAAAAATACTGGCAAAAGAATCAATGTCAGGGGGCCCACACCCTGTCCACGAGGGTGGGGGCGCGCCCCCTGCCTCGTGGGCCCCCTAGACGTCCACCGACCTCAACCCCAACTCCATATATTTGCTTTCACGGAGACAAAAATTAGAGAGAAAGTTTCATTGTGTTTTACGATACGGAGCCACCGCCAAGCCCTAATCTCTCTCGGGAGGGCTGATCTGGAGTCCATTCGGGGCTCCGGAGAGGGGGATTTGTCATTGTCATCATCATCAACCATCCTCCATCACCAATTTCATGATGCTCACCGATGTGCGTGAGTAATTCCATCATAGGCTTGCTGGACGGTGATGGGTTGGATGAGATTTACCATGTAATCAAGTTAGTTTTGTTAGGGTTTGATCCCTAGTATCCACTATGTTCTGAGATTGATGTTGCTATGACTTTGCTATGCTTAATGCTTGTCACTAGGGCCCGAGTGCCATGATTTCAGATCTGAACCTATTATGTTTTCATGAATATATGTGACTTCTTGATCCTATATTGCAAGTCTATAGTCACCTATTATGTGTTATGATCCGACAACCCCGAAGTGACAATAATCGGGATACTTCTCGGTGATGACCGTAGTTTGAGGACTTCATGTATTAACTATGTGTTAATGCTTTGGTCCGGTACTCTATTAAAAGGAGGCCTTAATATCCCTTAGTTTCCATTAGGACCCCGCTGCCACGGGAGGGTAGGAAAAAAGATGTCATGCAAGTTCTTTTCCATAAGCACGTATGACTATATTCGGAATAAATGCCTACATTACATTGATGAATTGGAGCTAGTTCTGTGTCACCCTATGTTATAACTATTACATGAGGAATCGCATCCAACATAATTATCCATCACTGATCCAATGCCTACGAGATTTTCACATATTGTGCTTTGCTTATTTACTTTATCGTTGCTGCTGTTACAATTACTACAAAACCGCTACCATTACTTTTGCTACTGTTACCATTATTTCCATACTACTTTGCTACTAAATATTTTGCTGCAGATACTAAGTTATCCAGGTGTGGTTGAATTGACAACTCAACTGCTAATACTTGAGAATATTCTTTGGCTCCCCTTGTGTCGAATCAATAAATTTGGGTTGAATACTCTACCCTCAAAAACTGTTGCGATCCCCTATACTTGTGGGTTATCAAGACTATTTTCTGGCGCTGTTGCCGGGGACCATAGCTCTATTCTTTGAGACACTTGGGATTTATATCTGCTGGTCACTATGAGGAACTTGAAATACGAAAGAACTAAGATTTATCCCTCAACTACGAGAGGAGGTAAGGAACTGCCATCTAGCTCTGCACTTGATTCTCCTTCTGTTATGAGTAAGCTTGCGACACCTAAACCTGCCTATGCTATTAATTCGGATATGTCGCATGTTATTGATGATGTCACTTCTACTATGCATGATACTTATGATGAAACTACTTCTATGCTTGATACTACTGTGCCATTAGGTGAATATCTTGATGAACAACTTGCTAGGGTTACAGAGAATGAAATTATTGAAAATGAAATTATTGAAGATAGTGATGATGAAGGTTCTCCTCCTAAATATGAATTGCCTGTTGTTCCTGAGGGTTATGTTATGGATGAAGAAACTGCTAGAGATTTTCTTGCTTGCAATGATAGATCTGATCTTAAGAAGTTATTAGCTAAACTAAAACAGAAAACTTTGAATGCTAGAATGAAATATGACCCTGCTTTTGCTACTTCACCTATCTTTGTTATTGATAAGGATTATGATTTCTCTGTTGATCTTGAGATAATTACTTTTGTTGAATCTGATCCTTTTTATGGCTATGAATCTGAAACTATTGTGGCACATCTTACTAAGTTAAATGATATAGCCACCCTGTTCACTAATGATGAGAAATCTCTCTACTACTATATCCTTAAGATATTTCCATTCTCATTAAAAGGTGATGTTAAAACTTGGTTTAATTCTCTTGATCCTAGTTGTGTGCGTAGTCCCCAGGATATGATTTATTACTTCTCTGCTAAATATTTCCCTACTCATAAGAAACAAGCTGCCTTGAGGGAAATATATATTTTGTGCAAATTGAAGAAGAGAGTCTCCCACAAGCTTGGGGGAGGCTTCTCCGGTTACTTAATGCTTTGCCTGATCATCCTCTTAAGAAAAATGAAATAGTTGATATCTTTTATAATGGACTAACCGATGCTTCCAAGGACCACTTGGATAGTTGTGCTGGTTGTGTTTTCATGGAAAGAACAGTCGATCAAGCTGAATTGCTATTGAATAATATGTTAACTAATGAAAATAATTGGACTCTTCCTGAGCCAATTCCTGAGCCAATGATACGTCTCCAACGTATCTATAATTTTTTATTGTTCCATGCTACTTTATCTACTATTTTAGGCAATATTGGGCTTTATTATCCACTTTTATATTATTTTTGGGACTAACCTATTAACCGGAGGCCCAGCCCAGATTTGCTGTTTTATGCCTATTTCAGTGTTTCGAGGAAAAGGAATATCAGACGGAGCCAGAAACCTAATTCCACCGCCGCAACTTTCTGTATCCGCGAGACCCATCTTGGGGCCTGTTCGGGAGCTCCACCAGAGAGGGCATCTACCACGGAGGGCTTCTACATCAACACCATAGCCTCTCCAATGAAGTGTGAGTAGTTTACTTTAGACCTTCGGGTCCATAGCTAGTAGCTAGATGGCTTCTTCTCTCTTTTTGGATCTCAATACAATGTTCTCCCCCTCTCTTGTGGAGATCTATTCGATGTAATCTTCTTTTTGCGGTCTGTTTGTTGAGACCGATGAATTATGGGTTTATGATCCAGCTTATCTATGAATAATATTTGATTCTTCTCTGAATTCTTTTATGTATGATTGAGTTATCTTTGCAAGTCTCTTCGAGTTATCCGTTTGGTTTAGCCAACTAGATTGGTAGTTCTTGCAATAGGAGAAGTGTTTAGCTTTGGGTTCAATCTTGCGGTGTCCTTACCCAGTGACAGAAAGGGTTGCAAGGCACGTATTGTATTGCTGCCATCCAGGATAACAAGATGGGGTTTTTATCATATTGCATGAATATATCCCTCTACATCATGTCATCTTGCTTAAGGTGTTACTCTATTTTTAACTTAATACTCTAGATGCATGCTGGATAGCGGTCGATGAGTGGAATAATAGTAGTAGATGCAGAATTGTTTTGATCTACTTGTTTTGGACGTGATGCCTATATACATGATCATACCTAGATAATCTCATAATTATTCGCTTTTCTATCAATTGCCCAACAGTAATTTGTTCACCCGCAGTAGAATACTTATGCTCTTGAAAGAAGCCACTAGTGAAACCTATGGCCCTCGGGTCTATTCTCATCATATTAATCTCCATTACTTTTTTACTTGCTTTGTTTTTACTTTGCTTTTTACTTTTTACTTTGCATCTCTATATCAAAAATACCAAAAAATATTATTTATCATCTCTATCAGATATCACCCTCGTAAGTGACCGTGAAGGGATTGACAACCCCTAATCGCATTGGTTGTGAGTAGCTATCGTTTTGTGTAGGTACGAGGGACTCGTGCATGATCTCCTACTGGATTGATACCTTGGTTCTCAAAAACTGAGAGAAATACTTACGCTACTTTACTGCACCATCCTCTCCTCTTCGGGGAAATCCAACGCAGTGCTCAAGAGGTAGCAGCCAACTCCTGATCCAACTCCTAAACCTACTCCGAAGAAGAGAGGTGTTCTATTTCTCAGTCCTGAAGATATGCAAGAGGCAAATAAATCTATGAAAGAAAAAGGTATTAAAGCTGAAGATGTTAAGAATTTACCTCTTGATGAAGAAATGCATGGTTTTAATATACCACCTATTGAAGAAACACACGATCTTGATAACCCGACACAGGTAGTAAAGGTAAATTCTCTCTATAGATATGATAAAGTTGGAATCCCATCTACTAAGTTTGCTAGCCAATGTTTGGATGAATTTGATGACTTTACGGCTAGACAAGAAAATTTCAATGCTTATGTTGGTAGAGAATTAAAGAGCAATGCTTACATGATTGGATGTTTGAGTGATTATATGGCTAGAGTTAAAGGTGAACTTAAACTCATTAGTAAATATGCTTCTATGGTTACCACTCAAGAAGAACAAGTACTTAAAGCTCAAAGTGATTTGCTCAATGAACTAAATAATAAACATGATTTTGCTGTTAGAGTGGCTACTAGAACTGGTAAAATGACTCAGGAACCTTTGTATCCTGAAGGCCACCCTAAGAGAATTGGGCAAGATTCTCAGAGAAATAATTTAGATGCACCTAGTCCCTCTAAAAGGAAGAAAAAGAAAAATGATAGGACTTTGCATGCTTCAAGTGAACCTGTTGTAGACACACCTAAGAATCCCAATGATATTTCTATTTCTGATGCTGAAACACAATCTGGTAACGAACATGAACCTAGTGATAATGTTAATGATAATGTTCATGTTGATGCTCAACCTAGCAATAATAATGATGTAGTGGTTGAACCTACTGTTGATCTTGATAACCCACAATCAAAGAATCAACGTTATGATAAGAGAGATTTTGTTGCTAGGAAGCACGGTAAAGAAAGAGAACCATGGGTTCATAAACCCATGCATTTTCCTCCTAAGCCATCCAAGAAAAAGGATGATGAGGATTTTGAGCGCTTTGCTGAAATGATTAGACCTATCTTCTTACGTATGCGCTTAACTAATATGCTTAAAGTGAATCCTTATGCTAAATACATGAAGTATATTATTACAAATAAAAGAAAGATACCGGAAGCTGAAATTTCCACCATGATTGCTAATTACACTTTTAAAGGTGGAATACCTAAGAAACTTGGAGACCCAGGAGTACCAACTATACCATGCTCCATTAAAAGAAACTATATTAAAACTGCTTTATGTGATCTTGGAGCCGGTGTTAGTGTTATGCCTCTCTCTTTATATCGTAGACTTGAATTGAATAAGTTGACACCTATTGAAATATCTTTGCAAATGGCTGATAAATCAACTGCTACACTATCGGTATTTCTGAGGATGTGCCTGTTGTGGTCGCAAACGTCACTATCTTAACGAACTTTGTTATTCTTGATATTCCCGAGGATGATAGTATGTCAATTATCCTTGATAGACCCTTTTTGAATACTGCAGGGGCTGTTATTGATTGCAACAAAGGCAATGTCACTTTTCATGTTAATGGTAATGAGCATACGGTACACTTTCTGAGGAAACAACCTCAGGTTCACAGTATCAATTCTATTGGAAAATTCCAACTATTATTATTGGAGGTTTTGAATTTCCTCTTCCTACTATCAAGAAGAAATATGATATTCTTATTATTGGGGATGTGCATATCCCCGTTGAGGTAACCTAGTGTTATTCGAAATTTCTTCGGTTTCATGTTATTCAGAATGAGTTTGTTAACAAGAGTTGATCAACCTTGTTAGCGGATTCCTTTTGATGATCATGAGATGGATGAAGTTAGAAGGCACAACCTTCTGTACCCTCTTTTTACTTTTTGTTATTTAGATTAAATAAAGTAAAAAATAGTATTTTCTGTCTGTTTTCTGAATTATCCATGCAATAAAAAATACCCTGAAAATAAAAGTTCTCCAAATGCCCTGCAAATTTAGTATGCTTTTTTATAGAATATTTGAGAATATCTGGCACTGAGAACACAGCAGGGAGAGCTGGCACCTAGCCACGAGGGTCCAGGGCATGCCCACCCCTATAGGGTGCGCCCCCCTGCCTCATGGGCCCACGGTGGCCCCCTCCACTTATTCCTGCACCCACACACTTCATCTTCCCCCCAAAAAAATTACCATCCAGCTCAAGCACGAGTTCTAGCTCATTTTGCTGCGATTTTCGATCTCCTTGCTCAAAGCTCCATTCACAAAACTACTTTGGGAGATTATTCCTTGGTATGTGACTCCTCCAATGGTCCAATTAGTTTTTGTTCCAGTGCTTTATTCATTACAAATTTTTGCTGCCTAGGTGACCCTGTTCTTGAGCTTGCATGTCAAATTTTTATGGTCCCAAGTAATTATAATGCATGATATAGGCTCTATGCACTTGTGGGAGTAGTTGCTATCAATTATATTGAGTTTGATTCACTTTTATTTTGAGTTACTAAAAATTTCAGAATTTTTTCTAAGGAAGAAATATGTCCAGGAAAATGTACCAAGGTGGTTCTTCAAGGAAGAAAGGACCCAAGCTCGCAATACGTGAGCAGGACGACGAACCACCAAGGGAAGCTGACATGCGGCCTTGTGAATGGTCGTCAGAGGAGTTTATGGTCAAAGCAGGCATCAAGGATGAATTTGATGCATATGTGCGTAATGCCGACCTTGAGGACTTCATGCAATATAAGTGCCTGCAATACTACTATTTAACTGACTCCTTTGTGAGAAGGTTTAAATTTACATCTTCGCGCAATTCTCAAAATGTCCTGTTTGATATTTATGATAAATCATATACCATGGACTTAGAAGATTTTACTACTGCTTGTAAACTCCCGCAGTGGGGCAGTGTTGATGAACCTCGTAAATCTGAATTTAAAGATTTCCTTGCTAGTATCACTGTGGGAGAATCTAGAGAAATAGCACAAGCTACCATAGGGAGCATTCATTTTCCTGCTATACATTATTTTGCTCTCTTCATTGGTAGACGCATTAACGATAAAGATGAACCATGTCACATGTGTGTTCCTGATCTTTGTGTTCTCAAGAGTGCTGTATTAGGTGATAAACAATAAAACTTGGGGGCAATTGTTGCACGTAGGTTGCATAATAACGGTTTAGTTGGAGACTTGTTTGGAGGGATTTATGTGACTCGTGTGGCTAATTATCTTGGTATACCTCCACATGAAAATGATAGGGAATTGCCTCCCGCTTATTTAGATTATAATGCCATGGTTAATCATCATTTTTTGAGAGGAATGAACAATTCCTCCAGTATCGACTAATCTTTGGCAGACGTCGCGCTGTCCATATTACTCTCCCTGCTCCTGCCCTTTTTGATTATCAAGCAAAAAGAAGATATGTTATCACCAGGGAGGAGGCAAACGAGTACGAGAGGAGGACGGAGGCAGCTTGCTGCCATGCTGCAGCTCAGGAAGCAATGGCTGCTGCATCTCAGTACGACCCCAGCTACAACTTCAGACATCAGCCAGGCTACCCATGGCCATAGACCAACTTAGGCCAAAAGCCTAAGCTTGGGGGAGTGCCTATTTTTCACCGACATTACATTCATGTTCACACACTCACTCTTGTTGTCGATGCTCATACTTTTTCATTGTACTATCCATGCTAGTTTAATTTCTTTTTCTAGCTTTCTTCTTGTGTGTTTGATAAACCTTAAGAAAAACCAAAAAAATAGTTAGTTTAATTTCCATGCTTGTAGTAGTAATTAAAATAAAACCCAAAAAGATTTCTCGTTCTTCTTTTGCTTGTTGGGAGCTTTCCCGTGTAAATAGTTTTATTTCTTTTTTTTCCTTTGGGGGTCGAGAGGAGAAGACCATAATGAAAATGTTTAGTGGCTCAAATATGCATGATTTTTGATTTAACCAAGAGCCCATATTACCTTGTCTTCTCCCTTGAATTGAATGCTTGCAGATTCCAGCTTAGTCCAATGCACGTGCACTATTATTATTATACACACTATTCGGTCGTGCAAGTGAAAGGCAATAAAGACGATATATGATGGACTGGCTGAGATGAGAGAAGCTGGTATGAACTCAACCTCTCTTGTTTTTGTGAATATGATTAGTTCATCGTTCCTGATTTAGCCTATTATGAATAAACATGTTTGCAATGACAATTAGAGATTATAGTTGCTTATGCCATGCTTAATTAGCTAGGAGCTTATAATGGTTTACCTTGCGTACCAACATGCTATTAAAATGGTTGTAATGTGGTATGATAGGGTGGTATCCTCCTTTGAATGACTCGAGTGACTTGACTTGGCACATGTTCACGCATGTAGTTGAAACAAAACCAACATAGCCTTCACGATATTTATGTTCATGGTGGATTATATCCTACTCATGCTTGCACTCGGTGTTCATTAATCTTAATGCATGTTCATGACTGTTCTCGCTCTCTCGTTGGTCGCTTCCTAGTCTCTTGCTAGCCTTCACCTGTACTAAGCGGGAATACTGCTTGTGCATCCAAACTCCATAAACCCCAAAGTTATGCCATATGAGTCCACCATACCTTCCTATATGTGGTATCTACCGGCCGTTCCAAGTAAATTTGTTTGTGCCAAACTCCAAACCTTCAAATGAAATTATGTTTTGTATGCTCCAATAGCTCATGTATCAACTAGGGTTGTCTGTATCTAGCATGTTATGCGGGTTATTCTCAAGAGGAGTGGACTCCGCTCCTCATTCACGAGAAAATGGCTGGTTACCGGGATGCCCAGTCCCATGCTCAAATCAAATCAAAATAATTAAACAAAACTCCCCCAGGATTGTTGCTAGTTGGAGGCACCCGTTGTTTCAGGCAAGCCATGGATTGATGCTTGTTGGTGGTGGGGGAGTATAAACTTTAACATTCTGTTTGGGAACCGCCTATAATGTGTGTAGCATGGAAGATATCGAGATCTCTTAGTTGTTATGTTGACAGTGAAAGTATACCACTCAAAATGTTATTCATCAATATTTCAAAATCGAGCTCTGGCACCTCTACAAATCCCTGCTTCCCTCTGCGAAGGGCCTATCTATTTACTTTTATCTTGAGTCATCACCCTCTTACTAAAAAGCACCCGCTAGAGAGCACCGCTGTCATTTGCATGCATTACTATTAGTTTATATTAGGTGTGACTATGACTGGATATCTTTTACCATGAATTACAATGTTTAGTCAGTTCTTGATCTTTAAAGGTGCTTTGCATTTATGTTTTGCAGTCTCAAAAAGGGCTAGCGAGATACCATCTTGTTATACCGCCTCGTGGGCCCCCTGGACGTCCACCGACCTCAACCCCAACTCCATATATTTGCTTTTGTGGAGAAAAAATCAGAGAGAAAGTTTCGTCGCGTTTTACGATACGGAGCCGCCGCCAAGCCCTAATCTCTCTCAGGAGGGCTGATCTGGAGTCCGTTCGGGGCTCCGGAGAGGGGGATTCGTCTCCGTCGTCATCATCAACCATCCTCCATCACCAATTTCATGATGCTCACCACCGTGCGTGAGTAATTCCATCGAGGCTTGCTGGACGATGATGGGTTGGATGAGATTTACCATGTAATCAAGTTAGTTTTGTTAGGGTTTGATCCCTAGTATCCACTATGTTCTGAGATTGATGTTGCTATGACTTTGCTATGCTTAATGCTTGTCACTAGGGCCCGAGTTCCATGATTTCAGATCTGAACCTATTATGTTTTCATGAATATATGTGAGTTCTTGATCCTATCTTGCAAGTCTATAGTCACCTATTATGTGTTATGATCCGACAACCCCGAAGTGACAATAATCGGGATACTTCTCGATGATGACCGTAGTTTGAGGAGTTCATGTATTCACTATGTGTTAATGCTTTGGTCTGGTACTCTATTAAAAGGAGGCCTTAATATCCCTTAGTTTCCATTAGGACCCCGCTGCCATAGGAGGGTAGGACAAAATATGTCATGCAAGTTCTTTTCCATAAGCACGTATGACTATATTCGGAATACATGCCTACATTACATTGATGAATTGGAGCTAGTTCTGTGTCACCCTATGTTATAACTATTACATGAGGAATCGCATCCGACATAATTATCCATCACTGGTCCAATGCCTACGAGCTTTTCACATATTGTGCTTTGCTTATTTACTTTACCGTTGTTGCTGTTACAATTACTACAAAACTGCTACCGTCACTTTTGCTACTGTTACCGTTATTTTCATACGACTTTGCTACTAAATACTTTGCTGCAGATACTAAGTTATCCAGGTGTGGTTGAATTGACAACTCAACTGCTAAGACTTGAGAATATTCTTTGGCTTCCCTTGTGCCGAATCAATAAATTTGGGTTGAAAACTCTACCGTTGAAAACTGTTGTGATCCCCTATACTTGTGGGTTATCACTCACGCTCATGTATTGCGTGAAAGTGGAAAAGTTTGAAAACACCAAAAGTATGAAACAATTGCTTGGCTTGTCCTTGGGGTTGTGCATGATAAAATACTTTGTGTGATGAAGATGGAGCATAGCCAGACTATATGATTTTGTAGGGATTGTTGGAAATATGCCCTAGAGGCAATAATAAAATGATTATTATTATATTTCCTTGTTCATGATAATTGTCTTTTATTCATGCTATAATTGTATTATCTGGAAATCGTAATACACGTGTGAATACTAAGACCACAACATGTCCCTAGTGAGCCTCTAGTTTACTAGCTCGTTGATCAACAGATAGTCATGGTTTCCTGACTATGGACATTGGATGTCGTTGATGACGGTATCACATCATTAGGAGAATGATGTGATGGACAAGACCCAATCCTAAGCATAGCACAAGATCGTGTAGTTCGTTTTGCTAGAGCTTTTCCAATGTCAAGTATCTTTTCCTTAGAACATGAGATCGTGTAACTCCCGGATACCGTAGGAGTGCTTTGGGCGTACCAAACGTCACAATGTAACTGGGTGACTATAAAGGTGCACTACAGGTATCTCCAAAAGTGTCTGTTGGGTTGACACGGATCGAGACTGGGATTTGTCACTCCGTATTACGGAGAGGTATCACTGGGCCCACTCGGTAGTGCATCATCATAATTAGCTCAAAGTGACCAAGTGTCTGGTCACGCGATCATGCATTACGGTACGAGTAAAGTGACTTGCCGGTAACGAGATTGAACGAGGTATTGGGATACCGACGATCGAATCTCGGGCAAGTAACATACCGTCTAAACAAGGGAATAGTATACGGGGTTGCTTGAATCCTCGACATCGTGGTTCATCCGATGAGATCATCGAGGAGTATGTGGGAGCCAACATGGGTATCCAGATCCCGCTGTTGGTTATCGACCGGAGAGCCGTCTCGGTCATGTCTGCATGTCTCCCGAACCCGTAGGGTCTACACACTTAAGGTTCGGTGATGCTAGGGTTGTATGAATATGAGTATGCAGCAAACCGAATGTTTTTCGGAGTCCCGGATGAGATCCCGGACGTCACGAGGAGTTCCAGAATGGTCCGGAGGTAAAGAATTATATATAGGTAGTGCTGTTTCGGCCACCGGGAGTGTTTCGGGGGTCACCGGTATTGTACCGGGACCACCGGAAGGGTCCCGGGGGTCCACCGGGTGGGGCCACCTATCCCGGAGGGCCCCGTGGGCTGAAGTGTGGAGGGAACCAGCCCCTGGTGGGCTGGTGCGCCTCCCCCTCGGGCCCCCCTGCGCCTAGGGTTGGAAACCCTCGGTGGGGGGGGCACCACTTGCCTTGGGGGGCACTCCACCCCCCTGGCCGCCGCCCCCTTGGGAGATTGGATCTCCAGGGCCGGCGCCCCCCCCCCGGGGGGCCTATATAAACGAGGGGGGAGGGAGGGCAGCCGCACCCTGTGTCTTGGCGCCTCCCTCCCCCTGCTACACCTCTTTCTCCTCCCACAGTTGCTTGGCGAAGCCCAGCCGGAGTCCTGCTGCATCCACCACCACGCCGTCGTGCTGCTGGATCTTCATCAACCTCTCCTTCCCCTTGCTGGATCAAGACGGAGGAGACGTCACGCTGACCGTACGTGTGTTGAATGCGGAGGTGCCATCCGTTCGGCGCTAGGATCTCCGGTGATAGGATCACGACCAGAACGACTACCTCAACCCCGTTTACTTGAACGCTTCCGCTCGCGATCTACAAAGGTATGTAGATGCATTAATATCACTCATGGCTAGATGAACTCATAGATGGATCTTGGTGAAACCGTAGGAAAATTTTATTTTCTGCAATGTTCCCCAACAGTGGCATCAGAGCTAGGTCTATGCGTAGTTCTTTATTGCACGAGTAGAACACAAATCAGTTGTGGGCGTAGATCTTGTCAACTTGCTTGCCACTACTAGTCTTTTCTTGCTTCAGCGGTATTGTGGGATGAAGCGGCCCGGACCGACCTTACACGTACGCTTACATGAGACAGGTTCCACCGACTGACATGCACTAGTTGTATAAGGTGGCTAGCGGGTGTCTATCTCTCCTACTTTAGTTGGAGCGGATTCGATGAAAAGGGTCCTTATGAAGGGTAAATAGAAGTTGACAAAATCACGTTGTGATTATTCGTAGGTAAGAAAACGTTCTTGCTAGAACCCAATTGCAGCCACGTAAAAGATGCAACAACAATTAGAGGACGTCTAACTTGTTTTTGCAGCGATTGTCATGTGATGTGATATGGCCAGAAGTTGTGATGAATGATGAATGATATATTGTGATGTATGAGATCATGTTCCTGTAATAGGAATCATGACTTGCATGTCGATGAGTATGACAACCGGCAGGAGCCATAGGAGTTGTCTTAATTATTGTATGACCTGCGTGTCAATGATTTAACGCCATGTAATTACTTTACTTTATTGCTAAACCGTTAGTTATAGTAGTAGAAGTAATAGTTGGCGAGAAACTTCATGGAGGCACGATGATGGAGATCATGATGATGGAGATCATGGTGTCATGCCGGTGACGAAGATGATCATGGAGCCCCGAAGATGGAGATCGAAGGAGCTATATGATATTGGCCATATCATGTCACTACTTTATATAATTGCATGTGATGTTTATTATGTTTTATGCATCTTGTTTACTTAGAACGGCGGTAGTAAATAAGATGATCCCTTATAATAATTTCAAGAAAGTGTTCCCCCTAACTGTGCACCGTTGCTAAAGTTCGTAGTTTCGAAGCACCACGTGATGATCGGGTGTGATAGATCCTTACGTTCACATACAACGGGTGTAAGACAGTTTTACACATGCAAAACACTTAGGGTTAATTTGGCGAGCCTAGCATGTACAGACATGGCCTCGGAACACAAGAGACCGAAAGGTCGAACATGAGTCGTATGGAAGATACGATCAACATGGAGATGTTCACCGATGATGACTAGTCTGTCTCACGTGATGATCGGACACGGCCTAGTCGACTCGGATCGTGTGACACTTAGATGACTCGAGGGATGTTAATCTGAGTGGGAGTTCATTCAATAATTTGATTAGATGAACTTAATTATCATGAACTTAGTCTAAAATCTTTGCAAAATATGTCTTGTAGATCAAATGGCCAACGCTCATGTCAACATGAACTTCAACGCGTTCCTAGAGAAAACCAAGCTGAAAGATGATGGCAGCAACTATTCGGACTGGGTCCGGAACCTGAGGATCATCCTCATAGCAGCCAAGAAAGCATATGTCCTAGAAGGACCGCTAGGTGAAGCACCCATCCCAGAGAACCAAGACGTTATGAACGCTTGGCAGTCACGTGCTGATGATTACTCCCTCGTTCAGTGCGGCATGCTTTATAGCTTAGAACCAGGGCTCCAAAAGCGTTTTGAGCAACACGGAGCATATGAGATGTTCGAGGAGCTGAAAATGGTTTTCCAAGCTCATGCCCGGGTCGAGAGATATGAAGTCTCCGACAAGTTCTATAGTTGTAAGATGGAGGAAAACAGTTCTGTCAGTGAGCACATACTCAAAATGTCTGGGTTGCACAACCGCCTGTCCCAGCTGGACATTAACCTCCCGGACAAGGCGGTCATTGACAGAATCCTTCAGTCGCTCCCACCGAGCTACAAGAGCTTTGTGATGAACTACAATATGCAGGGGATGGTAAAGACCATTCCTGAAGTATTTTCAATGCTGAAGTCAGCAGAGGTTGAAATCAAGAAAGAACATGAAGTGTTGATGGTCAATAAGACCACTAAGTTCAAGAAGGGCAGGGGTAAGAAGAACTTCAAGAAGGACGGCAAAGATGTTGCTGCGCCCGGTAAGCCAGTTGCCGGGAAGAAGTCAAAGAATGGACCCAAGCCTGAGACTGAGTGCTTTTATTGCAAAGGGAAGGGTCACTGGAAGCGGCACTGCCCCAAATACTTAGCGGACAAGAAGGCCGGCAACACTAAAGGTATATGTGATATACATGTAATTGATGTGTACCTTACCAGTACTCGTAGTAACTCCTGGGTATTTGATACCGGTGTCGTTGCTCACATTTGTAACTCACAGCAGGAGCTGCGGAATAAGCGGAGACTGGCGAAGGACGAGGTGACGATGCGCGTCGGGAATGGTTCCAAGGTCGATGTGATCGCCGTCGGCACGCAACCTCTACATTTACCCACGGGATTAGTTATGAACCTTAATAATTGTTATTTAGTGCCAAGTTTGAGCATGAACATTGTATCTGGATCTCGTTTAATATGAGATGGCTACTCATTTAAATCCGAGAATAATGGTTGTTCTATTTATATGAGATATATGTTTTATGGTCATGCCCCGATGGTCAATGGTTTATTCTTAATGAATCTCGAGCGTAATATTACACATATTCATAGTGTGAATACAAAAAGATGTAAAGTTGATAACGATAGTCCCACATCTTGTGGCACTGCCGCCTTGGTCACATTGGTGTCAAGCGCATGAAGAAGCTCCATGTTGATGGACTTTTAGAGTCTCTCGATTATGAATCATTTGACACATGCGAACCATGCCTCATGGGCAAAATGACCAAGACTCCGTTCTCCGGAACAATGGAGCGAGCAACCAACTTATTGGAAATCATACATACTGATGTGTGCGGTCCAATGAGCGTTGAGGCTCGCGGAGGATATCATTATGTTCTCACTCTCACTGATGACTTGAGTAGATATGGGTATGTCTACTTGATGAAACACAAGTTTGAGACCTTTGAAAAGTTCAAGGAATTTCAGAATGAGGTAGAGAATCAACGTGAACGAAAGATAAAATTCTTATGATCAGATCGTGGAGGAGAATATTTAAGTCACGAATTTGGTAGACACTTAAGAAAATGTGGAATCGTTTCACAACTCACGCCGCCTGGAACACCTCAGCGTAACGGTGTGTCCGAACGTCGTCATCGCACTCTATTGGATATGGTGCGATCTATGATGTCTCTTACCGAGTTACCGCTATCATTTTGGGGATACGCTCTAGAGACAGCTACATTCACTTTAAATAGGGCACCGTCTAAATCCATTGAGACGACACCGTATGAATTATGGTTTGGGAAGAAACCTAAGCTGTCGTTTCTAAAAGTTTGGGGATGCGATGCTTATGTCAAGAAACTTCAACCTAAAAAGCTCGAACCCAAGTCGGAAAAATGCGTCTTCATAGGATACCCTAAGGAAACCATTGGGTATACCTCCTACCTTAGATCCGAAGGCAAGATCTTTGTTGCCAAGAACGGATCCTTTCTGGAAAAAGAGTTTCTCTCGAAAGGAGTAAGTGGGAGGAAAGTAGAACTCAATGAAGTACTACCTCTTGAACCGGAAAGTAGTGCAGCTCAGGAAAATGTTCCTATGGTGCCTACACCGACTGGAGAGGAAATTAATGATGATGATCAAGGTACTTCGGATCAAGTTACTACTGAACTTCGTAGGTCCACGAGGACATGTTCCACACCAGAGTGGTATGGCAACCCTGTCCAGGAAATCATGTTGTTAGACAACGGTGAACCTTCGAACTATTAAGAAGCGATGGCGGGCCCAGATTCCAACAAATGGCTTGAAGCCATGCAATCCGAGATAGAATCCATGTATGAAAACAAAGTATGGACTTTGACAGACTTGCCCGATGATCGGCGAGCGATAGAAAACAAATGGATCTTTAAGAAGAATACGGACGCGGATGGTAATGTTACCATCTATAAAGCTCGACTTGTCGCTAAGGGTTATCGGCAAGTTCAAGGGATTGACTACGATGAGACTTTCTCTCCCGCAGCGAAACTGAAGTCCGTCCGAATCATGTTAGCAATTGCCGCATACTATGATTATAAGATATGGCAGATGGACGTCAAAACGGTATTCCTTAACGGCTATCTTAAGGAAGAGCTGTATATGATGCAGCCAAAAGGTTTTGTCGATCCTAAGAATGCTAACAAAGAATGCAAACTCCAGCGATCCATTTATGGGCTGGTGCAAGCGTCTCGGAGTTGGAACATTCGCTTTGATGAGATGATCAAAGCGTTTGGGTTTATGCAGACTTATGGAGAAGCCTGCGTTTACAAGAAAGTGAGTGGGAGCTCTGTAGCATTTCTCATATTATATGTAGATGACATCCTTCTGATGGGAAATGATATAGAACTTTTGGACAGCATTAAGGCCTACTTGAATAAGTGTTTTTCAATGAAGGACCTTGGAGAAGCTGCTTACATATTAGGCATCAAGATCTATAGGGATAGATCGAGACGCCTCATGGGTCTTTCACAAAGCACATACCTTGAAAAGATTTTGAAGAAGTTCAAAATGGATCAGTCCAAGAAAGGGTTCTTGCCTGTATTGCAAGGTGTGAAATTGAGCTCGGCTCAATGTCCGACCACGGCAAAAGATAAAGAAGAGATGAGTGTCATCCCCTATGCCTCAGCCATAGGATCTATTATGTATGTCATGCTGTGTACCAGAGCTGATGTAAACCTTGCCGTAAGTTTGGTAGGAAGGTACCAAAGTAATCCCGGCAGGGAACACTTGACAGCGGTCAATAATATCCTGAAGTACCTAAAAAGGACAAAGGACATGTTTCTCGTTTATGGAGGTGACGAAGAGCTCATCGTAAAGGGTTACGTCGATGCTAGCTTCGACACAGATCTGGATGACTCGAAGTCACAAACCGGATACGTGTATATATTGAATGGTGGAGCAGTAAGCTGGTGCAGCTACAAGCAGAGCGTCGTGGCGGGATCTACATGTGAAGCGGAGTACATGGCAGCCTCGGAGGCAGCGCATGAAGCAATTTGGGTGAAGGAGTTCATCACCGACCTAGGAGTCATACCCAATGTGTCAGGGCCGATCAAACTCTTCTGTGACAACACTCGAGCTATTGCACTTGCCAAGGAGCCCAGGTTTCACAAGAAGACCAGGCACATCAAGCGTCGCTTCAACTCCATTCGTGAAAATGTTCAAGATGGAGACGTAGAAATTTGCAAAGTGCATACGGATCTGAATGTCGCAGATCCATTGCCTAAACCTCTTCCGCGAGCAAAACATGATCAGCACCAGAACTCTATGGGTGTTCGATTCATCACAATGTAACTAGATTATTGACTCTAGTGCAAGTGGGAGACTGTTGGAAATATGCCCTAGAGGCAATAATAAAATGATTATTATTATATTTCCTTGTTCATGATAATTGTCTTTTATTCATGCTATAATTGTATTATCCGGAAATCGTAATACACGTGTGAATACTAAGACCACAACATGTCCCTAGTGAGCCTCTAGTTGACTAGCTCGTTGATCAACAGATAGTCATGGTTTCCTGACTATGGAGATTGGATGTCGTTGATGACGGGATCATATCATTGGGAGAATGATGTGATGGACAAGACCCAATCCTAAGCATAGCACAAGATCGTGTAGTTCGTTTTGCTAGAGCTTTTCCAATGTCAAGTATCTTTTCCTTAGACCATGAGATCGTGTAACTCCCGGATACCGTAGGAGTGCTTTGGGTGTACCAAACGTCACAACGTAACTGGGTGACTATAAAGGTGCACTACAGGTATCTCCAAAAGTGTTTGTTGGGTTGACACGGATCGAGACTGGGATTTGTCACTCCGTATTACGGAGAGGTATCACTGGGCCCACTCGGTAGTGCATCATCATAATGAGCTCAAAGTGACCAAGTGTCTGGTCACGCGATCATGCATTACGGTACGAGTAAAGTGACTTGCTGGTAACGAGATTGAACGAGGTATTGGGATACCGACGGTCGAATCTCGGGCAAGTAACATACCGTCTGACAAAGGGAATAGTATACGGGGTTGCTTGAATCCTCGACATCGTGGTTCATCCGATGAGATCATCGAGGAGTATGTGGGAGCCAACATGGGTATCCAGATCCCGCTGTTGGTTATTGACTGGAGAGTCGTCTTGGTCATGTATGCATGTCTCCCGAACCCGTAGAGTCTACACACTTAAGGTTCGGTGACGCTAGGGTTGTATGAATATGAGTATGCAGCAAACCGAATGTTGTTTGGAGTCCCGGATGAGATCCCGGACGTCACAAGGAGTTCCGGAATGGTCCGGAGGTAAAGAATTATATATAGGAAGTGCTGTTTCGGCCATCGGGAGTGTTTCGGGGGTCACCGGTATTGTACCGGGACCACCGGAAGGGTCCCGGGGGTCCACCAGGTGGGGTCACCTATCCCGGAGGGCCCCGTGGGCTGAAGTGTGGAGGGAACCAGCCCCTGGTGGGCTGGTGCGCCTCCCCCTTGGGCCCCCCTGCGCCTAGGGTTGGAAACCCTAGGTGGGGGGGCGCACCACTTGCCTTGGGGGGCACTCCACCCCCTGGCCGCCGCCCCCTTGGGAGATTGGATCTCCAGGGCCGCCCCCCCCCCCCCTAGGGGCCTATATAAAGGAGGGGGGAGGGAGGGCAGCCGCACCTTGTGTCTTGGCGCCTCCCTCCCCCTGCTACACCTTTTTCTCCTCCCACAGTTGCTTGGCGAAGCCCTGCCGGAGTCCTGCTGCATCCACCACCACGCCGTCGTGCTGCTGGATCTTCATCAACCTCTCCTTCCCCTTGCTGGATCAAGATGGAGGAGACGTCACGCTGACCGTACGTGTTTTCAACGTGGAGGTGCCGTCCGTTCGGCGCTAGGATCTCCGGTGATAGGATCACGACGAGAACGACTACCTCAACCCCGTTCACTTGAGCGCTTCCGCTCGCGATCTACAAAGGTATGTAGATGCATTAATATCACTCATTGCTAGATGAACTCATAGATGGATCTTGGTGAAACCGTAGGAAAATTTTATTTTCTGCAACGTTCCCCAACAGGGATAACCTTCTTTGTCCATGTTATTTTGAGAAGACATGATTGCTTTATTAGTATGCTTGAAGTATTATTGTTTTATGTCAATATTAAACTTTTGTTTTGAATCTTATGGATCTGAATAGTCATGCCACAATAAAGAAGATTACATGTTTTTATCATTTACCTACTGAGGACGAGCAGGAATTAAGCTTGGGGATGCTTGATACGTCTCCAGCGTATCTACAATTTTTTATTGTTCCATGCTATTATATTATCTGTTTTGGATGTTTTATATGCATTAATATGCTATTTTATATTATTTTTGGGACTAACCTATTAACCCTAGATCCCAGAGCCAGTTTCTGTTTTTTCCTTGTTTTTGAGTTTTATAGAAAAGGAATATTAAAAATAATACGATGATTTTTCTTGGACCAGAAGACATCCACGGAGCTTAAGAGGGGCCAGAAGATCTCCGAGGAGGCCACAAGCCTGGTAGGCACGCCCCGGGGGGGCACACCCTGAGGGCTTGTGGGCCCCTCGGGACTCCTCCAACCCTAATTCTTGCACTATAAATTCCCAAATATTTTCAAACCAACAGAAGCGTCCACCAAAATACTTTTTCGCCGCCGCAAGCCTCTGTTCCCATGAGATCCCATCTTGGGGCCTTTTCCGACATCCTGCCGTAGGGGGATTCGATCACGGAGGGCATCTACATCAACTCTATTGCCCTTCCGATGAAGCATGACTAGTTTACCACATACCTATGGGTCCATAGCTAGTAGCTAGATGGCTTCATCTCTCTCTCTTTGATCTTCAATACAATGTTCTCCTCGACGTTCTTGGAGTTCTATCTGATGTAATATTCTTTTGTGATGTGTTTTAACGAGATCCGATGAATTGTGGATTTATGATCAGATTATCTATGAATATTATTTGAGTATTTTCTGAACTCTTTTATGCATGATTAAATATCTTTGTATTTCTCTTCGAATTACCGGTTTGGTTTGGCCAACTAGATTGGTATTTCTTGCAATGGGAGAGGTGCTTAGTTTTGGGTTCAATCTTGCGGCGTCCTCACTCAGTGACATAGTAGGGGTAGCGAGGCACGTATTGTATTGTTGTCATCAAGGGTAAAAATATAGGGTTTTCATCATATTTCTTGAGTTTAGCCCTTGACATGATATCATCTTACTTAAGGCATTACTCTGTTCTTATGAACTTAATACTCTAGATGCATGTTGGATAGCGGTCTATGTGTGCAGTAATAGTAGTAGATGTAGGCAGGAGTTGGTCTACTTGACACAGACGTGATGCCTATATTCATAATCATTGCCTTGGATATCGTCATAACTTTGCGCTTTTCTATCAATTGCTCGACAGTAATTTGTTTACCCATCTTATGTTTTCTTTCAAGAGAGAATCCTCTAGTGAAACCTATGGATCCCGGGTCTATTTTCCATCATATATTTTCAGATCTATAAACCAAAAAAACCAAAAATACCTTGCTGCAATTTATTTAGATTTACTTTAGTTTGCTATTTTATGTATCTTTTATACCTATCTTTATTAGATCTCACTCTTGTTCGAGAATGTAAAGGGATTCACAACCCCTTTTTCACGTTGACTGCAAGTGTTTGTTAGTTTGTGCAGGTGCATAGATTGGAGACTTGCTTGTGCCTCCTACTGGATTGATACCTTGGTTCTCAAGTGAGGTACATACTTATCTCTACTTTGCTACATCACCCTTTCCTCTTCAACGGAAAAATCAACGCAAGCTCAAGATGTAGCAGTATGTTAGCTCATGCCTCTCCCTCGTATAAAATTGCAACAATGATCACCGGTTTAGTTATTGATCACCTAGGGAAAAATGACTTTCTTGTTGACAAAAGATATCTACTTTTATTGTCTTGCATTTTGCTCGTAGTATTCTTGCAAAGTACTTCTAGTTTTATTCTTGCAAACTTTTCCTTTCACCTACCAAATAGTTTTATACTTGCTCTAGGTAAGGCAAACATCAAATATGCGTAGAGTTGTATAGGTGGTCGATAGAACTTGAGGGGATATTTGTTCTACCTTTAGCTCCTTGTTGGGTTCGGCACTCTTATTTATCGAAAAAGGCTACAAACGATCCCCTATACTTGTGGGTTATCATGTATGTTGTTGCTTCCTTTAGTGGTGTCATGTGAACATCGACTACATGACACTTCACCATACTTGGGCAGGGAAGGCATTGTGGATTAATCAGTAGATGATGGGTTGCTAGAGTGACAGAAACTTAAACCCTAGTTTATGTGTTACTCCATAAATGGCTGATTTGGATCCATATGTTTCATGCTATGGTTAGATTTATCTTAATTCATTGCGAGAGGGGGTAATCATAAGTGGGAGGCTTGTTCAAGTAAGAATAGCACCCAAGCACCAGTCCACCGAGATATCAAATTATCAAAGTATCGAACGTGAATCAAACAAACGTGATGAAAGTAACTTGATGATAATTCCCATGTGTCATCAAGAACACTTTGCTTATTATAAGAGACCGTTCCAGCTTGCCCTTTTCTATAAAAAGGATTGAGCCATCTTGTTGGACCTTTGTTACAATTGCTACTTGTTGCTCATTATAAATTACCTTGCTATCAAATTATCTGTTACTGATAATTTCAGTGCTTGCAGAGAATACCTTGCTGAAAACCGCTTGTCATTTTATTCTACTTCTCGTTGGGTTCGACACTCTTACTTACCGAAAGGACTACGATAGATCCCCTATACTTCCGGGTCATGAAGACTCTTTCCTGACTTCATTGCCGGGAAGTGAAGCGCCTTTGGTAAGTGGAATTTGGTAAGGAAACATTTATATTATGTGCTAAAATTTACTGTCACTTGTTACTATGAAAAGAAATCCTTTCAGGGGTTTGTTCGGTGTATCTTCACCTTGACCAGAAGCAATAAGAGTTGTTGTCGGTGTACAGAAGTAGGGGCTTTACTTTGCACCCCTTTACCTGTGCACGGGCAGTCAGAGCCGCACCTGCGGCCACACTTAGCAGGGCAAAGGAGGGAAGCCGAAGCCACAAGACGATCAAAGCAACGCCAAGACAGAGACGCAAAGAGCAAGAGGGCGAGGTGGACTCCCTCGGCAAGACCCTTGCCGGGGCGGACTCCACGGCCCTCGCAAGGGCCTTGCCGGGGCAACTTGCCCAACACCAGCGGAGCGTGCCACCCTTGAGCCCGAGGTTTCGAACATCATCAACGACATTGGAACCAAGGCTCGGGAGGCACCCCCATGGTGGCATGCAGATCTTTGTGAAGACCATTAACACACAAGATCAGATAAGGACCAGAAGACGAGACCTCCGGCAATATCCTTGCCGGGGACGACCACAGTGCCACGGCAAGACCCTTGCCGGGGCCCCCGACAAGACCCTTGCCGAGGACATCAGCGGGGCCGCGGCCCGGCCCGCACGCACCAAGACCCGACCGTCGTTCCCATGCAGCTGCCAGCCCAGCTAACCAGGCGAGCACCTGCGTGGCGACATGCGGTCCCGAGGCCAACTCAGCAAGTACCTGCGTGGTGACATGCAGATCTTCGTGAAGACGCCGCCACCGCGCCAGCTTAACAGCCTTCCATCCTACATGGCGTTGCCCGCCTTGCTGGCCTGGGCGCGTGTCGAAGCAGGGCGAGGCGGCAACAAAGCGAGGGGACACCTCAGGGGCACATTTAATGCGTCTTGTCCCGTAATGACAGGCGATAAGCATAGCTATTGTACCCTTTCCACCTCCTGTGTGCCACTGTGGCACCTCCTTCGACTATAAAAGGAGGCCCGAGGCGTACTGGAGGGGGATTCAGCTTTTTGAGCAAGTGACGCACTGTAGATAGCTCAAGAACATTCATATACACACCAAAGCAGGACTAGGGTATTACACGATCTCCGCGGCCCGAACCTGGGTAAACGACCTTTGTGCTTGCTCTTAGACCCGCTCTTCTCACAACCCCGCGCCCGCCAACCACAGTAGGGATTCCGTTGATCCCATAGGTGTCGTTCTCACCGACGCGGGATCGGGGCTCGGTCGCCTCTCTTAACCAATCCAGCTCATTAAGATGGCAGCAGGCGAGGCCGTCGACCGCCCTCCTCGCCCAATTGAAGGTGCATGGGTATCGACCCACGCGCGCGTCTTCCCATATTCCACGCACCTGTCACCCACCATGTGTCATGCATGCGGCGTACGTGGCGCAAGGGGCGGGCGTAATGGGAAACGTGGACGGCGGTTCCAAGGCGAAGATAGTAAATGAGCAGCGGCCCTGCAGTCTTAAAGGGACATGCAAGCCGCCTCTTTACTGTTCACCGCAAGATGACGCAAGCATGCTTCGGTCACCCCAGGCATGATCCCCACGTCACGCATTCAACGGAAGTCGTGGGGAAGCGCAGCGTATGAAGGAGTTACTGCGATAAAAGTCAGCCCCGCTTGCCCGCGCACCGTTCTGGGCCTAGCCCAACAACGCGTCGCGCTTATGTGTGGCCCAGGGCCGGGGGCTCCTGTCGGTGTACAGAAGTAGAGGCTCTACTTTGCACCCCTTTATCTGTGCACGGGCAGTCAGATCCGCACCTGCGGCCACACTTAGCAGGGCAAAGGAGGGAAGCCGAAGCCACGAGACGATCAAAGCAACGCCAAGACAGAGACACAAAGAGCAAGAGGGCGAGGTGGACTCCCCAGCAAGACCCTTGTCGGGGCGGCCTCCACGGCCCCGGCAAGGGCGTTGCCGGGGCAACTTGCCCAACACCAGCGGAGCGTGCCACCCTTGAGCCCGAGGTTTCGAACATCATCAACGACATTAGAACCAAGGCTCGGGAGGCACCCCCATGGTGACATGCAGATCTTTGTGAAGATCATTAACACACAAGGTCAGATAAGGACCAGAAGATCCCATAGGTGTCGTTCTCACCAACAGTTGCCTCTCAACCTACTGAAAATATTTATTATGAGATTTCTTCACGTGTGTTAGAGAAACTGCTAGCTAATCCTTATACGGGAGATGGAACGGTACATCCCAATATGCACTTAATCTATGTGGATGAAATTTGTGGATTGTTTAAGCTTGCAGGTTTATCCAAGGATGGAGTTAAGAATAACGTTTTTCCTTTATCTTTGGAGGAAAGGCATTGACATGGTATAGACTATTGGATGATATTGGAGTATGGGATTGGAATCGATTGAAATTAGAATTTCATCGGAAATTTTACCCTATGCATTTGGTTCACCGTGATCGGAATTATATATATAATTTTTGGTGAAGGATAAAGTAGAGCGCCCACAAAACGAGTGAAGTAGTAATAAGGATGAATTGTTTCAGAGTATGCAGATAATGACTAATTATTAATTCAAACTGCTCAATGTACTCCGCTGCAGAATATCTTTGGGAAATGGTATAGAATTGACGAATTAGAAGTTGGTGGCGATCTTGCCCAAATCAGGTGCACATCAAGGTAGCAAAAGCCTCCCAATCGAATTCAGGAAGCTTCTTCTGAATCGACTGAAGCCAAACCGAAGCAGTACCAGAAAAATTCAGGGTAGCCATGGGCACCCAAAATTTCTCCTGAATTCCAAACATGTTAAAGTACTGCTCACACAAGGTCTTCCACAAACAGGGATTCATTCCCGTGAACTGCGGAAACCTGATGGAGGGGTGGGTTTGCCCGATCCCGGTAAGGATCTGGCTTGCATGGGTGAATGGGGGCGGAAGGGACATAGGGGAGCGAAGTATGAACTGACAGTTGGTCGGGGTAGACACTGACGCGAACGCCGGTGACAGCCCCCGTAAAAGTGCATCGTCGCCCTGGCCCTGAGGCTCGAGGGCACCATCCTCCGCGTCCTTCCTGGTGCTGATGTGGTCATGTAGAGAGGTTAGTGGCGCGGGTGGCACCGTAACGGTGGCCACAACCGTTGTGTCCTCGCATGTTGTCGTGGGTCACCCTTGTCGGAGTTCGGCGACCGCCGTGGCGAGCTGGTCGACGCGTCATTCCAGATCCGGGCACCATTGGACCAGGTCATCTAGCCTGGCGGTCATGGCCTGGATCGTGGTGGTGTTTGAACTGATGTCGGCATGAATTTCGTCAAGGGAGTTGGAGAGCTTGTCGAAGTAGTCCTTGAATGAAGGATCCATGGCGGTGATTCGATCCTTGGCCGGTTTCAGCGAGCGCCTCTCCACGTGCGCCAGGGTGGGGATCGGAAAGGCTCTCAATACCATATGTTAGCAACCTAACAATATTCTTCTCGATCTATTATTCTCACATGCGAATTTGAGTAGGAATAGTGGATTACAAACTCTGTTACATGAATTGAGGAAAGGGGGTTCGGGGTAGAGGAAGAACAGTTAGCCTCCGTCGTCGGGGTTCGTGATCCACCGGATGGCCCTTCACGCAAACGGCCAAGGGTAAGTGGGTGAGTTGTGATTCACACCCACTCCGTGCCCTAGACTCTTCAGTTGGGCCGGCATGCACGAGTAGGCCGAGCTGTCAGCGAGGCCACCGACTTGCCTTCTCGTGGGGTATGTATGTCAGTGCCACTGATAGGGGGAGAACTGGAGGGTGAATTAACTGAGATTGCACGATGATGAGAGAGAGGGGGGGAGAGAGAGAGAGAGAGAGAAGCGGACCGTTGGATTTCAATCGAGTAATTCAGGCACAGTCAACTGAAACGTGTTAATTTGTTCAGTTTTGCTAGAACTCATCTAGATGAGATATAAATTAGTCTTATTCACATTTTATAGCCATTGAATGTGATGCTATAAGATGCGTGTGTGCTAACGTGGGTTTTATCTGTTCTTGTTTTCCATGTGAATGAGACCAAATTAAATCTCATCTAGATGAGTTCTAGGTACTCTCTAGTTTGTTATCTTTCCAGTTGACTGGTCCATGGGGACGGGAGGTCACTTTCTCGTCCAATGGAAGTGATTGAACACCGTCCCCCTTCGTTCCCCTACACGCGCGAAATTCGGTCGCGAGATGTCGCAGGCCAATGTTTTCAGCCGAGACGCGCGCAGCAGGAAGCTGCACGACATTCGCTCATCCGGCCACGCCAAACGCCCAGCCAGCGACACCAGCGCATGCAGGAAGGACGCGGCGCCCAGGCCGGCACGCCACCACCACCCCCGCGGGACCGGCCGGACGAGTGGCGCTCCGCCAAGCTCGGAGCACGCACGCAACCCTCATGCCCGCGAAAGCCTCCCGTCCTCCACCGCACGGCGCAGCGAGCTATAAGACGGCGGCGCGGGCGCATCACCTCCCCGCATTCCCACGGAGAGAGGAGGCAGGCAGCCAGGCAGGCAGCGCTTGCCCCCGCCCTCCCTCCGTGCCCACGCCGACAGGGCCTCCCCCCTCTCGGGCGAGCGCCGGCGCCACCACCCACCACCACCACCCGGCCGGCCACGTAGCTAGCCCGGAATAAAATAAATTATCTATCTACGTACCTAGCCAGCCATGGCGTCCCTCTCCCTCGAGGACGTCCGCAACGAGACCGTCGACCTGGTAAGCCCTTCTCCTTCCTTCCTTCCTCGCCGTCGATCGGTTCGTTTCATTCCTCCATTGATCCGCCTTCACGTCTCGTGTGCATTGGACTGATTTGATTTGCAATTTTGCAGTCGACGGTGACGGTGGATGAGGTGTTCAAGACGCTCAAGTGCGACAGGAAGGGGCTGAGCGAGGCGGAGGGCGAGAACCGGCTCAAGCTCTTCGGCCCCAACAAGCTGGAGGAGAAGAAGGAGAGCAAGCTGCTCAAGTTCCTGGGCTTCATGTGGAACCCGCTGTCATGGGTCATGGAGATCGCCGCCATCATGGCCATCGCGCTCGCCAACGGCGGCGGCAGGCCGCCGGACTGGCAGGACTTCGTCGGCATCGTCACCCTCCTCTTCATCAACTCCACCATCAGCTACATCGAGGAGGCCAACGCCGGGGACGCCGCCGCCGCGCTCATGGCCGGGCTCGCGCCCAAGACCAAGCTGCTCAGGGACGGCAGCTGGGAGGAGCGGGACGCCGCCATCCTCGTGCCCGGAGACATCATCAGCATCAAGCTCGGCGACATCATCCCCGCCGACGCCAGGCTGCTCGAGGGCGACGCGCTCAAGATCGACCAGTCGGCGCTCACGGGCGAGTCGCTGCCGGTGAACAGGTACTCCGGGCAGGAGGTGTTCTCAGGCTCCACGGTGAAGCAGGGCGAGCTCGAGGCCGTCGTCATCGCCACCGGCGTGCACACTTTCTTCGGCAAGGCCGCGCACCTCGTCGACAGCACCAACAACGTCGGACACTTCCAGCAGGTGCTCACGGCCATCGGCAACTTCTGCATCATCTCCATCGCCGCGGGCATGCTCGTGGAGATCATCGTCATGTACCCGATCCAGCACCGCGCGTACCGCGACGGCATCGACAACCTCCTCGTGCTCCTCATCGGCGGCATCCCCATCGCCATGCCCACCGTGCTCTCCGTCACCATGGCCATCGGCTCCCACCGGCTGTCGCAGCAGGGCGCCATCACCAAGCGCATGACGGCCATCGAGGAGATGGCCGGCATGGACGTGCTCTGCAGCGACAAGACCGGCACGCTCACACTCAACAAGCTCACCGTCGACAAGACCCTCATCGAGGTGTGCTCCAAGGGCGTCGACAAGGACATGGTGCTCCTCTACGCCGCCAGGGCGTCCCGTGTCGAGAACCAGGACGCCATTGACACGTGCATCGTCAACATGCTCGCCGACCCCAAGGAGGCCCGCGCCGGCATTAAGGAAGTCCACTTCCTACCCTTCAACCCGGTGGACAAGCGCACGGCCATCACCTACATCGACGGCAACGGCGACTGGCACAGGGTCAGCAAGGGCGCGCCCGAGCAGATCATCGAGCTCTGCAAGATGGCACCGGACGCCGAGAAGAAGGTGCACACGCTCATCGACTCATACGCCGACCGCGGCCTTCGGTCCCTCGGCGTGTCGTACCAGCAGGTCCCGGAGAAGAACAAGGAGAGCGCGGGCGACCCGTGGCAGTTCATCGGGCTGCTCCCCCTGTTCGACCCTCCGAGGCACGACAGCGCGGAGACCATCCGCCGCGCGCTCCACCTCGGCGTCAACGTCAAGATGATCACCGGCGACCAGCTGGCCATCGGGAAGGAGACCGGGCGGCGGCTCGGCATGGGCACCAACATGTACCCGTCCACGGCCCTCCTGGGCGACAAGAACACGGCCGTGGACGGCCTCCCCATCGACGAGCTCATCGAGAAGGCCGACGGGTTCGCCGGGGTGTTCCCGGAGCACAAGTACGAGATCGTGAAGCGGCTGCAGGACAAGAAGCACATCGTGGGGATGACGGGCGACGGCGTGAACGACGCGCCGGCGCTGAAGAAGGCCGACATCGGCATCGCCGTGGACGACGCGACGGACGCGGCCCGGTCGGCGTCGGACATCGTGCTGACGGAGCCCGGGCTGAGCGTGATCGTGAGCGCGGTGCTGACGAGCCGCGCCATCTTCCAGCGGATGAAGAACTACACCATCTACGCGGTGTCCATCACGATCCGGATCGTGCTCGGGTTCATGCTGGTGGCGCTGATCTGGAAGTTCGACTTCGCGCCCTTCATGGTGCTCATCATCGCCATCCTCAACGACGGCACCATCATGACCATCTCCAAGGACCGGGTGAAGCCGTCGCCGAAGCCGGACTCATGGAAACTCGACGAGATCTTCGCGACGGGGGTGGTGCTGGGCACGTACATGGCGCTGGTCACCGTGGTCTTCTTCTACCTGGCGCACGACACGGACTTCTTCACGGAGACGTTCGGGGTGCACCCGATCAGGGACAACGACCGGCAGCTCATGGCGGCGCTGTACCTGCAGGTGAGCATCATCAGCCAGGCGCTCATCTTCGTGACGCGGTCGCGGAGCTGGTCCTTCGTGGAGCGGCCGGGGTTCCTGCTGCTGTTCGCCTTCTTCGCGGCGCAGCTGATGGCGACGGCGATCGCCGTGTACGCCAACTGGGACTTCTGCGACATGGAGGGGATCGGGTGGGCGTGGGGCGGCGCCATCTGGGTCTTCACCCTCATCACCTACATCCCGCTGGACGTGCTCAAGTTCATCATCCGCTACTCGATCAGCGGCAAGGGGTGGAACAACGTACAGAACAAGGCAAGCTAAGCCCAAGCCCATGCATTGTTTTGCCAATGGCAATGCCGCGCCCGCTCCGCCGCCGTCGCCATTGTTGTTGATTCGTCTTTCTCCATTTCGTCCCAGTGAAGTGAGACACGTTTGTGATCTTGGCGCAGACGGCGTTTACCAACAAGAAGGACTACGGCAGGGGCGAGCGGGAGGCGCTGTGGGCCAGGGAGCAGAGGACGCTCAACGGCCTCAGCCAGCCGGCCGGCTCCGACCTCCTCAGCAACAAGGAGGAGCTCTCCGACATCGCCGCGGAGGCCGCCAAGCGCGCCGAGATCGCCAGGCTCAGGGAGCTGCACACGCTCAAGGGCCACGTCGAGTCGGTCGTCAAGCAGAAGGGCATCGACATCGACGCCATTCCGCAGAACTACACCGTCTGATCTGATCGATTGCTGCTCCGGTGGGGCGGCCGGAGAGGGTCGCTTGTGTTGCGTGGTTTTGAGCGAGAAGAGCAATGCTTGTACTACAACTATGCCGGTATACCTCTCTGTGTATACATCTCTCTTACTACTGCTGCATAGGTTTTCTTGTGCTCTCTATCTGACACTATCTGTAATACAAGTGTGTGGGAACGGTGCGTCTGCATCAACATTTTGTCTCTCTTGTCACAAACCTCTTGCTTCTCTCCCTGCTACTCCCTCCCTAAACAAATATAAGAGCGTTTCGATCACTACTTTAGTGATCTATAAACGCCCTTATATTTCTTTACGGAGGGGGTACTATGAAAACTGCGTGCGTGTGTGTGTATCCTGGCTAATGCACCTCCTACATCCAAAATCTCTTCTACCTTTTCAAATGAATGAACATCTCATAAACACAAAGAAATGGATAATTCTATGCATAAGAGAATATCCTAGTGATTCACATCTACCTACACAAAAACTCATAAACCTCATCTATCCTCAGGTTTACAGAAACACGATGGTACAGAAATGGGAAAACAATTCTAATCAACTCCCCCCCAAAAAAAATCCTACCTCGGCAGTTCAGGGTTTAGTAGATGTAAACATGGTTTATGCGTCTTAACCGAGCTTCCTTGAGAGAGCATCAAAATGGTCATGGCAACACGACATCCATAGCGATATATGTGACTATTTGCCGTGCATGCTTTGTGGATTGACCACGAGTATGGTTTCAGGTTTCGATATGATGCAGTAGCCCTTCATATAAGCAACTGCACTGAAGGCATCGCATCATTCTCTTGATCTCTCCAACTCCCTGATACAATCCTATGATAGCATGGTAGAATGAATCACGATATGGTATTCACCGCGAAGCCTTGATCGCCTTCCAGCAGGTGAATTCAGAAGGTATCATGTTCTCATCACTGGAAATCACAGCTTTGGCAGTTAGTTTTCCAGCCAATCCATGATACAGGAGGCCCCTGGCTCCAAGGCCACCGACTAGCCAAAAGGCACAATTGCTTCTCTCGCCTATAACATCATTTAGATAACCCAACAGTGGCAGGGATCCATTGGCTGTCAATGGAGGCATGGCTCTTATCCCAGCCCTTGCTCGTACATAATCCCATTTGCTTATTCCTGGATAAACAGCAGAAGCTTTTGGGAGCAGCTCTTCCATTGCAGTACGTGCTTCTTCATCAGATACACTTGGATCATGATTGTCAGACTTCCATTGCCAAGTTGACCCGACAGAAACGGTGCAGGGTCCTTGGAATGCCAGCCATGCATCAGACAAGATTGAAGGACTTTGACTGCCATATTTTTCTCTGCAAGTAAATGCAGCCATCAGATAGTTCCAGTTGGTACTGTAATGACTGTAAGCTCAACTTACATAAACAACTTACACTGTGTCCGATGGCAGTTGGAATTCAGCAATAACTCCTCTGCAGGTTCTAAGAGGCAACTTATTTGTAAGTTCTGGAAGTGAGCTAGCTTTGCCCCCAAGGCAGATGATCACTGCATCATAATCTCCTGCCATGTTGGATAAAAAAATGTTGGTACTCTAGCACAATTTCTTCAGTGAGCCATACAAGTGTCGACTTTTAACATTTTTTCTAACAGGAGCTGCTCAACTGATAAATTGTAATAAATTAACAAAAAATTGACGCTTCTCTTTAGCTTTAGGTAGTAATCACATCATCTATAATTTCAGTTCAAAGTGCATGAAGCCGAAATGTAGAGTATAACATTGTAAAGTCAAGAACTTGGGAGAGTGCACCTGAGTTTACCTGAAAGTTGTTGTAGATTGTCGATATGTTTGTTGTACAGACTGAACTCTTTTAGCTCTCTGGGTGATACAGATGTTTTCTCGGCCATATTTTGGCACGCAAGGAACAATGCCTACAGAAGCACAAGAATAAAGTATCTCAGCATATGAACATATCAACAATATATAAGATCAAAAAAAAAAACTGACGATGAGACAAAGCAGGAAGGCGTGCAGCACCTGTAAATATTTCCTAGGGTTGATGTTCAGTGCTAGTGGCATATAAACAGCAAGGTTGAGCGGAACACGTAACCCAGGGATGAGTCGCTGTGCGGCATCCGAATCAAGAAGTTGAAGGCTGCAACTCTGGAGGCAACTCTGAGCATTCTAACTTGAATAGGTCGAAGTCGAAGCAATTAAAACCATGCACCAAAAAACACAAAAAGGAAGCACCTGAGCATAAGCTTCGTAATCTCAGTCCAGCAGTACCTCTAGCAATATATCAGCAGCCTTCTCTGTCGTTGGTGGCCGCAAAATTCCCCTACTCAGTGGAAGGTATACTTATCAATAGGCCAAACATAAACAAAAACAAACGGTTAAAATATACACCCTCCGTTCCATATTAATCGCCGCTCAAATGGATGTATCCAGACATATTTCAGTGCTAGATACATCCGTTTGATCGTCAATTAATATGGGACGAAGCACTAGCTACAAGGAAAAACTGATTGCCTTCTCCAGATGAGGGCCTCGTCATCCCCACCATCGCCATCTGATCCAGCGATTCCATCCGCTTTCTCTGCGCTGCGCAGGAGATCCATGCTCTCTTTCCAGAATTCGCCTCCTCTCCAGAGAAGCTTGGCTGCAGTTAAGCAAGCAAATCCATGTGTCTGTCAAACTTATGCTAGAGCTGGACTCAAAACTGTACTCACAATATAGTGAGTGGAAGACAGAGTCGAATGCTTGTAGTGATGGAGGGGACCTTTTGGCGAGTACGGATGGAGAAGCCCTCCGGAGACCCCCGAGGCGCCTCCCCCGACGCCGTTCTCGTCGTAGACGTCCACCGACACGCGCGAATCCTTCGGGCTTTGCTGCAGACATGCCAGACAGCGTCGGCTGGTTCAGGCGACGCTCCCAGTCCCAGTTGTGTGTGTATAAGTAAATATAAGGCCAGGGGGAGGGGAGGAAGGGACCTTGAGGAGGTGCCACGCGACGGAGAGCCCCGCGAAGCCGGCGCCGAGGACGGCGTAGCGGAGAGGGCGGGGCCATCCCGACGGCGAGGACGAGGGGGAGGAGGCGGCGGACGTGACGGCTCCTCTGGAGCACGAGCGGAGGCTCTGGAGGAGGCGGGACCGGGGAGGAAGGGGAGATGAGGGATGTGTGCTGTGAGGCGGCGGCATGGCTTCACGGGCGGCGGCTACGGTCGTGGATGAGGGTGCGGCGGGTACTGTTCCAGATAGAAGGACGGCGGGCGGTGGAGCAGCGGCGCTATTCAGGAATTGGGGTAGGGCCCACCGGGAAAGAGACATTCGCCGTTCCGGGCTTGGAGGAATTGGGCCGCCCAGAGGTGCCTGGAAGCTGGAATCCAAGACACAGAAAAAGTAGCCGCTCACCCCCTCAAAAAAAAAGTAGCCACTTTTTCTCATAAAAAAAGAAAGAAAAGTAGCCACTTTTTATCATAAAAAAAATAGCCACTATTTCTGTCTGTTCCTTAAAAAAAGTGGACTACGCCTACAAAAAGGGCGGCCACGAAAGACAACTCATTATGCCAACTTCATTCTGAAAATTAATAATTTGATCATTTTGAGTTGTTTTAAAAAAAACAGTTGTAGAACAAGATATAATGTTTTTTTTAAAGGGAAGGCGCACAAAGCACCGACAACTTCATTTTAATCAGGTCTCAAGTACATGTACCTAACCTTGGCAATCTAGCTGAATAAGAAGAAGAGGGAGAAAAACACAAGTAGATTGCCTGTTCATTGATGCACGCAAATGCAGGCGCAGAAGAACTGTATAGAGCCTCATGAGCACAATCATTCGGAACACCATTGAGAACAAGATATAATGTGTACACATGCATAAACTATGGAAAAAAACATGATCATTTTGTGAGCAATAAACATCCTAGTTATTACTAGAATATAAATGGGGGCATCCACGTATGGTTGGGATGAGGTTATCTAAGAACATCCACCATGGCAATACAGCAAGGTGTAATATGCTCGACAAAGACAACATTCCATCACGACAGAAAATGCCCCACAACACTTCAACAACAATCAGAAAAACAAGCAATTCTTAAATTACCGAAGAGAGACTTTAGATCTATAATAGCATCTGGTGCAGTTTGCCCGTTAGTAAGCGTCTAAGCGATGTAACAAAATATTAACAAGCTGCATCCAGCTACTCCATCGGTAAAGAGGCATGCAGTTTCACCATATAGAACTATCCTAAAGTATGTCTCTCCACTATCTCATCATGTTTCTCCACTTATCCTTCAAGTCAACCTGCAATAGGACCCGCTAGGCGGTTACTAGATGAAAGATCAGTCACAAAAGAAAACTTTAGTGTAAAAATTCAAATACCCACCTGTGTTCTACCAATAAAAACGTCGGGATTGTGGCTCAAAATATCCTTCCAATTGCCGCTACCAAATCTTCACAACAGCAAGAAGGGAGAAGCGGTAAGAATAATAAAAGAAAATGGCACAAACTACGGTTTCGAGACAAAATTTAAACAGCAATCAAGAGATATTATCGAATAATGAATTCCAACAAGGAAAAAGACATACTGTTCAACGCCATTTCTTAGTGTTTCTTCTTCTACCGAGCTCCACCTCCTTGCCCTTCTACGCCTAGCTTTGTTTTCTGCCACTTGCAACGGAGAAACCAATATTCTCCTTGGGCTAGGCAAGTGCGGTCTATGTGATTGTGATCTTGAGCCATCAGGATCAAGCGAGTCCTCCCACTGCAAATAAGATCCCTGTGAGCATAGTTACCAAAATCTAATGTTTTAGGACTTCTGTCTAGAAGGGTGTCCTACATGATAAGAAAAGACTTTTAATCCCCAAAGCACTAAAATTCCACTTCTTATTTTAATTAAACTACTCCCTCCGTCCCAAAATTCTTGTCTTAGATTTTTCTAGATACGGATGTATCTAACACTAAAACGTAACTTAGATACATCCGTATTTGAACAAATCTAAGACAAGAATTTTGGGACGGAGGGAGTACATCATAGTTTACTTCTGGAGATGTACATAGCTAGCCAATGTGCATGGAGAATACTGAAGATCACATTTTACTAAGGATTAGTCATCATATAAATTTAAGTATTAACTTACATACTGTACAAAGAAAGTAGTATTAACTTACAAAAGTTCAGTAATATATCAATCGCACAAGTACCAACACATATTTGCTGTATGTTGAAATGCTGATTTGATCATCTTTTGCCATGTATAAGAAACCAGCTTGTCCAAAAAACATATGTCCGCATAACTTTTAACTTATACTCCCTCCGTTCACAAATATAAGATGTTCTAACTTTTTGTGAATTGGATGTATATGGACATGTTTTAGTGAGTTTGTTCACTCATTTCTGTCCGTATGTAGTCTATATTGAAATATCCAAAGAATCTTGTATATGTGAACAGAGAGAGTATTATCTAGTTTCTCTAGAAAGCAACAGAACTGAAGGCGGCAGTGAAAAGTAGCAACATAATAATTGTGATCTTATCAAAGTAACTTATACAAACAAATAGATAGTGTTTTAAGGCATTTATTTATATCATAAAGCGTTGTGATAGCATTAGTTTCCTAGATAAATTATAATTAAGATAACCCAGTTGTCTCCATTTGATATAACTCCTTGATCAAAGTGGTTGAAATATGTAAGACAAGTAATATGGATCAGAGGGAATAATACACAAGGAAACTCACCAGAAGAGATTGTGCTGTAGGGTTCCAATCCATAAGACTTGATGGCGTGCCTTTTCTCAATGTCTCGCCTTGGTCATTAACAGCACTTGGACCAGCAACGCTACAATTCGCAGCCTGATTGTTCAATTCTTCATCATTAATATGAACTGCCTTATCCATCCTTGCAGCCAACACCTTATCTGCAGCTGCTTTTGCGGCTGGTAATGGATCATCCACCACATTATGAAGGTCAGCACACCTTGATTTGAGGTCATGTATGACCTTATGAACTTGAGGGGTTGAAATTCGGTCTTCAATTCTGCTCAAAATTTCACGTGCTTTTTCTTCCCCAGCTGTAAGTTCCAAAATTGCACCATCAATGATAGGCATAAAATAACCTTCTGGCGCAGTTGGATCTAAATGCAACAATGTAAAATAATTCCAAACTACAATTCTAAGCACATGAGTGATGCACGAAATAGAACAGGCCCAGAAAACAGGAATCCCAAATGGAAGTTGCACTGGTCATCAAAGACTTAGCAGTAAGGCCATGAAACGCAGGAGAAGAGCTGAAGGGGTCACTCATTTTCCTATTGAGGACAGGTGCACAAACAACAACTCCAAACATTAAACATCCGCGGCCTATACTTGGTCTAATCTACCAAGTATGTACGAACACACAAAATCAACTAGAAACAAAAATGTGGCTCAAACAAAATATGCTCAAAACAATTATTTATGGAACCACAACAAATTATACTAGCATGTAAAACATATACTCCCTCCATACCCAAATATAAGACTTTTGGAATTTGCACTACCTTTCCTGAATCACTCGGTCACTGTACAATTTTTTTTTCGTTTCTGAAAATGTCCCCGGATCTCCCTCACTCGGTCTCGGGTCTTTCTTCCTCACTCGCTCGCTCTCCCGCCGCCGCCTCCTCCTCTCCCCACAAATCGCCGCCGCCTTGCTCCCCCCGCCCACGCCGCCGCTGCCTTGCTCCCCTCACGCCTCCATTCCCGGTGCCTTCCTTCCTCTGTTGTACTTTCGGCGGCACCGCCTCAGCTGGTTACACCCGCCGCTACAAGCGCAGCGTGGACTTCTTCAGTTCAAGGTCATTTATGGCAAAGAAACCAGCGGTGCTAGCCTGGACGCCAAGATTTCTGAGCTTAGGTGTTGGATCTGCTCAAGAGAGGCAGGCTGTTCAAGTGTGCGACGCCGAAGGAGAAGATGGTGATGTCCGCGAGTCAAACCCAACCCGAGTACGTCAACGCGGGCAACGAGGTGCAGCACTGAAGCACGGAGGTCAACGACGTCTCGCTCCACGTCGCGGAGCAGGGCTCCGGCGCCGGCCTGGTGGTCCTCCTCCTCCACGGCTTCTCGGAGATGTGGCTCTCATGGAGCCACCAGATGTCCACACTCGCGGTACGCAGCCGTTGCACCCTCGCCCTCCGCGGCCGTCACGCTCCTCGACCACCTCTGCCTCCCCAAGCTGCGGCCCCTTTTATCTGTCTATGATCCTTGCTATGATTGCCTACTGTGTCTTGCGATTTACTCCATCATCTGTGATCCAGTGTCTGTGATTGCCTCCCCAAGGAGTGTTGTAGTTTCAACTCCAATCTTGTGTGAAATGGAAACTGTAGACATTGGTTACATCGAAATTGAAGCAAATGTGCTTGTAAATTGCACTCTTTTTACAATAGGGTGTAGCCACATCCAGGTGTATATTCTGAAAGCCATTTTCCTACAAATCCTTCATTAAAATTTGACTTATCACACCGGCTCGAATCATAACATGCAGATTCTGGATACAAATCCCCAATTATACTGTAACTGACATATACTTCCATCTGCAGCAGCAGAAACTAATAGAGTTGATTCGTGTGGGAAAAATAAATGAAGCTTTGGAATTTGCTCAAGAACTTGCACCAAGAGGTGAAGAAAATGCGAGTTCTACTGAAATTATCTCTTGAACTTCAGTTAGGACTATGGGTTCAAATCTTTATTAATCAAAACTCCCATTATATCTCTTGGTAATACCACTGATTTTTAAGACCATGCAGTGACATTACTTCTCTATGTGAAATGTTGGCAATTTTGCAGTAAGCCTTTCTGAAGGAAATAGAGAAAACAGTAGCCCTTCTGTTTTTTGAAGATGTAAAAAACTGTCCATACGGTGAACTGTTGGACGTTTCTCAACCCTTAAAGACGGCAAGTGAAGTTAATGCTGTCATTCTTACAAGCCAAAGTAACGAGAAAGGTCAGTAGCACGAGGATTATCTGTTTATCTATTTTGTAATTTAGTGTCACTGAGGCATATCTGCATCCACTTGACAGATGTACAGAACTTATATCAAACATCTTGTTTTATTTCGGAATAAGCTACCTTTTGGTAAAAGAATTTGAAACTGACAAGTGGACACCCAATCAAGAACAATGCATAAACTGACAAGTGGGGTATGTATTTACTCTCATTTTATACCTCAAAGCAAATCTAAGACTGAATTTTATCAAAAGGTTACATAACTACTGTAAAGACTAGGTTTAGACAAAGATTGAGTCAACTACACAACCGCTAAGGGTGGCGTTGGTGTTTATATTTATAAAGGGATTACATGTACAAGTACAAGTCATATAAGAAGCTACATACTCCCTCTGTAAAGAAATATAAGAGCATTTAGATCACTCTTTAGTGGTCTAAACGCTCTTATATTACTTTACGGAAGGAGTACAAGTCTAATAACTGCACATAAATATAATAATGTACGGCCAGCTGAAAACAGCAAACACTTGAGCTGATCATGCATGACTGGCGATGAAAGTAGGAAAACATGTTTCAGACGTGCCATTGGAAATTACAGTGCATGGGTAGCTAGCTGAACACTTGAATTGATTTAGTTTCAGCATCCAATCTTCTATTCAAAATTACAGTGCATGGGTAGCTAGCTCAACTTGCCATTTACTCTTGCCCGTGTCTTGCCTGAAGTAAAATTACAGTGCATGGGTAGGAGGTCCATCTGTTCACAGGCTAAATATGTGATCACCTCTATGTTTTGTTTGGTTTGATTTTCTTAAATACTAATTGAACTGTCTGAAATTATCATTTGCAGTGTGTTGTTGAGCATGTGGTCGATTTCACAACAGGAACGAATGATAAAGGTTTCATAAGCATGTCAATGGTTCACAATCATGAACGCTCTAGCTGACCAAGTTCACCAGAGTTGCATTTCAGGTTACTCCTGTGAGATAGAGATTATTTTTCTATTGTCGCATCTTGAGTCAAAGGCTAAAAGTATAACATATAGTATAGGCAACTTCATCACATCATTGCGTCTCAGAACCCCGCCAAATAAAATGCTGCGCTTTGTTGGCCAGAACAGAAGAATACTCACCTAGAATGCGGTATTTGGCGCGGACGGTCTCGTCAGCGGCGCGCCACGTCTCGACGGCGCCGTCGCCAACGATCTGCTCGGCCGCTAGCTCCAGGCGAGACGGACCGATCGCGGCCCACTCGGCCGCCAGGAGGTCCCTCACCCGCCGCTCCGCCTTGGCCCGGTCGCCAAACAGCCCCTTCAGCACGTCCTGCGAGAAGGCGTTCCCGACGGCGGCCTCGAACTGGTCCGCAGCAGCGAGGGCCTCGGAGGAGGCGAGTGCGGTGTCCCCGCCCTCCTCCTCGTCGACCGCGCGGCGCGCGCGGCCGCCGGGGCGCCCGAAGAGGGCCCGCGCGGCGGCGTCGAAGTCGGGCGCCGAGCAGGCGAGGAAGGCGGCGACGGCGAGGTGCGCGGCAGAGACGGGGGACGCGGGACCCGAGTCGGGGAGGGAGGCGAGGAGCTGGAGGGAGTCGAGCGCGGCGGCGGAGACAGGGTCGGTGTCGAGGCGGCGGAGGAGCAGCGAGCGGAGGAGGCGCGGCGTGGGGCGGTCGGGAAAGGGGAGGCCCGCGAGGAGCACGTTGGCGGCGGCGGTGGGGATGGAGGCGTCCCCTACGACGTGGTCTAGGATAAGGGACGCGTCCGCCGGCGTCAGCCGCGGCATCTTTTCTTGCCGCCGGTAGGATTTGGGGGCGAGAGGAGAGGGGGACGGCGAGGCGCGGTGATGGCCGGCTTCAAAACTTTTTTTGAGAGAGAAATTACAAAGTAGTTGACCCTTACAAGCACACTGAAATGCAAACACAAAGGACCATGAACACCTAGAATACCCTAAAACAACCATAACACAAAAAAATCTCCGGAGCCCAGTGTCATCATCCATAAATCTTGAGAGAAGACCTCTGCTGCAGCAGAAGGATCTGCAACCAGTCGCAAACAGATCATCATCTTCGACCACAGTACAATTGCCGCCACGCTGCTTCCTCCTTTCTTGACACCAGCGCTGAGAGTGCATGGACATCAATCCAACACACCTGCAACACCCGTCGCCATCTTTGGCTTTGAGTACCGCGAAAAATGTCCCTTCCGAAAGAAAGAGAACTCGAGTCATCCGACCGGTCCAGCACCGCGGCCGGGCCATCCGCCCGAGCAAAGCAGGATCTCTTCAAAACTTAGAGCATCAACAACTAGACTTGCAAATCCGGCCCCTCAAACGATCGTGGGCGCGTCCGTGTGCAGTGACAGGACACATCTCAAATTTTAACAGTTGCATCCGGACATCTCATATTAGATTCTCGAAAACTAAAATAAACCTACACTACGTCGGTCACCTAGCTACTCGTCATCAGAGATGTCGACGATCTCTGTGCCCGGCTCTGGCAGCATGGGCGGCAGCTGCAGCTCCGGCTCCTCCGACGGCTCCGGCTGCTCTGCTCCGGCCTCTTCCGCCTCTATCTCCGCATCGAGTTCGGCGAAGAGCGCGTCGGACGCCGCCTGCTCCTGACAGAGGAACACCCGGTTTTCCTTCACATAGGCCTCATCCTGGATGGCCTGCTGCTCAGCCATCTCCTCTGACTGGGCGACGCTAAACTCCGTCTCCGCATGCTCCATGTTGAAGGCCGGCAGCTGCTGCTCTGGCTCCTCCACCTCTATCAGAGCCATCTCCTCCTCCTCTTCCCTCGGTTGCTCCTCCTCTTCCCCCGGATGCTCCTCCTCCTCGTCTCCGGCGAACCCGTTGGCAGCCCGACAGCGATGCGGGCGACGCGCGCGGCTTGTTTCGCTCGGATCTCCTTCTGGATCTCGTAGCGCTTCGGCGTCAGCATTGCGTAGTAGGTGATCTTACTCTGGACCGGAGCGCCGGAGCGGGAGAAGGAGGAGGTGGATGGGCTCGAACTGGCGACATGAAGAGGGAGGAGGTGGATGGGTTAGGGTTGCGGGACGCCAGCCGGCTTAAATAGTCGGATTTGGTCTCGGCAAGCTGGAGCGGTGTCATGCGACGACGGGTTTTTGGACGTTTCCGCGTGGGACCCCGCCGTCTAACCGACATGGCGGGCGTGCCCAGGCGCCCCCATATCCCCGCCCCATATTTGAGCTGGATATGAGGGGTGTCGGTCAGCCCGGACGTTTGAGGCCCATTTGAGGGGCCCGTCTGGGTCGAAAAATCATGACCGGTGAGTGACCCGGTGGTTCGCCGGGCGTTTGAGGCCGATTTGGGGCGCCCGACTGTAGATGCTCCAATAGATGATGCAAATTTGAAAATGTAAAACTAGGTGATGTACAATTTACATCTTCATTGCATTTTACATATTCAAAAAAGTGTATTTTACATATTCAAAAAAAAGGCAACTTCAACAGATGATGTATTCTGATCATGTAAAAGTGCAACTCCAATAAGTAATGCAAATTGGAGATGTAAAAACTAGAAACTTCAACTACTGCTTCATCTGAAACATAATTCAAACACAATTCTTATTAAAAACATAAATTAAACGATTACTACAACTAACCGAAACAACTGCATCCATCAAACTAGTCGTCCTCCTCTGATGGCATCCAGTACTCCTCCTCGTCCTCATCTGAAGGCGGACAGAACTCCTCGTCGTCCTTCTTCGAGGACTTGACGGGGATCACCATTGAAGGGTTGGCCTCGTCCTCCTTCTTCACATCCTTCTTCTTCTTCTTCTTCTTCTTCTTCTTCTTCTTCTTCTTCTTCTTCTTCTTCTTCTTCTTCTTCTTCTTCTTCTGCTCGGCCTCGCGCATTCAGAAGTACTCCTGCTCGGCCTGAACAAACTTTGGATGCTCCCATGCGAACCTCGTCATCGTCGCCTCGTCACTATCGCCGGGAGCAACGACAATGGCAGGCCTCTTCTTCGTCTTCTTCGTTATCTCCTCCATCTGAATACCCTCTGGCATGAGGAACTCCACATCCGCCCGGGTCTCAATCTCCGGGAAGTTGAGGTCCATCTTCGGCCTCCTGACACGCCACACTGTCGGCGGTGGTGTAGGTACTGAGCCAGAAGCGGCGGCCAGCGTCGGTGAACTCGACGCCGAAGTTGCCGGACGGCTTCGCCGGCACACCGAAGAACGTCGTCTTGCTCTTCGGAAGCTTCTTCGGTGGCATGGCGACGACGAGGGTTGTGGCGATTGGGCGGCGGGCGAATCGGAGCAGCGGCTCGTCATGATTCGGGGCAATGGCGTCGGGGAAGCGACGGGGGCGGCGGCGGCTATGCGTGGGGCGGTCACCGAGAAGCGTCGAGGCGATGGGGGCGGTGAACCGCAGCGACGGCAGTGGGGAGTCGGGGCGACGATTCGAGGCGGAGCGGCAGCGGAGGAGCAGCGGATCAGCGGCGAGGGGCATCGGGGGTGGTTGACGGCTGGATCTGGCGCGGGCGGGCGACGGAGGCAGTGCTGAGGGCGAATCGCGGCTGCGGCGGCTGTGTGGCGGGTGGAGAGGGGAAAGGAAAGGAAGGGCAGTTGACGGTTGGTGCGCGCCCGCCGGTTTTACATCTCGATGCAAATTTGCTTGCATCTTCAGGTATTGTAGTTTACATTTTCTGGCCGATGTAAAAAGAATGCGTGTACATCATCTGTTGGAGGTAGGTTTTTGACCTCAAAATACAAAAGCTAGTTGTTTTGCGTCTTCATCATCTTTTGGAAATGCTCCTAGAGATTACATTCTCGTCCGACAACACTCATCACCTCATCCGGCCCATCCAAGCCAAATCGCAGCGTGATCATGAAATGACTAGCATTATTGCTGCTACGATGAATATTAATTATTAATTCGATAAGAAACGTTCCCCATGCTTTGTTAGATCTCTCTGATCATGATATGATTTTTTATATGATTATGTTTTAGCGCCAAATAAACGTACATGATGATAGTACATTGTCCCTCTTGCCGCCCGACTTCTCAGTCCTTGTCGGTGACACCGAGGAGGTGGTAATGGTGTTCCAAGTCATCGCCGCCTCCGACCTCAAGGTCGGTAGTAGCTGCGTCCATCGTTGATGCCCATTTTTTTACCGAAAAACTTTCCATCTATTCATTATTAATTATGGTAGTACAACGAACACCGAAAAAATAAAAATTGCATCCAAATTCATAGATCATCAGTGACGACTATAAGCACTGAAGCGAATCGAAGGCGCGTCACCATCATCCCTCGCTCGCCAGGCGTAGATCGGAAGGATCCAACGTGAACACACACTGATGTAGACAAAAGAAAACTGGATCCGAGCGGATCCATCAAAGACAATCACCGACCAAATCATGCAAGATCCGCAGGAGACACACCTACACACGCCCTCCGACAATGCTAGACGCACCATCGGGACGTGGGCTTGACAGGAAGAACTTTATTCCATCTCGAGCAAGCCCCAGCTGTCTCGTCTTCCTAAACAGGGCACAAACCGTAGCAGAACTCGAAGAAACATATAAAAAATAGAGTGGTTCCACCGGTAAGGGACAAGATCCACCGTGGCCCATGGCCCTAAGGTCACAGAAAAAGAGGCAAATCGCCACCGCCACCGATGGGAGGCAGAAACCCTAGCCGTATGTTCGCTTGATGCCCACATTGTGGTGTTCTTGTTCGACTTCAACAAGTACTAGGCCAAGGACAGTGAGGTGATGCTCCTCTCTAGCTAGGGTAAGGGTTGGCGGTGCCTTAGGACATGGATATCAGGGTGGTGGACTCAGACGACAGTTTGCATGTTTGGCTCTCTGACGGGCATCATGGAGGCGGTGGCTACTATGCCTTTTGGTCGTCTGGGTGACGAGGGGTGTAGCGGTGGGAGGGTCGAGCTATCTCATTGACAGTGGCGACGCCCAGATCCGGAACTGAAGGCTTGTGCCCGCCGCGGCTGTCTTAGGTGCCTTGTGGTGGTACAGGTGAGCTATCATTAAACCACTATCACATAGGTCATGCAATTGTTCCCATGCCTCAGCTAAGTCACCTCTTGAGCATCTTCTAAAATATTAACCCCATCTAATCTATACCTGTTAATAAAGAAAATAGGTATTTTTAGTCCGTCATGCTATTTAATAGAAAATCCACTGATGTTTCTGACATTAAACATGTAATACATATCAAACATTTTTTTAAATATCCATATCTTCTAAAATGTAACTTCAAATTTAACATGTTATACATGAAATTTGATTAGAAAAATATATGAAATTTGAATATGATGTTATTTTACCTGTTACCATTAAAAAAAACTATTTAGGATGCAATCTTAATCAACAGTGCATTATTCATCTTTATTTCATATCGGTAGTGATCCGGATTATGATGAACTTCTCAGCAAAATTAGGATTGAAGACGAAATTGAAGATCACTTGCCCGAGCCGTGTTTAAATTGAAGACATGTGAAATCTTAAACTTGTTGTTTTATAGGCAAAGACCATCTTTGTTTGGGCCGTAGCTACAAATACTCAGATTATAGACTACTTTTGTAAATTAAGAGCATGTGGTATTCTTTTCTGCCTTTTTGCTAGTACTCCCTCCGTCCCATAATAGGGAGTATAACCTAAGAGGGTCGGGACAGCATTAACTTTAGGAGATGTCTAAGAGGTGATTTAACCCACATGAGCTTGCATGTGATCTCAAAGCTAATATCAGCCCAGCTAAATCACGTCTTGAAATTGCTGCCATGCCTCAGCTTCACAAACACGGGAGAATATCACCAAGCGCAAACCAGAGCTTAGGAAACATTACAGCTGAAAAGTAAAACGAGACGCCTTGAGATCACAGGCAAGCTCACGCATCCGAGCTAGCAAGAGGACGCAGGCCACAGACTGCATTCTGCATTTTGTTCCAGCAAGGCTTCTGCACAGCGATCACGCGCAGGAAACAAGTTCCGGAACACCCAGGAGCCGGTACATAACATATTCAGCAACCGTTGCCACGGCACCTTCCTGTACATGCTCTTACATTTCATCATCATCATCAGTTTCTAACAGCACCACATGAAGCGTCAGGCAAACCCCACCAGCTCCACTGTCCTATGTAAGCAGCGTCCCCGCGTTCTTCTCCATATTTCATCACCTTACTCATGTACAGAGCCTAAGGGCAGCCTACTTCTGCGGCGGCGCCTTGGTGGGGGAGGTCGCCATGGCCCGTAGCCTCTTGACGACCTCCGTGAAGCTCGGCCGCTCCGTCGGCTCGGCCGACCAGCACTGCTCCATCAGCGATCTCCACTGGGGGTCGCATGACTCGGGCACCAGAGGCCGCAGGGTGTTGTTCACGATCCCACCTGTTTGCAGTTGGCGAAATGTTCAGAGAAATAAAAGGAGGCACTGGACTTGAAATAAGTAAGTGCGTTTACTGCGGTGTGCATTACAGCAGAGGTTTGCAGGCGTACCTATGATGGCGCCGTAATGCAAGTCAGCATAAGGCTCTTCACCAGTAAGAAGCTCCCACATCACTATTCCGAATGAGAAGACATCGACCTGCAAGCAAATCATGTGAAGGTAAATAGGGTGTGCGAGTCCAGAAGTGGTCAGTCAGGGGATGGGGCCATGCGCACTAGATGAAGGATGCAGCCTAACAAACCTTTTCAGAAACAAGGTTACTGCTGCCATTTAACAGCTCAGGAGCCATCCAGGGAAGTGTCCCTCGCACCCCACCAGAGATTAGTGTCTGGCATTTAACCTTTGATAAGCCCAAATCACCGACCTACAAACATAGCACGGTTGGTTACTGCCAAATCAAAAAATCTCCATGCTCGCTTTCTGCGCACAAACAAGGTGCTAGGGCACAGAAGTTATGTGTTGCTGTTATAAGGATTGTCCGAACTAATTTTCCTACTTGACAAAATATGCAGAAAACAGGGGTGTGAGATGGAGAGTATGAAGACTCTCACCTTGCATATAGGGCGTTGGGGATCTCTTAGGTTGACGAGCAGATTATCACTCTTCAAGTCGAAGTGCACAATGTTCTTCCCATGCAAATATTCCATGCCAAATGCAACATCCATCACAATTAGTAGACGCCTACGCCTATCGAATATCCTGCTGACAGAAGAAACTGATATTAAAAGTGTCACCATATGAAAAACATCATCTATTTGCACAAAACAGATAGAACATACTTTTCATGTCTTTGTAATGCTTGTCGAAGCGAACCATTAGCCATGTACTCAGTGACTGTTGCAACAGATCCACCTGGTCCATCCAGAACAACACCGTAAAAAGCAACGACATTTGGATGGTGCAACGATGAAAGCTTGCAAGCTTCATTCCAGAAATCAGTTTTCTGCAGGTACGAAACAAAGTTAGAGCGAGATAAACTGAAGATTGAAAAGAAGCGGCCATAAGTTTAACACGGACCATGCGCTGTTCCTCAGAAGGTTTTCCAACAAAACATCGATCGCTTATCCTTTTTATAGCGACATCAGAACCTCTCCATTTTCCATGGTAAACAGTACCAAAGGTTCCAGAACCTAGTTCACGCAATTCTTCAAGATCACTGTTCTTTATTATCTGCAATTGTAAACGCGTAGTTAAGGGTGATGTGTGTATTTAAAAGTGTATGGAAAGCGCACATATAATCAACTTGTAAATTGTCAACAACCTGAAGGTTATCGATGTCATCTAGAACTGGAACTCCTTGGCTTGTTTTGTCTGACTGTTTGCTCGGCGCATCCTGAACAAAATAAATAAATAAGTATTAAAATTGATCAAAGTACTAAGAACTACAAAGAAAAGAAAGAATTGCCACCAACCTCATTTTTTGGATCAAATACATCTCCAGGCAAATCTTTGTGATCCCCAGAAAATTCAGTTGGTTTTTCAGGAAATGGTGACTGCAGAACAGATGCTGCCACACCTTCAGCGACAGCTTGTAACTGACGCTTGACAATTTCTTCTCCATATCCTTTCAGAGACAAAATCAAATGACGAGAAAAATATTGATGTTAGTTCATATCAATTCTTAAAAGGATGTAACAGTTTAGTCTGTAGTGCAAACCAAATTATATACGATGAGATAGTATACTGTACCAACCTTTGCTTATTTGTGCAGGTTCTGGATATATATCCTTGAAAGTAGGGTCATGAATGAGTGGAAGATTGCCTTCTTCTAATAACATGGCGGCATTTGAACTTGTAATTGCAGGAACATGGCCATCCACATATGGATCTCCAGAAAGAACATGTTCCTTAGCCAACATGTTTGATGTTGGAGGTACTGCCGAAGCATTTCCAATTGCTTTCCAAGGATCCTGGTTTGAGAAAAGAGATTCTGTGTAAGCTGGTTCACGTGTAGCTTCGACACAATCAGTACTAGCTGCAGCCTGCAATACAACTTGACTACTAACATTATAGGGAGCGGAAACCATGCCATTCAGCATTTCCCCAGGATGATGTGCAGGAGGTCCAGCAGGAGACTGAACACCAGAGTAAGCAGGCCTCACAAGAAATCTTTCGCTCGGAACAGGATGTTCAATGGGCACACCAAGGTTGTTCTTGAGTAACATACTTGGCTGCTGGACAATCTCAGGATATACGTTGTTGGCACCAACATTTCGAGAGGGAGGTGGCTGTTCAGTATGTCTCACAACATTGTCATCTAGGATAAAAGAAGGAACAGGAAAAGCATTGCTAGTGCCCATGTGATAACCTCCAGCCTGAGATTTGTATATGGGACTGCCATCAATAATAACAGGTGGCTTCTCGACTATCCCATCGCCAGCAGCACCATGGGGAATAGCTGACTTCCCTTGCACAATAGATTCTGGAGGCGCAATAGGACCTAACTGAATTCCTTGCATCCGAGCATCGATAGCTCTGACATAATCATGAGGAACATCATGGGCATATTCTCCAATTGGTTCTGCTACTGGATGATTTGAATTCTTAAATGCACTAGCATCAATCCCTTGTGGATTGCTACTGACTCCATTTGCCAGGACTTGTGATGGCTGCATACTGTAAGGGTGTTGCTGCTGACGTTGGTACATGAGAAAATCTTCAGCAAGCGTGTGCGGAGGCTGCCCTACAAAAACTCCATTTGAAGTAGGTATACTGGAAAGAGGTACAGTAACCATGGTGGGTTGAACCAACGCTCCTGCATCTTGAGATGGTTCTGCTTGAACTGCTGGATTTCTGGCAGAAAGTTTTGGATCAAACTGGGCCATCATCCCTGCTGTGCTCTCAGCTCTGGGTTCTGATATGTAATTAGCAGATGTTACTGGAACTGCAGCTGGAACCTGTTGTTTGGTTGCATCCTCTTGATGGAGGCTGTAAAACACTGGACTAACATCAGGATAATTCAGTGCGCGAGGATTTCCCTGCTCCTGTATCATGTTATCCGAATGGGCATGCGGCAGTATTTTCTGGCACATCGTGCAATCATCGTACCTCACTGCTGGCACAGTAGCTGAGCTTACCACCACTGGGAATGCCCTCGAGCTCATCATCACTGGTGAGCTTGCTGTGCTTGTGAGTACCGTCTGGACGCCATATCTCTGAGCATCACTTGCCTGCAAAGTCGTATGAGGCAGAGGAGGAAGCTCTGAAAGTGGCTGCAGTACCCTGTAATTCGGATCAACTGCAGTTTGCATTGGTCTTGTGAAATGCAGATTCTCCAGAACACGTTCTGTACCTGCAGAAACAGGCCTCAAAGCACCAATTTGGGCACCCGTGGTCGCCATGGAGTTTGTTCCCAGAGTACTGGGCACATACTGGCTCATGTGCGCAGGCATCAGATTAGCGGACTGAGATACACCATGCAGACCAAATTGCTGTGCATTGACGTACTGGATTTGTTGAGGCTCTAGGTATGATTGTGGCATTTGCGAAGTATAAGCAGTAACCTGAGGCAGCTGCGGCGGCGGCGCATAAGAAGCAACTTGAGGCTGCTGCGGCGGCGCATAAGAGGCAACCTGAGGCTGAAGTGGCGGCGCATAAGAGGCAGCCTGTTGAGCCGGCTGCTGATGCTGTGCATAAGAGGCAACCGGAGCCGGTTGATGCGGCGGCGCATAGGAGGCAACCTGATGAGGCTGCAGCGGTTGTGGCTCCGACCTAAGCAACAAGGGGTTGTGCGCCGGAATGCCCATTGCCGGAGCTGACGCTGCGACAGCACTAAATCCTAGCGACTGCGGAAAGGGACTAGCATGGTTGGTGTGGCTCCCAGCTGAATACAAATATTCAGGCGGGACGGAAGGGGGCGGCACGGCCCGCGGCGACATACCTTCAGCGAGGCCGGCGGGCTCGGAGGCCTCGGAGTTGTGCGCGGACGAGCCGCCGCTGGCGACGCTCTCCCTGCGGCGGATGGCCGCGACGGCGTCCGCGGAGACGCAGTTGATGGCGTCGATGTAGCGCTGCCCGGTCTCGTCGACGGCGAGGTGCGAGCCGGAGCCGGACGGCTCGCCCCCGGAGGCCGGGAAGAGGAAGACCCGGAGCTTGGCGGAGCCGTCGGGCGCGGCGGCGGCCAGCTTCTCGTACTCCTCCAGCATGTTGTCGTGGTCCTCGGCGCAGGACACCGAGACGAGCGAGTCCAGGTCCTCCCCGGGGAGCTGGTACTTGACGAGCACCCCGCCGGCGGCGACGGCCGAGGCGGCGACGGCGGACTCGTCGACGGCCTCGACCTTGCGCATGAGGTCCCCGAAGGAGGCGGCGCGGGGCACGGAGATGAGGCGCATCTGGCCGCCCACGTAGCGCAGCGCCCCGTCCCCGGACCTCGGCGCGATCCGCCCCCCGTAGCTGCACAGCAGCTTCACCTTCCCCGCCCCGGCCTCCTCCTCCCCCGCCCCCGGCCCCGCCAAACGCGCGCTCGGGCTCCCCGTGTCCGCCGTCCCCCTGCTCGCCATCGTCGCCGCCGCCGTCCTAGGGCTCGGGCCGCCGCGGAATCACGTGGGGCGCGGCGCGGAACGGCCGGAGGTGGGGATAAATTCCAACTTGTCCTCCTGTCTATCCGCGCGGGCGCGGGCTTTCTCGGCGGGCTGCGCTAACAGAGCGGAAAAAGAGCACGGCGCGGCCGCTGGTTATATCGGACCGGAGCGCGGAGTGGCTGAATCAGTAGTACAGCAGTGCGCGATGCGGTGAGAGCAACTGCGAGCGACGGTGGATGGGGATGGGTTAAACTCGGCGTGGACCGGATTGGTAGATCACTTTTTTGGGGTGGGAGTCTGGGATTAATTAAAAATCGTGGGAGAAAGGGGATGCGCCGATGTGTCCCGTTGTGTGCCGTGTGCGTATCTAGCGCTGGCACGATAATAAAATACGGTAATTTTTATGTACTCCTTTTTCCTAGGGTTGTATTCTTTTTGTACTTATTACGATATACTGTACTGTACGTACTACTGCTAGTACTCCGTGTCGGTTTGCTGCACGAGCCGCGGGGGTCCGCTCGTGTGCTCGTGGGTGTGACTATGTTGGCCGCTTTCGTTTGATGGACAGACACGTTGCAGCTTGCCCAGTGCGTGCTCCTGTTGACCTCTCTTGATCTGGGAGTATAGTACGCCACTGTGTGTACCGGGTGAAGGCATGGCGCATGAGATGATGATGCATATGGGCCGACGTGTTTGTCATGGCCATGCAGGCGAGGCGGTTTTGCTGATGCTGCACACCGGTGCCGACATTGGCTTCGTATATCGCTGGTGTGCCACCGATGAGCTTTTCTCGTCCGCTGGAGCCATAGGTTCGGTCTGGTGCCTCCCCTTGTTGCCGCGTGTCCAGCGGGCTCATGCTCCTGTGGTGCTGTCCGGGAAAGAGAGGCACGCAGACCACAAACACCAGAGGGTTGCCATAAACTAAGCGCGCAGGTAGCCACGCGTCAAGCGGCATCCCGAGCAGCTCGTCGTCGTCAGGAAACGAGCAGGCCAGAACAAGCCCTGTGCGAGAGCAGATCTGAGAATGGCCAGCGCCACTTAAACAAAGCTGAACTCTAAGAGCATCTACAACGGGACCTCTCAAACCCACCTCATACGCTCGGACGGACCGCCCGGTCATGATTTTTTGATTCAGACGGCCCTCAAACGTCCGAGTTGACCGGCACCCTCCAAATCCAGCCTAAACATGGGGCGGATATGAGGCGTCCGGGCACGCCTGCCACATCGGCCTGACGGCATGGCCCCACACAAAAACGACCGGAAACCGGCGGTCCGACAGACTCCAGTCCATCGATGTGGTGTGAACGCCGCGTGGCGCCGATCCGGCTCGCCGCGCAAGACGAAAACCGGCTATTTAAGCCGACCGACATCCCGCAACCCTAACCCATCCCTCCCCCCTCTCCACGCCGCTAGTCCGAGCCCATCCACCACCCCCCTCTCCTGCTCCGGCGCTCTGCCCACTCTCCGGCAATTAGCCATGGTCCGGAGCAAGATCACCTACTATGCAATGATGATGGAGCGCCACTACGAGATCCAGTGGCAGATCCGGACAAGGAAAACCGCGCGCGCCGTCCGCATCGCTGCCGGGCTGCCTCCAGACTCGCTGGAGCCGGAGGAGATGGCTCCGATGGAGGTGGAGGAGGCGGAGGAGCTGGACCAGCAGGTGCCGGCCTTCAACATGGAGCAGGCGAAGGCGGAGTTCGCCGTCGCCCAGTCCGACAAGATGGCCAAGCAGCAGGCCATCCTAGAGTCCGTCCAGGATGAGGCCTATGTGAAGGCTAGCTGGGCAGTCCGACGAGCTCTTCGCCGAGCTCGACACGGAAATAGAGGCGGAGGAGGCCGGAGCGGAGCAGCTGGAGGAGCCGGAGCTACAGCTGTCGCCCATGCTGTCGAAGCCGACGGAGATCGTCGACATCTCCGACGACGAGTAGCTAGTTGATCGACGTAGTACGCAGGATTATTTTAGTTTGCATGTTTTTGCATGGATTTGAGAATCTAATATGAAAAGTCCGAATGCAACAAGTGAAATTTGAGGTGTGCCCGATCACTGCCCGCAGACGCGCCCCCGCGGGTGTTTGAGGGGCCAATTTGCCATATGTGGTTGTAGATGCTCTAAGAGCATCTCAGAACGCTCCAAACCCGGCTCAAATGCCCGAGCAGACGGCCTCGTCACCAAATATCGACCCAAACGGACGACTCAAACGCTCAGGCTGACCAGTACCCCTCATACCCAACCCAACCATAAGGTGGATATGGGGCGCCCGTGCGGGTCCGCCGACACCGCTGTAGGTCGTAGCGGGCCCACCTGCAGCGACAGAAACTCTGTCCTCTCTCAGCGGTGCACCCAAATTTTAGTCCCATATCCTCGCGTGAGGTGGACGCCGACCGGCTAAAATAGTCCCATATCCCATGTTATTGTGTAGGTCTATCAATTCTCGCCGCGTGAGTAAGATAACTTGACACTAGACTGCATTTCATTAACTGATAATTGTTCATCTAGTGTCAAGTTCGTCTCATTCATGTAACCCTACTACAATGACAGTAGATTTTTATTTTTCTCATCGACACATTGTGATTAATACAAAGAAATACTTACATGAATGGTTTCCTTGTCAAGGAGATAGACCCTGACTAACATAGAAGATTCATAGTGATAGTCTATATTCTTAACAAAAAATGCAATGGTGTTAGAAGCTTATCGCTTCTAGACAACTCAACTTTTTAAACCGGTTGACTAGCTCGTCACACGGCGAGATGGGACGAATACGGGTGTGAACATCTTAACTATGAGCAATTTTTGATGTGCTATGACACCCCAGTCGGGCAAAGACGGAGGGATGATCTTCGTGCATGACCCTGCATATGATAGATGTTTTGAAAATATGGTATGTGGTTGCAAATGGTAAAATCTGAGGTCCGCTCAGTCATCGTCGGTGGACGTGTCTGCAGATGTTTGAGGACCCGAATTTGCAACATGAGGCTGTGGATGGTCTAAGAGCAACTCCAATCGGGCAACCCAAACGGACGCGCGGTTTGTCCGCTTTTTAGCCGTTTGGGTCGGCCAGGCGGACGGACGGCCGACCCAAATTTACACACGTATAAAGAAATAGAAAATGATAAACACGTGGCACATATAACCATAATAGAAACTTGATTAACCATAGGGCCGATCAACCGCCGGCCAAAGTCTACTTAAAACATAATTAAGCATTAATTAAAACTAAAATAAGTTCGTCCCCGCACGCAGCCCTAGCCGTTCGCTTTGTCCTTGCCCATGTCATCGTCATCGCCGTCGGTGAGGTCGATGAAGATGGGCGGCAGCCCAGCCCAGCCGAAGGCGACTTCATAGACCGCCAGGGCTTCCTCCTTCGGCGTCTGCTGCAGCGGAGGCAATGTGGCGACGCGGGTGCGTTCCTCCTCCTCTTCCTGCCGCTCCCTCTTCATTTGCAGCTCGCCATCAGCGTGCTCCTCCGCCAGCCTGCGTTGTCGCCAGTGCTCTAGGAACATGGCCTCATGCGTCGGTGTCGCGCCGAGCCAAACAAGGGGGTGCGCCGACCCACTCTCGCCATGTGGGACCACCGCGGACACCGAGAGAACGCGCTTCGTGTCTGGGCCGATTCATTTCAGGCGCAAATTTGGGCCAAAATTTGGTACGAGCATACGCGAAGCAGACGGGTTTTGAGAATGGGTCAGCGCGTTGGGCCAGCATTTTTGTCCACGAGAATCCAAACAGACGTGTGCAGATGAAATGAGTCGGCCAGTTCCACGACGATGCAAACGGACGTGGACAGACGAAATGGGTCCCCCGTTGTAGTTGCACCTCGGCCGAGCGCAGTTTCCTGTGTCTGCTACTCGAGAAGCTATAACTAACTTTCTCTTCTCTAAAGAAAATGACTAACTAATCCCGTCCTGGTCACCGTCGTCAGAAACGAGTAGATTAGACAAATGGTAGAGCAGATCCAGCGCCTCTTTAAACTTAAACAAAGCCTGAGCCCCGCACCAGCCAACCGCAGCTATGCCCGGTTCAA
>NC_041393.1:55750094-55753999 GCF_002162155.2 Triticum dicoccoides | reverse complement strand
AAAAAAAAGCCAACCGCAGCTTCTTCCCGCAAACAAATTTTACCCTGGTCAAACATGCGGCCCAGAGCGGCCGAATTTCGTGTTTTAACCCTTTTTGGATAGTATTTCAGCATCTGACTTCTGTTTAAAAATTTTTCAAGATTTGACCCTTTTGCTACCGCCAGGGCCTCTGGCGGTAGGGTTAGATAGCCTACCGCCACGGCCCATGGCGGTAGGGGTGCGACGGAGGGGATGGCGGCCGTTTGACTGCGCTGAACGTGGTTAAGCACCTACCGCCAGGAGCCCTGGCGGTAGGCTGTGCGACCCTACCGCCAGAGGCCATGGCGGTAGGGTCTTGTTTCAGTGTAATGTTTCTGTAACGAAGAATTGAAGGGCCCTGGCGGTAGGCTGTGCTACCCTACCGCCAGAGCCCATGGCGGCAGGGTCCCGTTTTTTATGAATTTAAGTTCAATTGCTTGCTTCTTTTCAAATTCAATATGACAGTAATATTATAGCAAGTTTCACAAATATGACAACAATATCACATATCTCAAACAATTAAACTTGGGCATCACATACACATTAACAAATTTGAAGTGCATAGAACATTTCAAACGAACTTCAACTAATTAGTAAACGGAGTTCCACATAGTTTCACAAATAGCAAACACATAGATTCACAAATAGCAAACACATAGTTCCACGTAGCTTCATAACCACTAGAAAAGTTCAACCAAACGAAGTTCAACCAAACTAAAAGAGCCAACTATCGAAGAGCATAATCAGTTGCTCCTTCCCCTCTTGGAGGTACGGTCCTCGTTACTCTCTGAACGAGTCTCTTCGGTCTTCTTCTTGGGCCGTCGAGGAACCGATCTCTGGAAAGGTTCCGGACTCAGCAAATCTTTCGTCTTCGGATTCCTCTTCTTCGGCAGCTGAGATGCTTGAGACGTTTGAGTTGCTGGAGGTCCATAATCTTCATCATACTCCTCCTCCCCGTTGCTCTCATCCTCCTCCTCCCCTTCTTCATATGTGGCCTCCTCCTCCTCCTCCTCCTCCTCATCCTCCTCATCCTCCTCCTCCCCAACCAACCTAGACGACGAGGGAGCATGGCTCGATGAGCCGATGATACCCTGTGTGGCTACAGGCTGATAAGCTTCAACTGACCCAGCTCCAGCACACCCAAGCAGTCCTACCAGCTTGCGACAACGCTGCACGAACTTCTGCACACACAATGAAGCAAGGTCATAATAAGTATCAGATCGACTGATTGCAAGTGAAAAAGATGCATCTGTTCCGAGGAGGCTGAAAATGTACCTTCATCGTCCCCCTGACTCTGGTCTCCGATGCTATGCTCCCGGGAAGATCACTTAGTGCATCTGAGGCATCGAAGATGCATCTGTTCAGCTCATCGGACTGCAACGGCATAAGTCAGTCACGATGACGAATAAAATATTTTAAAATCAACCGTCAGTTCGAACTTACCACTCTGTTGATGAGGGGTGCAAACTCCCTAAATCCACTGTGCATGTCTCTGATGCCGGTCTGGTATGCCTGTTCATCGGGGTCAGCCCACTCCAGCTCCACGATGTCTTCCGCCGTCCATCGAGGCCTGAGACGAAGACGGTGCTTCTGGCCATCATCGTACCACCTCATGTGTCGGCCCAGGTAATCATCCCAGTTAGTCACTCTCCTCTCCACGTCTTTACGGTACCTCCGTCAGTTCCACTCCGTCACATGAGTCTTATGCTCCTCTCCCCAGTCTGTGATCGACTGATTCTTCTGCCGGCTCATCCTGCAAGGCATAAGCAACAAGAATCATCATAAGCGCAATGAGATCATCATAAGAAACAAGAAACATGATGATCTCACGGAGAACAAAGAGCTCACAGGTGGAGCGCGTGGTCGTCGGTATCGGTGGGCTGGCCCGGTGGGGTATGCTAATAAATCCCAAACTGCGTGGCCACGCGTTGTGGCAAATGCCACTCGACGGCGTACACACAGATCATGGGCACGATGCACCGCCAGAGACCACGGTCCGCATTGCACATCACGTTCAGATCAAAGTCCCACTCTCGTTCTTGTCGATACGGGCACCAGATTACCTATTACATATACATTGGTAAGTTCGCACTCTCGGTCAATAGTGGAATCAAAGAGAAAGGTGTTGGGCGAGTTCATATACCTGCGTATGCGCCAAAGCGTCCAACTCGTTGGTGTAGGTCTTGTACGAAGTCTTGTTTAGGCCCGTGTAGAGTTTGACAACGTCCCACTCGTAAGCTACGGTGGGGTTTCGAGTCTCGTCGCCTTCTTCGCCATAGGCTTCCCATGGGCGTCTTCGCAACTTCTCCGGACGCCCCACCGGCAGCCGCTCCCACATCCAAATGGAGAAGGCCCAGACAAAGCCACCCATATTAGACTTGTCTCCCGTCCTCTGCGTTGCGTCGTCAAGCTGCAAAACATCAAATGAGGATCAGATATAAGAAAATGTCATGGACACACTTTCGTAGGTAGGTACGCAATTAGACACTCTCTTACCAAACGGTATAGGTAGGCGAGAGATGTCGTCCCCCAACTGTACCCTGCATCCCAGTCCGCTAGGAAGAACAGATACGCCCAGTTGGCAGAGTTCCCGGAGCTGTCTGGAAACACGACCTCCGAGAGAATATACCACAGATAGACCCTCGCGTACAACACCACAGTCGCCTCATCTGCGCCTTGGGGGCATGTCTTCCGGTGCTCCGAGAGCCAGATCAACGGCACACCGGATGTACGGTTACTCTTGGCACCGGGGCAGTCGCCGATGAGGGTGGTGACCCTCTCCTGCCAGTTGGCCCTCTCCACTCGACCGGTGAGTGCATGACCCTCGATCGGCATTGTAGTAATCATCCCCCAGTCCTCTAGGGTCACCGTCATCTCCCCGCATGGCAAATGGAAAGAATGGGTCTCCGGTCTCCAATGGTCAATCAGAGTTGTGAGAGCCACGTGGACAAGCGTCGGTGGCTGACGCTTGAACTGCAGCACGAAACCCAACAGACGGGCTCTCTTGAAGAACGGCACGTAGCGCTCGTCGTAGTCCATATGCCCATGAACCCCGTGACCCCTCATGCGCAGTGGCTGGAGCGTCTGTCAAAAAGTGAACACCAAAAAGTTAGGAAATCATTTTCATCAATCCGAGAACTTTGATCAAAATTTCTTTCATATCACTTACCTCTCCGTTCTCTATGAAACGGACACGATGACCCTGTCGAATGCCCAGTCTAGCATGCAGTACCGTGGGCCGATGTTGTCCGCAAGAGGTGGCCGCCTTAATAGAGTTTCATAAACAAAAGCATCATAAGCATAAGCATACATAAACAAACAATGAACTCAAATCATATCAAGATAAAATTTTAAGCATATTCCTCCAACAACATCTACTACACATGATGGATCAAATCATATCAACATGCATCATATCAAAAAAAAAACCTCCAACATACATCATAGCTTCATATTTTTAAACAAAATTTTCCAAACAACATCTTCATATCATCATATCAACATGCATCATCAAACTAGGGTTCATCTTCACACTAGATCATATCATCATATCACATGCATCATCAAACTAGGGTTCATCCCTTTATCAACATTACATCATAATTTTTTTAACAAAAAAAATTATGAACTAGGGTTCATCTTCACACTAACATATGAACTATTGATTAGAGTACATATCCAATACCACTACTTACTAAAGAACTAAGAACTACAACTACAATCAATCTTAGGTGAAAAAAAATCAATCTAAGTTCAAAAACATGAGGGATTTCAAGCAAATAATGCGTCGAATCGGTAGCAAGTTTGCAAAAACTAATTGGAGGGATCGGAGGAGCTTACGGTTCTCTCCTCGGGGCCATCTCGATCCGCCAAAACGGTGAAGAATC
>NC_041393.1:55717060-55750067 GCF_002162155.2 Triticum dicoccoides | reverse complement strand
GGAGGAGCTTACGGTTCTCTCCTCGGGGCCATCTCGATCCGCCAAAACGGTGAAGATCCAAGGGGGGGAGTGGAGGAGATCAGAGAGGGAGAGAGGGGCGACTTGGGGGAGAAAAGGATGAACTGCCGACGGGAGGGAGGGAAGGGGTGGGGAGATGGGCAGGGGCGCGGGGGGTTCGGGGCAAATAACTGTCCGGACCCTACCGCCAGGGCCCCTGGCGGTATGGTTAGACAGCCTACCGCCAGGGCCCTTGGCGGTAGGGTGCAACGGAGGGGGACGACGCCGTCTCCACGCGCTGACGTGGATAAGTTTCCTACCGCCATGGGCCGTGGCGGTAGGCTATCTAAATCTACCACCAGAGGCCCTGGCGGTAGGTAAAAGGGTCAAATCTCGAAAAAAATCCAAACAGAGATCAGATCCTGAAATACTATCAAAAAAAGTCAAAACACGAAATTCTGCCGCCCAGAGCAGCTGTAGCTGTAACTGGTCCCAGTCGCAGTCACACCTGGGAACTTGCAGCGACGCGTGCGCGCGCGACAGCGAGGCTCGCGGAGTGACGAGGCAGGCGGCCGTCGCTGTTGCACCGGCACGACGGTCCCGCGCCGCAGGAGCACAAACGCAACGGCATCAGCCATGTCGCTGTTGGTGTCCCCGCGATTAGTCTATTCCGGGGAGACGGGGCTCGTGGAAATTCAAAACAGAATTTCCGTGCTTCGGCTCGAAGGAAGGGAGGTGGGGGCGCGGAGGAGGCGGCGCGTGGCGAGGGGACGGTGCGGAATGTGCGGACGTGTTCGGGATTGGAAGACGGAGAGGGACGGACGGCAGGTCGCCGCGTGGCCGTCGCTACGTGTGGCGTCGCGGATGACGGCCGGGGACCCGGGGTGGTGTACGGCCTCGAGGCGGGGGAGGAAGGCTTGGAGATTTGGTGGGCGCGGCGTGGGAAATATCTCATACACCGGTGCTTGTGCACCAGACCTCTGTAGCATATTTTATTAAAAAAATCAAAAAAATGTGAAACAAAAAATGAGCACATTCACATGTCATTAATGTTTTTTGTTGCAAAATTTTAAATTAATATTTGAAATATTGCTCGAGATAAAAATAGCAAATTTAACATCGAATAGTATGTAGTGATATAAGTTTGGCTTTAGATTTGACACATTATCACGCTGATGTCAAATTTGTCATTTTTGCATCTCGAGCAATATTTTAAATTTTGATTCAATATTTAGTGAGAACAAACATTGATGTTGTGCGAATGTGCTCGTTTCTTTTCAACATTTCAAAATGTGCTAGGAGGTCCGGTGCACCTTTGTGCGGATACATTCTGTGGGGCGGGGCGGCTTCCAGATGGTGCAGTTGGGGCTTAAAATCACTCTCTTGATCTTTTAACAAAGTTTGGCACGATTTAACCTTCCTTTAGAAAGAATTTCTCATCCAACTTTTTTTTTGTGATGCCAACGTTTATGCTGTTTGGGTTGCATGAAAAACCATGGTGTATGGTGTTTCCTTCCTGACATTTCTCTCATGGGACTTGACCTCTTTGGCAAGAGGACGAGACGCCTAGAACAATGGCGTTGGAGACGGGGTGAAGGTAAATGCCATGGACCATGGCATTTTTCATGCAACCAAAACACCATGTTTGTGACAGTCATCAAAAAAGTCCGATGATAATTTTTAAAAGAGGCTCAAATCATGTTAAACTTTGACAAAAAGGTTAAAACAGTGATTCTGTCCCCAACATGGTGCTTTCCCATATTTCTTCGAGTTCGCTGCAAAGAGGGGTACCTTAAATCAGCTGTTTAAGAGGGGGGGGGGGATCTCATTTGGTTTCTACAACCATTGGATCTCGTCGGAACGGCCGCAACACCTCCTTCCTCCTTTCCCCACCTTTTCCCTTCTCGGCTAGCCCAACGATGATGTCTTATGTGTTGTCCTCCAACATAGGCATAATCATCGGCCTTCGCCACCCGTGCTCAATGTTGTTGTCTCGCCGTCCGCCTGTGCAGGGTGCCTTCTCCTGCCGTGTTTCTGAGACCATCCACATATACATTCTTCTTCTCTGCCATAGGCGGCCCACCCTGCACGGGCACCCGAACATTCATCTTTCGTCCCGCCTTCAACTACGACACTTGCCTCTAGCTTATTGATGGCAAGCTCTCGCCAGGCATTGATGACCCACAAGTATAGGGAATCACAACAGTCTCCGAGAGTAGCATTTCACCCAAGTTTATTGATTTGACATAAGGGGAGCCAAAGAATATTTATGAGCCTTAGCAGCTGAGTTGTCAATTCAACCACACCTAAAAATTTATTTCTCTGCAGCAAAGTGTTTCGTACCACAGTAATTTGATAGTTTGATAGTAGCGGTAACAATAGCAATAGTGACGATAATAGTAGCAGTAGCAATTTTGTGATAATTGTGACAGTAGCAGCAAGAGTAGTAACTTAGCAAAGACAATATGAGCAAAGCGTAGGCATTCGATTAGCGATTGATATTTGTGTTTATGAAATTCATCATGTAACAGTCACAACCTAGAGCGATACACAATAGCTCCAATTCATCGATCCAATGTAGGCATGCGTTTGTATATAATCATACATGCTTATAAAAAGAACTTGTATGATATCTTTTGTCCTACCCTCCCGTGGCAGCGGAGTCCATAAGAAAATCTAAGGGTACTTAAGATCTCCTTTTAATAGAGAATCGGATCAAAGCATTAATACATGGTGAATACATGAATCTCCTCGAATTACAGTCATCCCCGGAGAGTATCCCAATTATTATCACCTTAGGTTCTACGATTCAGAATAATAACAAGTGCATATAACTAGCAGATAGGATCAATAACTAAAATATATTAATGAAAACATAAATGCTTGAGATCTAAAATCATGTCATTCGGACCCTAGTGACAAGCATTAATCATAGCAAAGTTAAAGCATCATCAATCTCAAAATATAGTGGATACTAGGGATCAAGCCCTAATAAATTGACTCGATTACATGACAAATCTCATCCATCTCCACCACCGTCCAACAAGCATACAAAGGAATTACTCACTCCCGATGGTCAGGGTCATGAATTTGTTGGGAAACGTAGTAGAAAATAGAAAAATTCATCCTATGAACACCCAGGAACAATATGAAGATGCATATAAGGTTTGGATCAACGGTCGTTACTGACTCCGAAGTGCAGTGGAAGAAGACGAGTCGGTGTAGATTGTACTTGGAGTCCCACGAAGCATTGATGACGATCCCGCGAACCACCCTTGAACGACCCCTCGAACAGAAGAACGAAAGCACAACCTGTTGGGGAACATTGCAGAAAATAAAAAAATTCTACGCTTCACCAAGATCAATCTATGAGTTCATCTAGCAACGAGAGAGAGGAGTGCATCTACGTACCCTTGTAGATCACGAGCGGAAGCGTTCAAGAGAACGGGGTTGAGGGAGTCGTACTCGTCGTGATCCAAATCACCGATGATCCTAGTGTTGAACGGACAGCACCTCCGCGTTCAACACACGTACGGTTAAGGAAGACGTCTCCTCCTTCTTGATCCAGCAAGGGGGAAGGTGAGGTTGATGAAGATCCAGCAGCATGATGGCGTGGTGATGGATGCAGCAGCGATCTCGGCACGGCTTCGCCAAGCTTCTGCGAGAGGGAGAGGTGTAGCAGGGGGAGAGGGAGGCGCCAAGAGCATGGGTGTGGCTGCCCTCCCTCCCCCCTCTTTATATAGGCCCCCTAGGGGGGTGCCAGCCCTAGGAGATGCAATCTCCAAGGGGGGCGGCGGCTAAGGGGGTGGCTTACCCCCCAAGCCAAGTGGAGGCGCCCCCACCCCTAGGGTTTCCAACCCTAGGCGCAGGGGCCCCAAGGGGGGGCGCACCAGCCCACCAGGGGCTGGTTCCCCTCCCACTTCAGCCCATGGGGCCCTTCGGGATAGGTGTCCCCACCCGGTGGACCCCCAGGACCCTTCCGATGGTCCCGGTACAATACCGGTGACCCCCGAAACTTTCCCGATGGCCGAAACTTGACTTCCTATATATAATTCTTTACCTACGGACCATTCCGGAACTCCTCGTGACGTCCAGGATATCATCTGGGACTCCGAACAACTTTCGGGTTACTGCATACTCATATCTCTACAACCCTAGCGTCACCGAACCTTAAGTGTGTAGACCCTATGGGTTCGGGAGACATGCAGACATGACCGAGACGCCTCTCTGGTCAATAACCAACAACGGGATCTGGATACCCATGTTGGCTCCCACATGCTCCTCGATGATCTCATCGAATGAACCACGATGTCGAGGATTCAAGCAACCCCGTATACAATTCCCTTTGTCAATCGGTACGTTACTTGCCCGAGATTCGATCGTCGGTATCCCAATACCTCGTTTAATCTCGTTACCGGCAAGTCACTTTACTCGTACCGTAATGCATGATCCCGTGACCAGACTTGGTCACATTGAGCTCATTATGATGATGCATTACCGAGTGGGCCCAGAGATACCTCTCCATCATACGGAGTGACAAATCCCAGTCTCGATTCGTGCCAACCCAACAGACACTTTCGGAGATACCCGTAGTGCACCTTTATAGTAACCCAGTTACGTTGTGACGTTTGGCACACCCAAAGCACTCTTACGGTATCCAGGAGTTGCACAACCTCATGGTCTAAGGAAATGATACTTGACATTTGGAAAAGCTCTAGCTAAACGAACTACACGATCTTTGAGCTATGCTTAGGATTGGGTCTTGTCCATCACATCATTCTCCCAATGATGTGATCCCGTTATCAATGACATCCAATGCCCATAGTCAGGAAACCATGACTATTTGTTGATCAACGAGCTAGTCAACTAGAGGCTCACTAGGGACACGTTGTGGTCTATGTATTCACACGTGTATTACGATTTTCGGATAACACAACTATAGCATGAATAATAGACTATTATCACGAACAAAGAAATATAATAATAACCATTTTATTATTGCCTCTAGGGCATATTTCCAACAGTCTCCCACTTGCACTAGAGTCAATGATCTAGTTACATTGTGATGAATCAAACACCCATAGAGTTCTGGTGTTGATCATGTTTTGCCCTAGGGAGAGGTTTAGTCAATGGATCTGCTACATTCAGGTCTGTGTGTACTTTACAAATATCTATGTCTCCATCTTGAACATTTTCACGAATGGAGTTGAAGCGACACTTGATGTGCCTGGTCTTCTTGTGAAACCTGGGCTCCTTGGCAAGTCCAATAGCTCCAGTGTTGTCATAGAAGAGTGAGATCGGCCCCGACGCATTGGGTATGACTCCTAGGTCGGTGATGAACTCCTTCACCCAGATTGCTTCTTGCGCTGCCTCCGAGGCTGTCATGTACTCTGCTTCACATGTAGATCCTGCCACGACGCTTTGCTTGCAACTGCACCAGCTTACTGCCCCACCATTCAGAATATACACGTATCCGGTTTGTGACTTAGAGTCATCCAGATCTGTATCGAAGCTAGCGTCGATGTAACCCTTTATGACGAGCTCTTTGTCACCTCCATAAACGAGAAACATATCTTTAGTCCTTTTCGGGTACTTTAGGATGTTCTTGACCGCTGTCCAGTGTTCCATGCCGGGATTACTTTGGTACCTTCCTACCAAACTTACGGCAAGGTTTACATCAGGTCTGGTGCATAGCATGGCATACATAATAGACCCTATAGCTGAGGCATAGGGGATGACACTCATCTTTTCTCTATCTTCTGCCGTGGTCGGGCATTGAGCTGAGCTCAATTTCACACCTTGCAACACAGGCAAGAACCCCTTCTTAGACTGATCCATATTGAACTTCTTAAATATCTTATCAAGGTATGTGTGTGACGCCTCCGATTCAATCGTACACTAATCATGCACGCAAACGTGTACGATCAAGATCAGGGACTCACGGGAAGATATCACAACACAACTCTAAAACATAAATAAGTCATACAAGCATCATAATACAAGCCAGGGGCCTCGAGGGCTCGAATACAAGTGCTCGATCATAGACGAGTCAGCGGAAGCAACAATATCTGAGTACAGACATAAGTTAAACAAGTTTGCCTTAAGAAGGCTAGCACAAACTGGAATACAGATCGAAAGAGGCGCAGGCCTCCTGCCTGGGATCCTCCTAACTACTCCTGGTCGTCGTCAGCGGGCTTCACGTAGTAGTAGGCACCTCCGGTGTAGTAGGGGTCGTCGTCGACGGTGGCGTCTGGCTCCTGGACTCCAGCATCTGGTTGCGGCATCCGAGAAGAAGAGGAAAACGAGGGAAAAGAGGGAGCAAAGCAACCATGAGTACTCATCCAAAGTACTCGCAAGCAAGGAGCTACACTACATATGCATGGGTATATGTGTAAGGAGGCAATATGAGTGGACTGAACTGCAGAATGCCAGAATAAGAGGGGGATAGCTAGTCCTATCGAAGACTACGCTTCTGGCAGCCTCCGTCTTGCAGCATGTAGAAGAGAGTAGATTGAAGTCCTCCAAGTAGCATCTCCAAGTAGCATCTCCAGTAGCATCGCATAGCATAATCCTACCCGGCGATCCCCTCCTCGTCGCCCTGTAGAAAAGCGATCACCGGGTTGTCTGTGGAACTTGGAAGGGTGTGTTTTATTAAGTATCCGGTTCTAGTTGTCATAAGGTCAAGGTACAACTCCAAGTCGTCCTGTTACCGAAGATCACGGCTATTCGAAAAGATTAACTTCCCTGCAGGGGTGCACCAGCTTACCCAGCACGCTTGATCCCATTTGGCCGGACACACTTTCCTGGGTCATGCCCGGCCGCGGAAGATCAACACGTCGCAGCCCCACCTAGGCTCAACGGAGAGGCCAGCACGCCGGTCTAAACCTAAGCGCGCAGGGGTCTGGGCCCATCGCCCTGAGCACACCTGCACGTTGCGTACGCGGCCGGTGAGCAGACCTAGCAACCTCCATTACAAAGGAAGTTGCGTTAACGCAGTCCAACCCGGCGCGCGCCGCTCAGTCGCTGACGTCACGAAGTGCTCCGGCTGATACCACGATGTCAGGATACCCATAACTACTCCCGCGTAGATGGTTAGTGCGTATAGGCTCGTAGCCAACTCAGATCAAATACCAAGATCTTGTTAAGCGTGTTAAATATCCGCGAACGCCGAATAGGGCCAGGCCCACCTGTCTCCTAGGTGGTCTCAACCTGCCCTGTCGCTCCGCCACAAAGATCCACATAGAGGGCCGTCGGGACAAAGGTCCTTTCAGCCCCCAATTCGTGAATCACTCGCGGGTACTCTTCGAGCTGACCCGACTTTAGTCACTATCTCTATAGTATGTATGTATGTATGTATCATATATACCCGTGATCACCTCCCGAAGTGATCACAACCCAGTAGTATAGCATGGCAGACGGACAAGAGTGTAGGGCCACTGATGGAACACTAGCATCCTATACTAAGCAGTAGGATAGCAGGTAAGGTATCAACAGATGTAGCAACAATGTCAGGCTATGCATCAGAATAGGATTAACGGAAAGCAGTAACATGCTACACTACTCTAATGCAAGCAGTATAGAGAAGAGTAGACGATATCTGGTGATCAAGGGGGGGGGGCTTGCCTGGTTGCTCTGGCAAGAAGGAGGGGTCGTCAACTCCGTAGTCGAACTGGGCAGCAGCAACGTCGGTCTCGGGGTCTAGCGGAAGAAGAGGGGGAAGAAACAATGAATACAATGCAAACAGATGCATGACGATGCATGACATGACAAGTATTGATGCTAGGTGTGCCCAATCGCGGTAGTAGGTGATACCGACGAAGGGGGAAAACATCCGGGAAAGTATTCCCAGTGTTTTACGTTTTCGGACAGATGAACCGGAGGGGGAAAGTTGCGATTCCGATAGGTTAGGGATGTGTGGCAGACGAACGGGATGCGTATCCGGGTTCGTCTCGTTGTTCTGAGCAACTTTCATGTAGAAAGTATTTTCATCCGAGTTACGGATTAAAAGATATGATTTTCTAAAGATTTAAATCATTTTCTGATTTTAATTAGTTATTTAATTCCAACATTATCCAAAACAGTGAATGATGACGTCAGCATGACATCAGAGTGATGTCAGCAGGTCAACTGGTCAGTTGACCAGTCAAACCAGACAGGTGGGTCCAGTGGGACCCACATGTCATTGTCAGGGACATTAACAGAATTCTAAAACTAACTAAATGGGTTAATTAGTGTGTGGGTCCTAGCAATCAGTGAGAGATTAATGTTTTAATTAACTAATTTAATTAATTAGCAGTTTATCTATTTGTTTTTATTTTTATTTATGGCATGGGGCCCGCATGTCAGTGCCACTGGGCTGCCCAGTCAGCACGTTGACCCAGTCAACAGGTCAACAGGGGGGGCCCTGGGCCCACCAGTCAGTGGCCCAGGTGGTGCCACGTGGGTGCCAGGTCGGCACCCGCCGGAGACGCGTCGGAGCTAACTCCGGCGACCAAAACAATGTCGGCCCCTCGCCGGAGTTGGCCGGAACCGTGCTACGGGGCTCGGTTTCGGGCGTGCGTGGGTGCGTTCGAACGGTCACTCGACCGCGCGTCGAGTGGTGGTGGTGGCATCGTCGAACCTGGCCGGAAACGTCACCAGCGACGAGGTCCGCGGCGTTGCGTTCGGGCGCTCATCAGGGATGGCGCTAAGAGGCACGAGAGGGGGCGTGCGCGTGCGCGTTGAGTCGGGCGTTCGACGCCGCGTCCATCTATGGTGGCGGCGCGGCCCGTAACGGGCTAGGATGACGACGGCGAGAGGCCAAGCGGACGCTGGTTTTCGGCCGCGGTCGGAAACGAGGCTAGAGGGCACGGGAAGGCACGGGCTCGAGCTCGTTCGGCTCATGGGAGCATGAGGAGCTCGATGCCGTGCCCAGGTGAGCGCGACAGGGGCCATGGCCACGGCGGCGAGGCGATCCGTGGCGACGGGCTCATGGCAACGGCGACCAGGGAGCTACAGCGCGCGAAGAGGCTAATGACGGGGAACAGGAGACGGAGAAGCTCACCGCGCAGCTCACACGTAGGCCCGTGATGGTTTAGGAGCTGCAGAACATCGTCGGGGAAGAAGGGGATCGCCGGCGGCCGTCGAGGAAGAAGACGAGGCCGGGGCAGCGTTCGTGGGCGTCCTGCGTCCTGCGTCTTGACGTGGAGACGTAGCCGAGGGAGGCGGAGCGAGCGGACGCGTCGGAAGGGCTTGGAGGTCGCGGCGGCCGCGAGTACTACGGCGGCGAGGCCATGGCGGCGCTCGGTTGCAGTGGGGAACGAGGGGGAGATGGATTTGGAGGGGAGAGGGAGAGGCGCAGGAGCCGAGGCGAGTGTGGGGGCGAGTGGGGAGGGGAAACCGAGGGGGCACGGCGTGGCGACCTTATCCCCTCGTCTCGTCGCCGGCGAGGGGGGGTTCGGCTGGGACGTGCCCTGTTCCGACCCGGGTCGGGGGAACAGGGGAAGGGGACGCGGTGCGGGAGCTGGGCCGGCTGGGCCGGCCAGGCTGGCTGCAGGCCAGGGGGGTTGGGCGGTGGCCGTGCGGGTGGGTTGGGCTGCCTGGTCCAGGGGGCTTCCCCCCCTTTTTTTGTTTTTTTTGTAATTTCTTTCTTTTATTTATTTTCCCTTTCTGTTTTATTTAGCTTTAGGGCATTTAGGCATTTTATAAAATGGTGTTTGCTTCACCATAATTACCAGTGCAATATTTGGCAAACCCCGAACATTTTCGCTTTGACTTTTGAAAACTTAGGGTGTTTGTCACTAATTCATATTTTGAATTAGCAATGATTTTGAACTACCACTTGGTTAGCAACAGTAACACTGATGACATGGCATCATTAGAAGAGTTTTACTGTAGCCTAATTATCCGGGCGTTACAAATCTCCTCCACTGCAAGAAATCGCGTCCCGAGATTTAGGAGGTAGAAGGAAACAGTGCGGGGTATTCATCACGCAGGCGATCCTCACGTTCCCAAGTGGCTTCATCTTCAGAATGGTGCGACCACTGGACTTTGAGGAACTTGATCGCCTTCTGGCGTGTGCGGCGTTCAGCTTGGTCGAGAATGCGGACCGGATGCTCTTTATAGGAGAGATCCTGTTGCAATTCGAGCACTTCATGATCCACTCCTCGGATCGGGTCCTTGAAGCAACGGCGGAGCTGTGATACATGGAACACATCGTGAACCAGTTGATATGCCACTTTTCCACGCCTCTCGAGAATAGTGAATGGGCCAATATAGCGAGGAGCTAGCTTGCCCTTGATCCCGAAGCGGTGAGCACCCTTCATTGGTGTAACGCGAAGATAGGCCTTTTCGCCAGGTTGATAGACCATGTCTTTATGATGACGGTCATAATTACTCTTTTGACGTGACTGAGCAGTCTTGAGATTCTCGCGAATAATGCGGACTTGTTCTTCGGCATGTTGGATAATATCCGGACCGAAGAGTGGACGTTGCCCAGTTTCTGACCAGTTCAGAGGGGTTCGACACTTTTGTCCATATAACACTTCGAAGGGGGCCATCTTCAGACTAGCTTGATAGCTATTATTATAAGAGAACTCAGCATACGGGAGAGATTCCTCCCATTTCTTGCCGAAGGAAATAACACAAGCCCGAAGCATGTCTTCGAGAACTTGGTTGACACGTTCAACTTGCCCTTGTGACTGAGGATGAAAAGCAGTGCTGAAAGACAGATGAGTGCCCATAGCTTCTTGGAAACTTGCCCAGAATCTTGAAGTGAATAAGCTGCCACGATCTAAACTGATTACCAATGGAATACCGTGAAGTGAGACAATTCTGGTCATGTAGAGAGTTGCAAGCTGGCTAGCAGTGATCGTTTCTTTGACCGCCAGAAAATGTGCAACCTTAGAAAGTCGGTCAATGACGACAAGAATAGCATCATTACCCTTTTGCGATTTGGGAAATCCAGTAACAAAGTCCATCTCGACATGGTCCCATTTCCATTCAGGAATAGATATAGGTTGTAGAGTTCCAGCAGGCCTTTGATGTTCTTCTTTGATACGACGGCAAACGTCACATTCAGCAACATAACGAGCAATGTCTTGCTTCATGTTAGACCACCAGAATCTCTGGCGGATGTCTTGGTACATCTTTGTACTACCAGGATGGATACATAGAGGCGTATCATGAGCTTCTTTCATAACCTCCTGAGTCATATTCAGGTTTTCCTTCTTACACGGCACCACTAGGCGGCCTTTGAAGTACATGGCGCCATCATCAGCAATAGTGAAGAATGATGGTTTTCCTTCTTTGAGGTCGCGCTTAATCTTGTGGACTTCAGAGTCATATCCCTGTAATGTCTTGATGGAGCTCATGAGATCGGGTTCGACAGCCAGGGTATACAGGGAACCCTGGGAAACAACACGGAGATTCATCTTGCGGCTCTCAGGAGGAGGGGGAGTGAGTGCACCCGGAGGAACAATATGGAGGTTCAGCTTTCTGAATTCTTCAACAAGTGAGGGCTGAACTTTGTGAATCTGGAGGTGGTTGCAGTAAGACTTGCGGCTTAAAGCATCAGCCATTACATTAGCCTTGCCTGGGGTATAGGAAATACCCAAATCAAAGTCTGCAACGGTCTCCATCCATCTCTGCTGACGGAGGTTCAGGTCTGGCTGAGTAAACAGATACTTCAGACTTTGGTGGTCAGTGAAGATCTCGCAACGATTACCGAGTAGGTAATGTCGCCACTGTTTTAGCGCATGAATGACAGCAGCAAGTTCGAGGTCGTGAACTGGGTAGTTCTCTTCGTGAGGGCGCAATTGCCGAGAGGCATAAGCAACCACTTTGCGCTCTTGCATTAGGACACAGCCTAATCCTTGACGGGAAGCGTCGCAGTAAATGACGAAGTCCTTCTTAGTATCAGGTGGAGCTAGTACTGGGGCAGAAGTCAACTTGTCTTTGAGTGCCTGGAAGCTTTCCTGACATTTGTCTGTCCAGTGGAACTTGACGCCCTTATGCAATAGGTTAGTCAGGGGCCTGGCGATCCTGGAGAAGTTCTCGACGAATCGATGGCAATAGCTGGCGAGACCGAGTTGCTTAACGTTCTTCGAAGGAGTCCAATCAAGAATAGCCTGGACTCGTTCAGGGTTGACGGCAATACCATCCTTAGAGATGACATGCCCGAGATAGGTTACTTCGGGAAGCCAGAATTCACATTTGGAGAACTTGGCGTATAGTTGATGCTCTCATAGCTTTTCCAGCACAAGACGAAGATGCTCAGCATGTTCCTCTTCGTTCTTGGAAAATACCATAATGTCATCCAGATAAACCACGACGAACTTGTCGAGGTAATCCATGAATATATAGTTCATCAGGCGAGAGAAGGTGGCTGGAGCATTGGTTAAGCCGAAAGACATGACGGTGTACTCGTATGAACCATATCGAGTCACAAAGGCAGTCTTTGGGATATCCTCTTCACGAACACGGATCTGGTGGTAACCCAAGCTCAATTCGAGTTTGGAGAACACTGACGAACCAGCCAGTTGATCATACAGATCATTGATCCGAGGAAGAGGATACTTATTTTGAATGGTAGCTTGGTTTATAGGACGGTAGTCTTGGACTAATCGGTTTGTCCCATCTTTCTTCTTGACAAAGAGAGAAGGCGCTCCCCAAGGAGAGCAACTTGGGTGAATGAAACCACTGCGAAGAGACTTATCGATTTCCTCCTTAAGCTCAAGGAGTTCATGCGGCGGCATCTTGTAGGGTCGCTTGGCTATAGGAGTGGTGCCTGGTTTCAAGTCGATGACGAATTCGACAGCTCTAGCAGGGGGAATCCCTGGGAGTTCTTCAGGAAAGACGTCTAGGAATTCACGCACGACGGGAATGTTTTCAATGCCCTTGAGTGGTGTAGTGTTCAATGCGTTTAAGGCATAAAGCCTGGCCTCGGCATTCTGAACCAGATGAGCATCGTAGCTAATTATTTCATCAGAAGGGTGTAGCAGATGGACGGTCTTAGTGGCGCAAATGATAGAAGCAGTATGCTCCTTTAACCAATCCATTCCCAGAATGAGGTCAATGTTAGACGACTTCAGGATAATGGGCGAGGCGCAAAATTCCAACCCTTCGATTTCCACAGGGACGTCGATGCCAACCATGGAGGTCTGACATTGTCCCGCGGGGGTTTTTACCACTACCGAAGTGTTCATCTGCCCACATCTAACATCGTGCTTGTATGCAAAATCTTCTGACATGAATGAATGCGTTGCACCTATATCAAATAAAACGGATGCTGGTACTGAATTTACGAGGAGTGTACCCATCACAGTAGCAGGCTGGTCTTGGGCTTCGTTCAAATCAACGTGGTTGGCATGAACACGACCATAAGACTTGGCATGATTGTTGCGGGGCGGGTTGTTTCCACGGCCAGCTGCTGGAAGGGCCAGTTGATTCTGTTTCTGATTCTGATAGCAGTTCCTGGCAAGGTGACCTGGTTGACCACACTTGTAGCACAGACCATTATTGGAAGTGGGAACAAGTGCTCCGGGTGGTGGAGCTGGAAGTCTTGGCTTCCTAGTTGGAGCAGTAGGCAGACGAGGTGCAGCATAAGACTGCCTTGGGGCAGGTGCATTTGGACGGTACATGCTGTTTGGGATACATATCTTACGCTTCTGCGAGGGCGGGCCCGAAGATGAGCCCGTGTCACGATTGCGCCTTTGAGAGCTTTGGTGTTCCTGCAGACCAGTCTCGACATTGATGGCCTTGTTCACCAAGGTGGCGAAATCGGCAAAGTCATGCACTAGAAGTGCGAGCTTGATGTCACCTTGAAGGCCTTCACGGAACTTCTCCTGTCTGCGAGCATCAGTTGCAATGTCTTCTTCAGCATAGCGGGATAAGTCCAGAAACTCCCGCTGATAAGCTTCCACAATTTTGTTGCCCTGTGTGAGGTTGCGGAACTCACGCTTCTTCCTGTCCATGATTCCTTGAGGAATGAAGCGGGCACGGAAGGCAGCCTGAAAGTCTGGCCAGGAGATGATTGTCCCAACTGGCAGAGTACGCCTGTGGCTGTCCCACCATTGCGCTGCGGGTCCCTTTAGAAAGAAGGAAGCAAAAGTGACATAGCTGGCAGGGGCTACATCAGCAGACTCCATCTCATAGGTGATGTCACGGAGCCAGTCATCAGCATCCAGCGGCTGGGTTGAGCTGCGGTACACACTTGGGTTGAGGCGTATGAAATCCTGCAGAGTGGTTGTGTTTGGCTGCTGGTTCATATTGGGGCGAGGAAACTGAGCCATCATGTTCTCCATGAACTGGCGATTCATCTCAAGCTGTTGGATCATACCAGCCATGTACTCAGGCGGTGGTGGGAAGTTGCCACCACGACCACGACCAGCTGGTCTAACCATCCTATTAATACATAACAGGGGTAGTTCAGTATTGAGAAATTTGCATAGACAAGAGTCATTCATGATGAAACAGGCATAATGAAAGGAGCACGACAGATACCACATAGATAGTCGGCATAACTTACAAAAGGGGTTGGACATAGAGCTCAGTACACAGAGTTCAGTACATAGACTAAGTCATTATAGGCGGCACGCAGGCTTGCGAATGCATCTAATAATAATGAGCAAGACTACATCAGTCCCAGGAGGTACTGTGAAGGTAGCTGTAACCTGACAGCTGGTAGTGAGGCAACGGATAGTCCTCCACGTCAGTGGCCTGGGGGCCGCGGATACTCTGGTGTAGAACCCGACGCTCAGGTGGCAGAAGAGGACCAAGTGCGGGAGAGTAGCCTCCCACCTCTGGCCATCCGACACCGTGGGGCATCACGGTCCTGGCTAGGTAGATCGCAGAACGCGGCAGCTGTCTAGACCGGACAAAGGGGTGCAACAGCGTCAGAGCCCTGTAAAGGTGCTGACGAGTGGTGTACAACTCGTGGCGAAGAGCTCTGTTAGCTCGGTCCAGCCCATCAGCATGCAGAACCAGGCGCTGATGGTGGAAGGGCTCTCGGGTGACGGTGGAGTAGGCGGCAGTGTAGTATCCCTCCGCACCAACGTCAGATGCGATAGGAATGTGCCTGAAAGGGGAAGTGTCCAATGCCTGATACTCTCCACGAAGACGTGTTAGAGCAGCATGAGCAGCATCGTGGACTGCCATATCGATAGTCGCCCCAACACCATGTGCGGTGTGTAGCACAGTAGTGGAGTCATACTCCCGAGAGTAGAGGTGGACGATGGCTCGGTACTGCTCCTGGTTAAAGTCCTGGTACTCCTCAAAGACGGTGTACTCAGGGTGCCAGCGATAACCCAGATAGGTCATCATCTCAGGTAGCACGGCAGGTGATCCCGAGGCACCAATGGCCGTCGTGTGGCGGACGACCTGCCTCGTGGGTTCCATCTGAAAACAAAGATGTTTTAAGGGAGTCAATGACAGTGTGGAAATCGTCCAAAATACTATTCCAAAGAATACTATGGCTTTATCCAACTTTGGGGTGAATGGGGTCACGAGATCCTAGTGATAGTTAGTAAATTCGTTTAACCCGAGTAGAAAAGAATTCAGAGTCCCAGAGTAAAGGTCGAGGAGTAAAAGATCCTAGTACCACCCAATGGCGACGTGGGCCCGTAAGGCTCACAGCCATGTTAGTAAAAGTTTTGTAGTGACTAGACTCAACTTCGGCCAAGGAGTGTGGAAGGGGGGATTCCTACAGGCAGTCGGCTCTGATACCAACTTGTGACGCCCCCGATTCAATCGTACACTAATCATGCACGCAAACGTGTACGATCAAGATCAGGGACTCACGGGAAGATATCACAACACAACTCTAAAACATAAATAAGTCATACAAGCATCATAATACAAGCCAGGGGCCTCGAGGGCTCGAATACAAGTGCTCGATCATAGACGAGTCAGCGGAAGCAACAATATCTGAGTACAGACATAAGTTAAACAAGTTTGCCTTAAGAAGGCTAGCACAAACTGGGATACAGATCGAAAGAGGCGCAGGCCTCCTGCCTGGGATCCTCCTAACTACTCCTGGTCATCGTCAGCGGGCTGCACGTAGTAGTAGGCACCTCCAGTGTAGTAGGGGTCGTCGTCGACGGTGGCGTCTGGCTCCTGGACTCCAGCATCTGGTTGCGGCATCCGAGAAGAAGAGGAAAACGAGGGAAAAGAGGGAGCAAAGCAACCGTGAGTACTCATCCAAAGTACTCGCAAGCAAGGAGCTACACTACATATGCATGGGTATATGTGTAAGGAGGCAATATGAGTGGACTGAACTGCAGAATGCCAGAATAAGAGGGGGATAGCTAGTCCTATCGAAGACTACGCTTCTGGCAGCCTCCGTCTTGCAGCATGTAGAAGAGAGTAGATTGAAGTCCTCCAAGTAGCATCTCCAAGTAGCATCTCCAGTAGCATCGCATAGCATAATCCTACCCGGTGATCCCCTCCTCGTTGCCCTGTAGAAAAGCGATCACCGGGTTGTCTGTGGAACTTGGAATGGTGTGTTTTATTAAGTATCCGGTTCTAGTTGTCATAAGGTCAAGGTACAACTCCAAGTCGTCCTGTTACCGAAGATCACGGCTATTCGAATAGATTTACTTCCCTGCAGGGGTGCACCAACTTACCCAGCACGCTTGATCCCATTTGGCCGGACACACTTTCCTGGGTCATGCCCGGCCGCGGAAGATCAACACGTCGCAGCCCCACCTAGGCTCAACGGAGAGGCCAGCACGCCGGTCTAAACCTAAGCGCGCAGGGGTCTGGGCCCATCGCCCTGAGCACACCTGCACGTTGCGTACGCGGCCGGTGAGCAGACCTAGCAACCTCCATTACAAAGGAAGTTGCATTAACACAGTCCAACCCGGCGCGCGCCGCTCAGTCGCTGACGTCACGAAGTGCTTCGGCTGATACCACGACGTCGGGATACCCATAACTACTCCCGCGTAGATGGTTAGTGCGTATAGGCTCGTAGCCAACTCAGATCAAATACCAAGATCTCGTTAAGTGTGTTAAATATCCGCGAACGCCGAACAGGGCCAGGCCCACCTGTCTCCTAGGTGGTCTCAACCTGCCCTGTCGCTCCGCCACAAAGATCCACATAGAGGGCCGTCGGGACAAAGGTCCTTTCAGCCCCCAATCCGTGAATCACTCGCGGGTACTCTTCGAGCTGACCCGACTTTAGTCACTATCTGTATAGTATGTATGTATGTATCATATATACCCGTGATCACCTCCCGAAGTGATCACAGCCCAGTAGTATAGCATGGCAGACGGACAAGAGTGTAGGGCCACTGATGGAACACTAGCATCCTATACTAAGCAGTAGGATAGCAGGTAAGGTATCAACAGATGTAGCAACAATGTCAGGCTATGCATCAGAATAGGATTAACGGAAAGCAGTAACATGCTACACTACTCTAATGCAAGCAGTATAGAGAAGAGTAGGCGATATCTGGTGATCAAGGGGGGGCTTGCCTGGTTGCTCTGGCAAGAAGGAGGGGTCGTCAACTCCGTAGTCGAATTGGGCAGCAGCAGCGTCGGTCTCGGGGTCTAGCGGAAGAAGAGGGGGAAGAAACAATGAATACAATGCAAACAGATGCATGACGATGCATGACATGACAAGTATCGATGCTAGGTGTGCCCAATCGCGGTAGTAGGTGATACCGACGAAGGGGGAAAACATCCGGGAAAGTATTCCCGGTGTTTTACGTTTTCGGACAGATGAACCGGAGGGGGAAAGTTGCGATTCCGATAGGTTAGGGATGTGTGGCAGATGAACGGGCTGCGTATCTGGGTTCGTCTCGTCGTTCTGAGCAACTTTCATGTAGAAAGTATTTTCATCCGAGTTACAGATTAAAAGATATGATTTTCTAAAGATTTAAATCATTTTCTGATTTTAATTAGTTATTTAATTCCAACAGTATCCAAAACAGTGAATGATGACGTCAGCATGACATCAGAGTGATGTCAGCAGGTCAACTGGTCAGTTGACCAGTCAAACCAGACAGGTGGGTCCAGTGGGACCCACATGTCATTGTCAGGGACATTAACAGAATTCTAAAACTAACTAAATGGGTTAATTAGTGTGTGGGTCCTAGCAATCAGTGAGAGATTAATGTTTTAATTAACTAATTTAATTAATTAGCAGTTTATCTATTTGTTTTTATTTTTATTTATGGCATGGGGCCCGCATGTCAGTGCCACTGGGCTGCCCAGTCAGCACGTTGACCCAGTCAACAGGTCAACAGGGGGGGCCCTGGGCCCACCAGTCAGTGGCCCAGGTGGTGCCACGTGGGTGCCAGGTCGGCACCCGCCGGAGACGCGCCGGAGCTAACTCCGGCGACCAAAACAATGTCGGCCCCTCGCCGGAGTTGGCCGGAACCGTGCTACGGGGCTCGGTTTCGGGCGTGCATGGGTGCGTTCGAACGGTCACTCGACCGCACGTCGAGTGGTGGTGGTGGCATCGCCGGACCTGGCCGGAAACGTCACCGGCGACGAGGTCCGCGGCGTTGCGTTCGGGCGCTCATCAGGGATGGCGCTAAGAGGCACGAGAGGGGGCGTGCGCGTGCGCGTTGAGTCGGGCGTTCGACGCCGCGTCCATCTATGGTGGCGGCGCGGACCGTAACGGGCTAGGATGACGACGGCGAGAGGCCAAGCGGATGCCGGTTTTCAGCCGCGATCGGAAACGAGGCTAGAGGGCACGGGAAGGCATGGGCTCGAGCTCGTTGGGCTCATGGGAGCATGAGGAGCTCGATGCCGTGCCCAGGTGAGCGCGACAGGGGCCATGGCCACGGCGGCGAGGCGATCCGCGGCGACGGGCTCATGGCAACGGCGACCAGGGAGCTACAGCGCGCGAAGAGGCTAATGACGGGGAACAGGAGACGGAGAAGCTCACCGCGCGGCTCACACATAGGCCTGTGATGGTTTAGGAGCTGCAGAACGTCGTCGGGGAAGAAGGGGATCGCCGGCGGCCGTCGAGGAAGAAGACGAGGCCGGGGCAGCGTTCGTGGGCGTCCTGCGTCCTGCGTCTTGACGTGGAGACGTAGCCGAGGGAGGCGGAGCGAGCGGACGCGTCGGAAGGGCTTGGAGGTCGCGGCGGCCGCGAGTACTACGGCGGCGAGGCCATGGCGGCGCTCGGTTGCAGTGGGGAACGAGGGGGAGATGGATTTGGAGGGGAGAGGGAGAGGCGCAGGAGCCGAGGCGAGTGTGGGGGCGAGTGGGGAGGGGAAACCGAGGGGGCGCGGCGTGGCGACCTTATCCCCTCATCTCGTCGCCGGCGAGGGGGTGTTCGGCTGGGACGTGCCCTGTTCTGACCCGGGTCGGGGGAACAGGGGAAGGGGACGCGGTGCGGGAGCTGGGCCGGCTGGGCCGGCCAGGCTGGCTGCGGGCCAGGGGGGTTGGGCGGTGGCCGTGCGGGTGGGTTGGGCTTCCTGGTCCAGGGGGCTTCCCCCCCTTTTTTTGGTTTTTTTTTGTAATTTCTTTCTTTTATTTATTTTCCCTTTCTGTTTTATTTAGCTTTAGGGCATTTAGGCATTTTATAAAATGGTGTTTGCTTCACCATAATTACCAGTGCAATATTTGGCAAACCCCGAACATTTTCGCTTTGACTTTTGAAAACTTAGGGTGTTTGTCACTAATTCATATTTTGAATTAGCAATGATTTTGAACTACCACTTGGTTAGCAACAGTAACACTGATGACATGGCATCATTAGAAGAGTTTTACTGTAGCCTAATTATCCGGGCGTTACAATGTGCTTTCTGAAAGACCTATGAGGCATCTCGATCTATCCCTATAGATCTTGATGCCTAGTATGTACGCTGCTTCTCCAAGGTCCTTCATTGAAAAACACTTATTCAAGTAGGCCTTAATGCTGTCCAAAAGTTCTATATCATTTCCCATCAAAAGTATGTCATCTACATATAATATGAGAAATGCTACAGAGCTCCCACTCACTTTCTTGTAAACACAGGCTTCTCCATAAGTCTGCATAAACCCAAACGCTTTGATCATCTCATCAAAGCGAATGTTCCAACTCCGAGATGCTTGCACCAGCCCGTAAATGGATCGCTGGAGTTTGCACACCTTGTTAGCATTCTCAAGGTCGACAAAACCTTCCGGCTGCATCATATACATTTCTTCCTTAAGATGGCCATTAAGGAATGTCGTTTTGACGTCCATTTGCCATATCTCATAATCATAGTATGCGGCAATTGCTAAGATGATTCAGACAGACTTTAGCTTCGCTACGGGAGAGAAAGTCTCATCGTAGTCAACCCCTTGAACTTGTCGATAACCCTTAGCGATAAGTCGAGCTTTATAGATGGTAACATTACCATCCGCGTTCGTCTTCTTCTTAAAGATCCATTTGTTTTCTATCGCTCGCCGTTCATCGGGCAAGTCTGTCAAAGTCCATACATCGTTTTCATACATGGATCCTATCTCGGATTGCATGGCTTCAAGCCATTTGTTGGAATCTGGGCCCGCCATTGCTTCTTCATAGTTCGAAGGTTCACCGTTGTCTAACAACATGATTTCCAGGACAGGGTTGCCATACCACTCTAGTGTGGAACGTGTCCTCGTGGACCTACGAAGTTCAGTAGTAACTTGATCCGAAGTACCTTGATCATCATCATTAACTTCCTCTTCAGTTGGTGCTGGCACCACAGGAACATCTTCCTGAGCTGTGCTACTCACCGGTTCAAGAGGTAGTACTTCATCAAGTTCCACTTTCCTCCCACTTACCTCTCTCTCGAGAGAAACTCTTTCTCCAGAAAGGACCCGTTCTTGGCAACAAAGATCTTGCCTTCGGATCTGAGGTAGAAGGTATACCCAATGGTTTCCTTAGGGTATCCTATGAAGACGCATTTTTCTGACTTGGGTTCGAGCTTTTCAGGTTGAAGTTTCTTGCCATAAGCATCGCATCCCCAAACTTTTAGAAACGACAGCTTAAGTTTCTTCCCAAACCATAATTCATATGGTGTCGTCTCAACGGATTTAGACGGTGCCCTATTTAAAGTGAATGTAGCTGTCTCTAGAGCACATCCCCAAAAAGATAGCGGTAAATCGGTAAGAGACATCATAGATCGCACCATATCCAATAAAGTGCGATTACGACGTTCGGACACACCGTTACGCTGAGGTGTTCCAGGTGGCGTGATTTGTGAAACAATTCCACATATCCTTAAGTGCGTACCAAATTTGTGACTTAAATATTCTCCTCCACGATCTGATCGTAAGAACTTTATCTTTTGGTCACGTTGATTCTCTACCTCATTCTGAAATTCCTTGAACTTTTCAAAGGCTCAGACTTGTGTTTCATCAAGTAGACATACCCATATCTACTCAAGTCGTCAGTGAGAGTGAGAACATAACGATATCCTCCGCGAGCCTCAACGCTCATTGGACCGCACACATCAGTATGTATGATTTCCAATAAGTTGGTTGCTCGCTCCATTGTTCCGGAGAACGGAGTCTTGGTCATTTTGCCCATGAGGCATGGTTCGCATGTGTCAAATGATTCATAATCGAGAGACTCTAAAAGTCCATCAGCTGGAGCTTCTTCATGCGCTTGACACCAATGTGACCAAGGCGGCAGTGCCACAAGTATGTGGGACTATCGTTATCAACTTTACATCTTTTGGTATTCACACTATGAATATGTGTAACATCACGTTCGAGATTCATCAAGAATAAACCATTGACCATCGGGGCATGACCATAAAACATATCTCTCATATAAATAGAACAACCATTATTCTCAGATTTAAATGAGTATCCATCTCATATTAAACGAGATCCGGATACAATGTTCATGCTCAAAGCTGGTACTAAATAACAATTATTGAGGTTTAAAACTAATCCCGTAGGTAAATGTAGAGGTAGCGTGCCGACGGCGATCACATCGACCTTGGAACCATTCCCGACGTGCATCGTCACCTCGTCCTTCGCTAGTCTCCGCTTATTCCGTAGCTCCTGCTTTGAGTTACAAATATGAGCAACGGCACCGGTATCAAATACCCAGGAGCTACTACGAGTACTGGTAAGGTACACATCAATTACATGTATATCACATATACCTTTAGTGTTGCCGGCCTTCTTGTCCGCTAAGTATTTGGGGCAGTTCCGCTTCCAGTGACCGCTTCCCTTGCAATAAAAGCACTCAGTCTCAGGCTTGGGTCCATTCTTTGACTTCTTCCCGGCAACTGGCTTACCGGGCGCGGCAACTCCCTTGCCGTCCTTCTTGAAGTTCTTCTTACCCTTGCCTTTCTTGAACTTAGTGGTTTTATTCACCATCAACACTTGATGTTACTTTTGATCTCTACCTCCGCTGATTTCAGCATTGAATATACATCAGGAATGGTCTTTTCCATCCCATGCATATTGAAGTTCATCACAAAGCTCTTGTAGCTCGGTGGAAGCAACTGAAGGATTCTGTCAATGACCGCGTCGTCCGGGAGATTAACTCCCAGCTGAGTCAAGCGGTTGTGCAACCCAGACATTTTGAGTATGTGCTCACTGACAGAACTATTTTCCTCCATCTTACAACTGAAGAACTTGTCGGAGACTTCATATCTCTCGACCCGGGCATGAGCTTGGAAAACCATTTTTAGCTCTTCGAACATCTCATATGCTCCGTGTTGCTCAAAACGCTTTTGGAGCCTCGGTTCTAAGCTGTAAAGCATGCTGCACTTAACGAGGGAGTAATCATCAGCACGAGACTGCCAAGCATTCATAATGTCTTGGTTCTCTGGGATGGGAGCTTCACCTAGCGGTCCTTCTAGGACATAATCTTTCTTTGCAGCTATGAGGATGATCCTCAGGTTCCGGACCCAGTCCGTATAGTTGCTGCCATCATCTTTCAGCTTGGTTTTCTCTAGGAACGTTGTAAGGGCATATTTATCCCCAAGATGTTTTGGTGATTGATGACAATGCTTTTGCGGACTAATCGTGTGCGTTGAGTTCTTTCAGAGATTCATCCTTTGGCACGAGACGAGTACCTCCCCTCGGTGTTTTATTCAAGACGGTGTAGCTCCTTCATTTCTCTGTTGGTGGACTAGTTTCGTAGGAGTCACCGTACTATCAAGAGGGGATCCGCTTTGGTAAGGTTAGGGTGGAATCAACACGTACACATCCTTATCACACCCGTCGTTTCTTTTCGCTTCATTGGAGCTATCTTTCCTATCTGTGCCTGCCTGTCCTGTCCCAGCGGTAGTACCGCGGTCCTCAGCGGTAGTACCGCCGAAGCACGTCAAGCGGTAGTACCGCTTGCGGTCTTCGGCCGTAGTACCGCAGTGGTTCCGGGCTACTACCGCCTCGACTCTCGACCGCTGTTTTTCGTGTCGGGTTTTATGGTACTAGTAGCGGCAGTAGTGGTGGTAGTACTGCTCCAAGCGGTAGTACCGCCAATACTTCCGCGGTAGTACCGCTCTGTGTCCAGGACCCTGCATCCCTCGTCAGCGCGGCAGTACCGTTGGGAGGGAGCGGTAGTACTGCTTATTAGCGGTAGTACCGCCCTGCCCAAGCGGTAGTACCGCTCTGTGCGTGGCTGTTGGGGGGGGTAACGGTTGGATTGTTCCCCCCACTATATAAAGGTGTCTTCTTCCCCAAAGTTGACTTACCTCTTCCCCCAAAAGCTCCATTGTTGCTCCAAGCTCCATTTTCACCCGATCTCTCTCCCTAGCCAATCAAACTTGTGGATAGAAGTCCACTTCCGGAGGGTGCCAATTTCTTGGTTGCTCTTTGGTGAGTTGGTCTTCCAAGAAGCAAAGTTGTGTGTATCTCTCGTCCACCGAAGCGGAATATGTGGCGGCCGGTAGTTGTTGTGCACAACTCTTATGGATGAGGCAAACTTTAAAGGAATACGGTGTCATTTGTGACAAAGTGCCTCTTTGGTGTGACAATGAAAGTGCCATCAAGATTTCTCTCAACCCGGTGCAACACTTCAAGACGAAGCATATTGAGATTCGGTATCACTTCATCCGGGATCACATTAGGCGAGGGGAGATCGAGCTCAAGTATGTCAACACTCATGATAACCTTGCAGATATTTTCACGAAGCCTTTGGATGAAGCAAGATTTCGCGAGTTAAGGCATGAGCTAAATATCATTGATTCGAGCAATGTGACTTGAGCCCGTGCACACCCCTCCTCGCTCTACTTGTTGTCTAGTCTAGATGTAGGCATGGACATAGGGGGAGTATTGCTCTCTCAATGAACTCTCCCTCCCCCCATTATGCATAAATTGATCTAGTATTTCACATTAACCATTTTTATGGTACTGGTGCTTCAAGGACGAGTTTTGGTCATGGGTCCAAGGTTAAAATCTTCGCGACGCCATACCTCTTGACTCAAACATAGGTGGCCTTGGCCACCGCCCTCTCTTGAAGAGGTGTGTTCTGGTCCGTTGTTATTGTGTTTGTGGCCGTGTTGGTCTTTCCTCCTTCTTGGCTGCGTTTTCCATTCCTTTTTGAGCTTGAGCCGTGTGTCTAGAGGCCTGTTGGTTGCTGAGCGGTACTACCGCTGGTGGTGTGCGGTACTACCGCTCTAAGCGGTACTACTGCCCACCAGCGTGGTACTACCGCTACGAGGCGGGGGCAGGGGGTCATATCGGGGGCAGGGGAAGTTTTCTTCTCCCCCATACCCATTCGCTCGCCCCCTCGCTCTGTTTGTCTCTCCAGCAACCGGCGCCGCGGGAGGGCTCCGGCGGATCTCCCTCTCCGGGGCGCTCCTCTCCATTTCCTTCGGTGGAGACGATCCCCACCTTGTCCTCTTGCCATGGATGCCGGTATTGCCCCCGTTCCCTCTCTCTTCTTGTCTAGATTTCCAATCTAGCATCTTAGGGGCAATAGTAGTTGCATCTCTAGATTTTTGGCCAAATCTAGGCTTGAGTAGGATGGAGAGGGCATCTAGGCAGTTTGGATTGGTGTTTGGTAGAAGTATTTTTGAATTTGGTAGGACGGTACTGCCGGATCTGACCACGGCAGTAGGAAACTGTTGTTTCCCTATCTAGAGCAGTACTACCGCTCCCTCTGGAGCGGTACTGCCGCTCACAGGTCGCGGTACTACCGCCCTCTACCAGGTTCCACCATACTCTTACTAATCAGTGATCCTTTTTTGTTGTGTTTGGTGGCTTATGCTCGTTCTTTCTGGTTGTTTGCGTGTTCTTGTGTGTGGTTCCAGGTGATGAGCTTCCTGAGCATCAGGCTCGGCGTATCAACCCCGGCCGTGCCACGTCAAAGCGTTACCGCACAACTAAGTCTGCAGGAGGTTCCTCAAGTGCTCCACCTCCACCTCAACTCCAGAAGAAGTCTGCTGTCAAGCCAAAGCAATCTGGCAAAACTGTGCCAGAAATGCAAGCCAAGGAGTTCTGGGCAAGACGTCGCCGCAACCCCTATGAGGCAGACCAAGATCCCACTTTGGTCAACCGTCCGTTTTGGAACAGGTTTCAGTTTGCCATCTTCTTTGATGTACTCAAGGCCAAGAAGAACCTCTTTGTCAACATGCACTCCATCGACACTGACCATATGGAGAAGGATCCTGAATACTTTGGTGAAGCTCTTCATATGTGCGCTCAACTGAACATTCTTGGTGTCATGCAATTCAACAAAGATTAGGATGCTGATATTGTGGCCCAACTCTATGCCACGGTTCATCTCGGGACTGATGAGGACAGGAAACTGACTTGGATGACCAATGGCAAGTTGCTTTCAGTCAAGTGGAAGGCGTTCATGGAATTGATTGGGGTGGAAGATAAAGGGCTTGTGTCTCCTGTCGGCTTTCGCCCACACTGCAACACCACCTCGACTCACAAGCAAGCTCTATGGCCCTACTGCACTTTGAAGATCAACCCTGAGACGAAGAAGGAAACGTATGAGCTGCATGCCTTTCTGGACATTCTTCACCGTGTCTTCCATGAGACTCTTTTCCCTCATATCGGGAATCTGGATATGGTTCATTCTTATCTCGTGGACATGCTTCTCTTCTGCTAGCGTGAGAAGGAACAAAACACCGGAGAGTCCCTGGATATATCTCATGTTATGTGGTCTGAGCTTTTATCTGCTATCTCCGAGCGCAAGTGCCCGATTTATGGTCCGTTCATCATGCTGCTTATTGAGAAGGCCTGGGATCGTGTCTATCCCAAGGTGATGCTAGAGACTGGAGAGTTGGTTTCTCACGACATCAAGCGTCTGAGGAAGAAGGACAACTGGGGCTCTCAGGTCCCTAAATCTGGAGGTCCTTTGTCTGCTACTGCCATGGAGACCGAGGAGGAGGCTGAGGCTGAGGCTGAGGATGATGATGACTATGTGCCTTCTGCGGCAGTGCCCTCTTGGGCAAAGAAGCTCAAGCTCAAGATGAAGAAGCTGTTCTGCATGGAGTCTCACGGTCAGTACATGACTCATGTGGCTAAGAAGAAGGACAGCATCACAAGGAGCTCATGCGTCAGTTGGGTGCCACCGTTAACAGTGGATCTGAGGACCAGCTTACTGAGGAGGAGGAGTGGATTCAACAGCACTGCCCGTGGACCGATTCTGATGCCGAGCACTTCCCGACCGATGACGGTGGCACAGACGATCCCGCTGAGACTTGATATTTGAGTCCCTCTCTTGCTATCACCTGGAGCCGTAGCAACACTCCCTCTCCTTTTTGGTGTCTCGATGCCAAAGGGGGAGAGAGTTTAGGGATTTGTGTTGTGTCTTCCGTCTTCTGTGTTTGTGTTTTCTCGCAGTTTGCTTGGTTTGGTTTGTGTCAGTGAGACCTAAGTTCCAGTCATATGGTGTGAGACATATGCTACCTTATCACCTTTCGAGTATCATTATCTATGTCTGTCTAGCTTATGAGTTGCATGATTATCCTGTTTTCTATGTTGCTCTCATATACCTTGCTTAGGTGGTTAGTCTCTAAAATGTAGGGGGAGCGTTGATCCTGGTATGTGTGCCATGCAGTCCAAAGCACTTATCTAGATAGCACACATCTAGGGGGAGCCCATCTACATTTTAGGACGGTGGGGTTTTGCGCTTGTCCTATATCTTTCCTGTTTGTGCAAATCCCATATTGTCATCAATCCACCAAAAAGGGGGAGATTGTAAGGGCATATTTATCCCCAAGATGTTTTGGTGATTGATGACAATGCTTTTGCGGACTAATCGTGTGCGCTGAGTTCTTTCAGAGATTCATCCTTTGGCACGAGACAATTACCTCCCCTCGGTGTTTTATTCAAGACGGTGTAGCTCCTTCATTTCTCTGTTGGTGGACTAGTTTCATAGGAGTCACCGTACTATCAAGAGGGGATCCGCTTTGGTAAGGCTAGGGTGGAATCAACACGTACACATCCTTATCACACCCGTCGTTTCTTTCCGCTTCATTGGAGCTATCTTTCCTATCTATGCCTGCCTGTCCTGTCCCAGCGGTAGTGCCGCGGTCCTCAGCGGTAGTACCGCCGAAGCACGTCAAGCGGTAGTACTGCTCCCCGAGCGGTAGTATCGCTTGCGGTCTTCGGCCGTAGTACCGTAGTGGTTCCGGGCTACTACCGCCTCGACTCTCGACCGCTATTTTTCGTGTCAGGTTTTACGGTACTAGTAGCGGCAGTAGTGGCGGTAGTACCGCTCCAAGCGGTAGTACCGCCAATACTTCCGCGGTAGTACCACTCTGGGGCCAGGACCCTGCATCCCTCGTCAGCGTGGCAGTACCGCTGGGAGGGAGCGGTAGTACCGCTTATCAGCGATAGTACCGCCCTGCCCAAGCGGTAGTACCGCTCTGTGCGTGGCTGTTTGGGGGGGGGGGGGTAACGGTTGGATTGTTCCCCCCACTATATAAAGGTGTCTTCTTCCCCAAAGTTGACTTACCTCTTCCCCCAAAAGCTCCATTGTTGCTCCAAGCTCCATTTTCGCCCGATCTCTCTCCCTAGCCAATCAAACTTGTTGATTTGCTCGGGATTGGTTGAGAAGGCCCCGATCTACACTTCCACCAAGAGAAATTCGATTCCCCCCACTAATCCCTAGCGGATCTTGTTACTCTTGGGTGTTTGAGCACCCTAGATGGTTGAGGTCACCTCGAAGCCATACTCCATTGTGGTGAAGCTTCGTGGTGTTGTTGGGAGCCTCCAAGTGTTGTGGAGATTGCCCCAACCTTGTTTGTAAAGGTTCGGTTGCCGCCTTCAAGGGCACCAATAGTGGAATCATGGCATCTCGCATTGTGCGAGGGCGTGAGGAGATTACGGTGGCCCTAGTGGCTTCTTGGGGAGCATTGTGCCTCCACACCACTCTAACGGAGACGTACTTCCCCTTAAAAGGAAGGAACTTCGGTAACACATCCTCGTCTCCACCGGCTCCACTCTTGGTTATTTCGTGCCTTTACTTTTGCAAGCTTACTTGTGTTGCATCTATTGCTTGCTTGTGTGCTAGTTGTCATTGCATCATATAGGTTGTCCACATAGTTGCATATCTAGACAACCTATTTTGTTGCAAGGTTTAAATTGTTAAAGAAAAGCTTAAAAATTGTTAGTTGCCTATTCACCCCCCCTCTAGTCAACCATATCGATCCTTTCAAACGCGTTGAAGTTGAGGTGGACATGAGCGTTGGCCATTTGATCTACAAGACATTTTGTAAAGATTTTAGACTAAGTTCATGATAATTAAGTTCATCTAATAAAATTATTTAATGAACTCCCACTCAGAGTAGACATCCCTCTAGTCATCTAAGTGATACATGATCCGAGTTGACTAGGCCGTGTCCGATCATCACGTGAGACGGACTAGTCATCATCGGTGAACATCTCCATGTTGATCGTATCTTCCATACGACTCATGTTCGACCTTTCGGTCTCTTGTGTTCCGAGGCCATGTCTGTACATGCTAGGCTTGTCAAGTTAACCTAAGTGTTTATGCATGTGTAAATCTGTCTTACACCCGTTGTATGTGAACGTTAGAATCCATCACACCCGATCATCACGTGGTGCTTCAAAACAACAAACTTTCGCAACGGCGCACAGTTAGGGGGAACACTTCCTTGAAATTATTATGAGGGATCATCTTATTTACTACCGTCGTTCTAAGTAAAAAAGATGCAAAAACATGATAAACATCACATGCAATCAAATAGTGACATGATATGGCCAATATCATATAGCTCCTTTGATCTCCATCTTCGGGGCTCCATGATCATCTTCGTCACCGGCATGACACCATGATCTCCATCATCGTGTATCCATGAAGTTGCTCGCCAATTATTACTTCTACTACTATGGATAACGGTTTAGCAATAAAGTAAAGTAATTACATGGCGTTTAATCATTGACACGCAGGTCATACAATAATTAAGACAACTCCTATGGCTCCTGCTGGTTGTCATACTCATCGACATGCAAGTCATGATTCCTATTACAAGAACATGATCTCATACATCACATATATATCATTCATCACAACTTTTGGCCATATCAAATCACAAGGCATATGCTGCAAAAACAAGTTAGACGTCCTCTAATTGTTGTTGCATGTTTTACGTGGCTGCAATAGGGTTCTAGCAAGAATGTTTTCTTACCTACGTGAAAGCCACAATGTGATATGCCAACTTCTATTTACCCTTCATAAGGACCCTTTTCATCGAATCCGCTCCAACTAAAGTGGGAGAGACAGACACCCGCTAGCCACCTTATGCAACTAGTGCATGCCAGTCGGTGGAACCTGTCTCACGTAAGCGTACATGTAAGGTCGGTCCGGGCCACTTCATCCCACGATTCCGCCGAAGCAAAATAAGACTAGTAGTGGCAAGAAAGTTGACAACATCTACGCCCACAACAAATTGTGTTCTACTCGTGCAAGGAGAACTACGCATAGACCTAGCTCATGATGCAACTGTTGGGGAACGTTGCAGAAAATAAAAAATTTCTACGCTTCACCAAGATCAATCTATGAGTTCATCTAGTAACGAGAGAGAGGAGTGCATCTACGTACCCTTGTAGATCGCGAGCGGAAGCGTTCAAGAGAACGGGGTTGAGGGAGTCGTACTCGTCGTGATCCAAATCACCGATGATCCTAGTGCTGAACGGACATCACCTCCGCGTTCAACACACGTACGGTTGAGGAAGACGTCTACTCCTTCTTGATCCAGCAAGGGGGAAGGAGAGGTTGATGAAGATCCAGCAGCACGACGGCGTGGTGATGGATGCGGCAGCGATCTCGGCAGGGCTTCGCCAAGCTTCTGCGAGAGGGAGAGGTGTAGCAGGGGGAGAGGGAGGTGCAAAGAGCATGGGTGCGGCTGCCCTCCCTCCCCCCTCTTTATATAGGCCCCCTAGGGGGGTGCCGGCCCTAGGAGATGCAATCTCCAAGGGGGAGGGGGGCGGCGGCCAAGGGGGTGGCTTGCCCCCCAAGCCAAGTGGAGGCCCACCCCACCCCTAGGGTTTCCAACCCTAGGTGCAGGGGGGCCCAAGGGGGGGCACACCAGCCCACCAGGGGCTGGTTCCCCTCCCACTTCAGCCCATGGGGCCCTCCGGGATAGGTGGCCCCACCCGGTGGACCCCCGGGACCCTTCCGCTGGTCCCGGTACAATACCGGTGACCCCCGAAACTTTCCCGATGGCCGAAACTTGACTTCCTATATATAATTCTTTACCTCCGGACCATTCCGGAACTCCTCGTGATGTCCGGGATCTCATCCGAGACTCTGAACAACTTTAGGGTTACTGCATACTCATATCTCTACAACCCTAGCGTCACCGAACCTTAAGTGTGTAGACCCTACGGGTTCAGGAGAGATGCAGACATGACCAAGACGCCTCTCCGGTCAATAACCAATAGCGGGATCTGGATACCCATGTTGGCTCCCACATGCTCCTCGATGATCTCATCGGATGAACCACGATGTCGAGGATTCAAGCAACCCCGTATACAATTCCCTTTGTCAATCGGTACGTTACTTGCCCGAGATTCGATCGTCGGTATCCCAATACCTCGTTTAATCTCGTTACCGGCAAGTCACTTTACTCGTACCATAATGCATGATCCCGTGACCAGACACTTGGTCACATTGAGCTCATTATGATGATGCATTACCGAGTGGGCCCAGAGATACCTCTCCGTCATACGGAGTCACAAATCCCAGTCTCGATTCGTGCCAACCCAACAGACACTTTCGGAGATACCCGTAGTGCACCTTTATAGTCACCCAGTTACGTTGTGACATTTGGCACACCCAAAGCACTCTTACGGTATCCGGGAGTTGCACAACCTCATGGTCTAAGGAAATGATACTTGACATTTGGAAATGCTCTAGCTAAACGAACTACACGATCTTTGAGCTATGCTTAGGATTGGGTCTTGTCCATCACATCATTCTACCAATGTTGTGATCCCGTTATCAATGACATCCAATGCCCATAGTTAGGAAACCATGACTATCTGTTGATCAACGAGCTAGTCAACTAGAGGCTCACTAGGGACACATTGTGGTCTATGTATTCACACGTGTATTATAATTTCCGGATAACACAATTATAGCATGAATAATAGACTATTATCACGAACAAAGAAATATAATAATAACCATTTTATTATTGCCTCTAGGGCATATTTCCAACAGAACCTCTTTACTTTGTCGCGAGCGTACGGTCTTCATGATTCGGCAGCGCTTCACCGTCTAGAGCTAATCGTCACGAGAGAATTTGAGGAAGGAGATTAGAACCACACTTGGCTTCTAATCATGAGGATTAGAGGATCTAGGTAATACCCGGTATTGCCTAATAAACTCCTATATATTAATTATCAGTAATACCCGATATTGCCTAATAAACTCCAAAACCCTTCTTGTGACCCCGGAACCTTCTTGTTCCTCTTGAAACTATTCCAAATATTAATAAAACAATTCCGCAAATAAATCCTTGATACTCCCATCCTACTAACACTCAACAGATCGTGATTACCTTTAGCTTGTGACCCCGTAGGTTCGGTAAATCATAGACATGAACGAAATTCCTTTGTCCAATGACCGATAGCAGAACCATGGATGTCCATATCGATCCCTATGATTACATGAATGACAATCAAGTGAACCTTTGGTTATCATGTGATGTTCCCTTTGTCGCGATACTTTACAAAACTCGAGGTGCATCGGTACCCGCCTGAGACATGCACATGCTCACTATATCGTTGATATCATTGTCGGTTTTGTTCTTCTTTCTTTTTAAAATGTTACAACATCCATGTGACGTAGTCACTTGTGTATGACCAGACGATGATGGATGCCATCACACGAGAGGGCCCTAAGAATATCTCTTCATTATTGGAGGAGAAAATCCCACTCTCGAGCTATCTAGTCCCTTGTTAAAATTTCGATGAACATGTAAGTTGTCGTTGTGATCATCATGTTACTGATAACGTTTGAGCAACCCCAAAGTCCAACATATGGTATTAAGTGACTATGATACTCTCATGGTCTGAGCAACTAAAACACATGCTAGCACAATGTTATAATAATTGATTCTAGACGATATTATCTCAAAGTATAACAAACACGATTGGGACAATTCAATATGATCGTTCTTCTAACATCATAATCTCAATGTTGTTTCAGGACTATCGTTACACTTAACGATATCCTAAGATCCGGAAAACGTGATCACCAACAACACTTGAGCCAGTCTTAGAGGCATGACTATGGACCTATTATTTACTGTTTATCATTCCACACGTGCATTTGAGTTTTCCACCGAATCACATATTCCAGGATCATAACAGTTATAGCATGAGATATAAACTCTTAATTACTAAAATGAAAATATAATAATAAAATATTATTGCCTCTAGGGCATATTTCCAATAGAAATTGGTGATGATGAAGGGTTGATGATGACGATGACGATGAATCCCCCTCTCTGGAGCCCCCGAACGGACTCCAAATCAGCCCTCCTGATGAAGAACAAGAGGTGGCAGCGACTCCATACCGTGAAACGCAATGAAACTTCTTCTTTTATTTTTCTCGGGAAGACAGTACTTATGGAGGTGGAATTAGGTCAGACGGATACTCGTAGGCCCCAGGACA
>NC_041393.1:55671027-55716860 GCF_002162155.2 Triticum dicoccoides | reverse complement strand
CGCCTTGTTGCCTTGTGTGCAACTGTTGCCCCCCCCTCAGGTGGATCTTTGTTCCCGTATTTTTTACTTATTCAATAAAAAATCTTCACCAGGTTTTGTCTAATTCCGAGAACTTTTATTTCTGCACAAAAATAACACCATGGTAGTTCTGCTGGAAAGAACGCCAGTCTGGGTTAGTTTCATTCAAATCATGCAAATTTAAGTCCAAAACAAGAGCAAAAGTGTTTTGAAAGTAGATACATTGGAGACATATCAGGCATCGCTATCCCCGTCTCGACCCTGGTACTTCTCTCCCCTCCCATATAAAATCAATCAATCCAACTTTTGTTTTAGGGCAACTCAGCAAATCCGTTGAAAAAAATGACATATTCGACTTTATTCTGAACAACCCACTTGTTCTTATAGCAAGGCGCCCTTTTAGTTCAACAGAATTTCATATGAATTTTGAAGTATCATAACTTGTCATAATTTTTTCTATGTTGGTTGTTTGGTTCATAGGAATATGGCATGTATGATTTGTTTCGTGGTGATTCCATTGCACTATAATTCGTAAGGGAATTTTCATCCACTCAGTGTCTTGATACCCTTACAAACAATCTTTTGTGTTTTGCTGTGGTGAAATCAAAGATACTTTTGAGAAAAAAGAGAGCTCTTGGAGGGTTCAAGTGAACATGCTACTCCAATCCCACATTAATACAATCCTGCGAATCTGATGTGCCCTAAGATTGGATCCACTCGGGCAGGATCACCACCCTCATTTCCCTCGTCATTTCTCACTCTTACTTATTCCTAAGATTCACGTGGTCCCATGTCTAGCCCTTCTTCCTATGGCGGCATAGGTTCTGCTTCCTTTTGTCATCCATGGAAGAAGGTACATCCTAGCAAATTCTCCTCTAGTAAACTCAACTGGCCACCAAAGCGGGTGGATTTGGCGTCATCAGTCATCTTTCTTCACCATCATGGGGTGGAATGGGCGAGGAGAGATGTTTCATGCTCACGCCATTTTGGTCTGGTGTTCAACAGGATGTGGAAGCTGGCTTGGCGGTTCTTTTGATCTTTCTGCATCCAATGGAAGTGAAGACCAACCAATAATAAGTTTCTGGCAAGCCTTCTTCAACCTCCATGGTGAAGCCCTCTACTATTTGCTAGTTGCTGGCAAAATTTTAGTCGACGATGACGGTTAGAGCCTTCGACAAGGTCGACCAGTACCAAATTTCAATATATATATGGTATATTTTGGGCCCTATCTGCACAGAGGAAACGACCTGGTTGTCATTTTATTCTTATGGGGGATTCTTTTGGCATTGTTATAATAATTTTGCTACAATATGCTAGCTTATGGAACCTTTGTTGGAAATATGCCCTAGAGGCAATAATAAAATGGTTATTATTATATTTCATTGTTCATGATAATTGTCTATTGTTCATGCTATAATTGTATTAACCGAAAACCGTGATACATGTGTGAATACATAGACTACAATATGTCCCTAGTGAGCCTCTAGTTGACTAGCTCGTTGATCAACAGATGGTCATGGTTTCCAGACTATGGACATTGGATGTCATTGATAACGGGATCACATCATTAGGAGAATGATGTGATGGACAAGACCCAATCCTAAGCATAGCACAAGATCATGTAGTTCGTTTGCTAAAGCTTTTCTAATGTCAAGTATCATTTTCTTAGACCATGAGATTGTGTAACTCCCGGTTACTGTAGGAGTGCTTTGGGTGTATCAAACGTCACAATGTAAATGTGTGACTATACAGGTGCACTACAGGTATCTCCGAAAGTGTCTGTTGGGTTGGCACGAATTGAGACTGGGATTTGTCACTCCATTTGATGGAGAGGTATCTCTGGGCCCACCCGGTAATGCATCATCATAATGAGCTCAATGTGACTAAGTAGTTAGTCACGGGATCATGCATTATACAACGAGTAAAGTGACTTGCCGGTAACGAGATTGAATGAGGTATTGGGATACCGACGATCGAATCTCGGGCAAGTAACGTACCAATTGACAAAGGGAATTGTATACGGGATTACTTGAATCCTTGACATTGTGGTTCATCCGATGAGATCATCGTGGAACATGTGGGAGCCAACATGGGTATCCAGATCCCACTGTTGGTTATTGGTCGGAGAGCTGTCTCGGTCATGTCTGCATAATTCCCGAACCCGTAGGGTCTACACACTTAAGGTTCGATGACGCTAGGGTTATAGGGAAGATTTGTATGTGATTATCAAATGTTGTTCGGAGTCCCGGATGAGATCCCGGACGTCACGAGGAGTTCCGGAATGGTTCGGAGGTGAAGATTTATTTATGGGAAGTCATCATACGGTCACTGGAAGTTTTCGAGGGCCTTATGGGCTGTATGTGGAAGGGAACCAACCCCTAAGTGGGCTGGGCGCCATCCCCCATAGGGCCCATGCGCCTAGGGCTGGGGGGGGGGAACCCTAAGGGGGGCGCCCCCCTTGGCTTGGGGGGCAAGTCCCCTCCCCTTGGCTGTCCCCCCTCTAGATCTCATCTAGAGGGGCCGGCCCCCTTCCCCCTTCACCATATTAATAGAGGGGTAGAGGGAGGGCAGCAGCACCACATCCAAGGTGCAGCCCCTCCCCTCCCCAACACCTCTCCTCCTCCGTGCGAGCTTGGCGAAGCCCTGCCGGAGAACTGCCACTCCATCACCACCACGCCGTCATGCTGCTGCTGGAGCCATCTTCCTCAACCTCTCCCTCCTCCTTGCTGGATCAAGGTGCGGGAGACGTCACTGGGTTGCACGTGTGTTGAACGCGGAGGTGCTATTGTTCGTCGCTTAGATCGGAATCCGCCGCGATCTGAATCGCTTCGAGTACGACTCCTTCATCCGCATTCTTGCAACGCTTCTGTCTTGCGATCTTCAAGGGTATGAAGATGCACTCCCCTCTCTCTCGTTGCTAGTTACTCTAGAGATTGATCTTGGTGATGCGTAGAATTTTTTTTAATTTCTGCAACGATCCCCAACAGTGGCATCATGAGCTAGGTCTATGCGTAGTTTCTATGCACGAGTAGAACACAAGTTTGTTGTGGGCGTCGATTTTGTCAATTTACTTGCCACTACTAGTCTTATCTTGTTTCGGCGGCATCGTGGGATGAAGCGGCCCGAACCGACCTTACACGTACGCTTACGTGAGACAGGTTCGACCGACTGACATGCACTAGTTGCATAAGGTGGCTAGCGGGTGTCTGTCTCTCCCACTTTAGTCGGATTGGATTCGATGAAAAGGGTCCTTATGAAGGGTAAATAGCAATTGGCATATCATGTTGTGGTTTTTGGCGTAGGTAAGAAACGTTCTTGCTACAAACCTATAGCAGCCACATAAAAACTTGCAACAACAATTAGAGGACGTCTAACTTGTTTTTGCAGCATATGCCATGTGATGTGATATGGCCAAAAAGGACGTGATGAATGAAATATATGTGATGTATGAGATTGATCATGTTCTTGTAATAGGAATCACGACTTGCATGTCGATGAGTATGACAACTGGCAGGAGCCATAGGAGTTGTCTTTATTTATTGTATGACCTGCGTGTCATTGAATAACGCCATGTAATTACTTTACTTTATTGCTAAACCGTTAGCCATAGTAGTATAAGTAATAGTTGGCGAGACAACTTCATGGAGACACGATGATGGAGATCATGATGATGGAGATCATGGTGTCATGCCGATGACGATGATGATCATGGCGCACCGAAGATGGAGATCAAAAGGAGCAAATGATATTGGCCATATCATATCACTATTTGATTGCATGTGATGTTTATCATGTTTTACTACATCTTATTTGCTTAGAACGACGGTAGCATAAATAAGATGGTCCCTCATAAAATTTCAAGAAAGTGTTCCCCCTAACTGTGCGCCATTGCGAAAGTTCATTGTTTCGAAGCACCACGTGATGATCGGGTGTGATAGATTCTAACGTTCGCATACAACGGGTGTAAGCCAGATTTACACATGAAAAACACTTAGGTTGACTTGACGAGCCTATCATGTACATACATGGCCTCGGAACACAAGAGACGAAAGGTCGAACATGAGTCGTATAGAAGATACGATCAACATGAAGATGTTCACCGATGATGACTAGTCCGTCTCACATGATGATCGGACATGGCCTAGTTGACTAGGATCATGGATCACTTAGATGACTAGAGGGATGTCTATCTGAGTGGGAGTTCATTAAATAATTTGATTAGATGAACTTAATTATCATGAACTTAGTCTAAAATCTTTGCAATATGTCTTGTAGATCAAATGGCCCACGCTAATGTTTCCCTCAACTTCAACGCGTTCCTAGAGAAAACCAAGCTGAAAGACGATGGTAGCAACTATACGGATTGGGTCCGGAACTTGAGGATCATCCTCATAGCTGCCAAAAGAGCATATGTCCTAGATGCACCGCTAGGTGAAGCACCCGTTTTCCCAGCAACTTAAGATGTTATGAACGTCTGACAGTCGCGTAGTGATGATTACTCCCTGGTTCAGTGCGGCATGCTTTACAGCTTAGAACCGGGGCTCCAAAAGCGTTTTGAGCAGCCCGAAGCATATGAGATGTTCCAAGAGCTGAAAATGGGTTTCCAAGCTCATGTCCAGGCCGAGAGATATGAAGTGTCCGACAAGTTCTACAGTTGTAAGATGGAGGAGAATAGTTCTGGCAGCGAGCACATACTCAAAATGTCTGGGTTGCACAACCGCTTGCCTCAGCCGGGAGTTAATCTCCCGGATGACGCGGTCATTGACAAAATCCTTCAGTCGCTCCCACCTAGCTACAAGAGTTGTGTGATGAATTACAATATGCAGGGGATGGTGAAAACCATTCCTGAGGTATTTTCAATGCTGAAATCAGCGGAGGTGGAGATCAAAAAGGAACATCAAGTATTAATGGTCAATAAAACCACTAGTTTCAAGAAAGGCAAGGGTAAGAAGAACTTCATGAAGGACGGCAAGGGAGTTGTCGCGCCCGGTAAGCCAGTTGCCGGGAAGAAGCCAAAGCATGGACCCAAACCTGAGACTGAGTGCTTTTATTGCAAGGGAAACGGTCACTGGAAGCGGAACTGCCCCAAGTACTTAGCGGACAAGAAGGCCGGCAACACCAAAGGTATATGTGATATACATGTTATTGATGTGTACCTTACCAGTACTCGCAGTAGCTCCTGGGTATTTGATACCGGTGCGGTTGCTCATATTTGTAACTCAAAACAGGAGCTGCGGAATAAGCGGAGACTGGCGAAGGACGAGGTGACGATGCGCGTCGGGAATGGTTCCAAGGTCGATGTGATTGCCGTCGGCACGCTACCTCTACATTTACCTACGGGATTAGTTTTAAACCTCAATAATTGTTATTTAGTGCCAGTTTTGAGCATGAAAATTGTATCTGGATCTCATTTAATACGAGATGGCTACTCATTTAAATCCGAGAATAATGGTTGTTCTATTTATATGAGAGATATGTTTTATGGTCATGCCCTGCTGGTCAATGGTTTATTCTTAATGAATCTCGAACGTGATGTTACACATATTCATAGTGTGAATACCAAAAGATGTAATATTGATAATGATAGCCCCACATACCTGTGGCACTGCCGCCTTGGTCATATTGGTGTCAAACGCATGAAGAAGCTCCATGTAGATGGACTTTTGGAGTCTCTTGATTACGAATCATTTGACACGTGTGAACCATGCCTCATGGGCAAAATAACCAAGACTCCATTCTCCGGAACAATGAAGCGAGCAACCAACTTATTGGAAATCATACATACTGATGTGTGCGGTCCAATGAGCGTTGAGGCTCGCGGTGGCTATCGTTATGTTCTCACCCTCACTGATGACTTGAGTAGATACTAGCAAAAGAGCCCGTGCGTTGCAATGGGAGAAAAAACACAACACACACTCTTAACCAAACAACCATCACTCAAGACCACAATAGGTCCATATCTCCTTTATTTTAGCGACACATCATATTTGTGCTACCGCTTATCCTTGTTCTCACCCTCGCCGGCGGTGGCCTTAGTGTTCACACAAATCAAAACGTGTGAGAATGTGGTCAATCCTAAGACGTCTCTCTCTCCCTCTCTCCTCCCTCTCCCTCTTTCTCGCTTTCTCTCACACTCGCAATGAGAAATATGTTGTTTTCCCCTGCGACGTATTAAAAGGTATGCATGTGTAATTCTTGATGTTTTCTTTTCCCTATATGATTATAGTGGGTGTTTATTTGCAATCCAGATCGCCGCATGTATGAAAGAAAAATGGATCGTGCGCTCTAGTTATAAGTTTGCTTCCAAAATAATATTTAAAATATATATAACAGGTAAAATTAACATCATATACAGATTTCACCCATTTTTTAATCAAATTTCATATATAACATATTAAAATCGGAGTTACGGTTAAAAAGATATGTATAATTTAGAAAACCATTTGTTTGAATTAAATATCTTTCAAAAAAATATTTATAAATATTTAACAGGTTAAAATAATCTTATATTCATATTCTACATATTTTTCTAATCAAATTTCATATATAACATGTTTAAATTGGAGTTACGGTTTAAAAGATATGGATGGTTTAAAAAAGCATTTGTTTGAATTAAATATGATCCGCTAATGGAATACCTAAAAAGTCAGGGGGGTTTTGAAAAACTGTAAAATAACGGTTCTGTGTGACTTAAATCTAGATTGTGGGTTGATTTCATGAAAATGCAGGGGCTTTTTTGCAAATAGGCGCGACGGACGGGCAGAAACCTTACATGCTTTATTATTAGGTAGAGATGGGTATGTCTACTTAATGAAACACAAGTCTGAGACCTTTCAAAAGTTCAAGGAATTTTAGAGTGAGGTAGAGAATCAATGTGACAGAAAAATAAAGTTCTTATGATCAGATCGTGGGGAGAATATTTAAGTCACGAGTTTGGTACGCACTTAAGGAAATGTGAAATTGTTTCACAACTCACGCCGCCTGGAACACCTCAGCGTAACGGTGTGTCCGAACGTCGTAATCGCACTCTATTGGATATGGTGCGATCTATGATGTCTCTTATCAATTTACCGCTATCATTTGGGGATACACTTTAGAGACAGCTACATTCACTTTAAATAGGGCACCGTCTAAATCCGTCGAGACGACACCGCATGAATTATGGTTTGGGAAGAAACCTAAGCTGTCGTTTATGAAAGTTTGGGGATGCGATGCTTATGTCAAAAAACTTCAACCTGAAATGCTCGAACCCAAGTCGGAAAAATGCGTCTTCATAGGATACCCTAAGGAAACCATTGGGTATATCTTCTACCTCAGATCCGAAGGCGAGATCTTTGTAGCCAAAAACGGGTCCTTTCTGGAGAAAGAGTTTCTCTCGAAAGAAGTAAGTGGGAGGAAAGTAGAACTTGATGAAGTAGTACCTCTTGAACCGGAAAGTAGCGCAGCTCAGGAAGATGTTTCTGTGGTGCCTGCACCGACTAGAGAGGAAATTAATGATGATGATCAAGGTACTTCAGATCAAGTTGCTACTGAACTTTGTAGGTCCACAAGGACACGTTCCACACCAGAATGGTATGTGTCGTGGAATTATCATGTCAGATGTCCTAAGGAACGGACTTTGTCGTGGAGCCATCGCGACCAGGAAGCTTGAAGGGGTTAATCAGGACAAGAGACACGAGAGTTTTATACTAGTTCGGCCCCTTACGATGAAGGTAAAAGCCCACGTCTAGTTGTGATGGAATTATTAGGGATTCGATGACCAGGGAGCAAATACGCTTTGCCTGAGTCTTGAGTTGTTGTTACCTGCCCTAAACCGCCGCCGGGTCATCCCTTTATATACAAAGGTCAATGCCCAGTGGCTCTACAGAGTCCCGGCCGGCTTATAATCAATATCCGGCTCGGTCTCTTAATCTTTCTTGTTTTAAAATACAAGTCCCACTTATATGGCGGTTTATCACTACGGGCCTTAAGTCGCCTCTGGGCCTTGGGCCCTTACTAAGCCGCTGTCTTCAACCTTGAGCGTTGGGCTTCAAGAATGCTTATAGGCATAACCCGGCCCCTCCTGGTGGGTCATACCTAATAGTTATATCCCCAACATTATGGCAACCCTGTCCTAGAAATCATGTTGTTAGACAACGGTGAACCTTCGAACTATGAAGAAGCGATGGCGGGCCCAGACTCCAACAAATGGCTTGAAGCCATGCAATCCGAGATAGGATCCATGTATGAAAACAAAGTATGGACTTTGAAAGACTTGCCCGATGATCGGCGAGCGATAGAAAATAAATGGATCTTTAAGAAGAAGACAGACACGGATGGTAATGCTACCATCTATAAAGCTCGACTTGTCGCTAAGGGTTACCGACAAGTTCAAGGGGTTGACTACAATGAGACCTTCTCACCCGTAGCGAAGTCGAAGTCCGTCCAAATAAAGTTAGCAATTGCCGCATTCTATGATTATGAGATACGGCAATTGGACGTCAAAACGGCATTCCTTAACGGCTTTCTTAAGGAAGAATTGTATATGGACGTCAAAATCGAGGCGCCTTTTTAGCTGGATAACTTTCGGCATCCTCGTTTTTCACGCCCATTCAGCAGGTTTTTCCTTATAAATAGACCCGACTAGGTCACCTCTTCTTCCCTGTTCGCATCGTCTTCCTCTCGCCCCCATCTGCCACTGGAGCTCCGCCGCCTGTCGCCACCGTGCCCTTCATCCTCGTCGAGCTTGGTCGTTGCATCACCCTGACCTTGACCAAAGAACGACAGTGCTCCTCCTCCGCAGATCCTCCGTAGTGAGTGCTTCCCCTTTCCGCGCCATAGATCTGCACTAGGGCTAGTCATGTTTCTCTGTACGGGCGTAGCTCATCGGAGCTCTTGTGTTTTGTCCTTGCCATGGCTTCACCTGATCCAAAAAAACCCATAGATCTGATGCGGTTAGTGTTCCACATCCATTTTGATTATCAATAGATCTCCTTTCCTTGTAAGAAAACCTCATCATAGCATATGAACTTCTCTGCGCCCTGTTGTTAGGTATAGTAAATTTTCTTTTCTGAACCTTTATTTGATCCAAAATAACTGCTGCAAACTGTGAAACTTGTTTGTACAACACTTAGGCAAAAATCCATACTCTGTTAGATTTGTCCATTCATGGCGACTCTGATCGCCGGCTTATAAGGAGGTAATACTCAATTAATCTGGACCACCTCTGTTGATAGAAACATGCTGACGGCTTATAAAACCTATGACGGCTTAAGTAACCATGACATAATTATCCTTATACCATTAGGCCCCTTCATAAGTCGCCATTTTGCTATTCACAGTAAGACTGTTATCCTGCCCGGCTTAAATTTGAACCGGCCCTTTATTATTTTGTCTTAGGCTTTCAAATAGGATGGCGCCCAAGGCACCTACCTCTTGCAACTGGGTGAAATCCATTGTCTCTGACAGCACCTTAAATGACTTTGTGACAACCGGCTATCTGCCAAAGAAAGAAGCCATGCATTATCGTGCTCCTAACCCAGACGAAGAAGTTCCTCAACCCAAAGAAGGGGAGGTCATTGTTTTCACAGATCATATGAACCGGGGTTTTACTCCTCTTGGTTCAAAGTTCTTCAGAGATGTGCTGAAGTTTTTTGACCTTCACCCACAAGACATTGGACCCAATTCCATGTCTAATATCTGCAACTTCCAAGTATTCAGCGAAGTTTATCTTGGTGAAGAGCCCAATTTACTGCTCTTTAGAGAAATGTTCTACTTGAACCGCTAGACAGAATGCGCCAGCGGCCAGAGCTTGGAACTTGGCAGAGTTTCAATCTAGCACCGCAGAGATGTGATTTTTCCGTATGCTAACCCACCAAGCCATCCCAAAGACTGGAACATGACATGGTTCTACTGTAAGGACACCTCTCCGGCTGACGAGAACCCTCTGCCCGGCTTTCATGCCCTTCGTCTTAGCACCAATCATCCTCTGCCTGATAAGATTACCGCCGTAGAGCGCAAATCCCTTGCTCCTACTCTGGCCAAGATCAAGGCTCTGCTGGGGAACGGGTTGACTGGTATTGACCTGGTTCATGTATGGCTTGCCTAGCGGGTTATTCCATTGAGCCGCCGCCCCGTCTTAATGTGCGAATATACCGGCGCCAAGAATGATCCCCTGCACCATAGCCCTGTCGACTTACCTGCTCATGTTGTTGATGACATGACCAAATCTCTCCTCAAGGAGAGTCTGGCGGATTGTGGCAGAGTGGGTCTAGCCCCTTTCTGCAAAGATAACCTGGCTCCAAAGGTAAACCGTCCATATGAGATGTTTATCTTGTTTTCTTAATGCTTCTCTCATGCTCATAAACATGCTTAATCCTTGCAGGCGGGTTATAAATTTTGGAAAGTTGTATATGATCATGAAGCTGCCAAGAGAGCAAGGAAGGAAAAGAAAGCCGCCAGGAAAGAAGTTGTAAGAAAGAGGGACAAGAAAGCCTCCGCTTCTGAACTGCTTCGGCTATCGGACTCTTCTGAGTCAGAGGTAGCCCTTGATTCTCTTGGCTTATTTTTTAATCATCTTATTGACACTGATCATCAGCAGGAGGACACTGGGAAAAGCCGGAGCAAGGCCGACGAGGTAACTATCCTTTCCTCCGACTCCGAGCCTTTGCCAAGATAGAAACTCCATAGGGTGACCCAGAAAGTAAGATGTTCTCATCCTTTAGCTCATCACGATCCTCAATTTCTTTTGAAGCAACAAATTCATGAGAGTCGGAGGCAGACCCGGACCGGCAAAGACGTGGAGCTATCCTCCGGCTTACCAAATACTCCAAGGAAACGCCGAACTGAGGTTACCTCTACTTTAAACAAGTTTTATCCTTTGGCGGGTCTCTTTCGTCAACCACTCAATCCCTCTGACTCGGATTATCAGGATACTTCTCCTTCCTCCGGCGAGTCACTGCAGTCCATTCTGCCAGCCTTTAAAACTGCTCCAGGGTATGATAAGCCGCTCATTTTAAACTCCTCATAATCTTATTGCTTCTATATTAATCCTTTTATTTTAACACAGCGGTCAAGCAAACCCAGCAAGAGGGTTAGGAAGAACAAACCGGCTGAAGATAGAGTTGTAACTGAGCCGGTTCTTGAGACAACCGTGCCAGACTCAAGCACTCATGAGCCGCCACCTGAAACAACGCAAGATGTGCCACCTCCTTCTTCTGACCCGCCCACTGACCAAACTGTTGATGACTCAGAAAATCCCAAACCTCCAAGCCCAATCCGGACAGATGATCCCAAACCTTTAGAGACCAATCCGGACAAATGATCCTTCAGAGCCCAAGCCCAATTTACTGTTGGCCTTTGCAAACACTGAATTCGAACTTACTGTCGAGATCACCTGAACCGGTTATTCTGAGCCGGGAAGACCAACTGTGCTAGCTAAATGTTCTGCCAAGGAAGAACTTCTGGGCCAATGTCGAGTCAAGATGGATGTTGCTAATTATGCTCATATGAGCATTGGAGATATCTTCTCTGGCTTTATGAATCAAGTGCACAGCAGCCGGGACCTCGAGGTTGACATGGTCAAGCAGATGCATCACAAATTCGAGGTATCACCCGGTCCTTCTTATTCATTATCCTTTAGTATGTTAGCCCCCAAGTCTGCTGCTTATGATACTTATGCTGTAGACCTAGAAACAAGTAAAACAACATAAAGAAAGAAGAAATTTCCGGCTTACCATGTAGTCCCCAAGGGGCGCCTTAACCAATATGGTTGAGCCGGCTCTTTGATATAGAAAAATTCTTATGGTTCTGTGAAGCGCAATACACATTAGCCCCCAAGTGCCAAATATTATTGCTTGCAAAATGCTTGGGACTTACTCATATAAATCGCCATATGATGAACCGCCATAGAAAACTCTTTGGGACATTAGCCCCAAAGTCCCAAGTATTATTTCTTGCAAAATGCTTGGGACTTTTAATATTGCATAAATAATTTGTTGACTTGAACTTTGCACTTGTATAGGTCACCACGAGCCAACTTGAGTCCGAGGTGACTAATCTAAAGAGCCACCTTGAATTCCAAGAGACGGAACTTGCAAAGGCCAACAGTAAGTTTGAATTCAGTGTTTCTGAACAGGAGAAACTGAAAAAAGAACTTGAAGCTAAAAAGAAAGCCTGGGCGGATGAAAAGACCGCGCTGATATGCCGAGCTGAGGAAGCAGAAAAGGATCTGGAGGAAATCACGGGTGAATTAGCTGGTTTAAAGCGCCATATTTCTGAAATGGTCTCAGCCATCTTTGGTAAGTCGCCTTACCATTGTGTAAATATCTAAGCCATGCAATAGATCATACGCCTGGAATTTATTCGCCTGATTATGCTTATACAGGCCCCAGGAGTTCCAACTTGAACCAAAACATGCTGACCAAGCTTAAGGCAGTGTACACCTTGGTGGAGCAATTGTACACCGGGTCTCAACGTACCATTGCTTCGGTTGCTTTGTCCAATGAAGTGCCAACCCTCCTAGCACACGTCTTGAGGAAGCTTTTAGTTCTTCCGCAATGGATCAATGAACTGCGACGGTCAGCTGCAAGAGCCGGAGCAATAAATGCTCTACGCCTGGCTAAAGTCTGGCTACCGGAACTAGACCCGACGGACATTGCCATTGGCTACCCAAGCCTGAAGGAAGACGGCTCGTCGTTTGAAGATTTTATCGCCTATGGCAAAGAGATACGCCCCATGGCGACTCTGATAGCAAGTGAAGTAGATCTTAGCAAGTACCAGGAGGGTTATGATGAAGAAAATCGAAGAATTCCAATGCCTCAATACGACGTGACCAGTCTGATTCCTCCACCTCGTAAGCATACCTTTGCTCCTGAAGTTGACCCGGCCGGTCTTGTTGACGATGAAGCCGAATTTGAAGCCTTGAATAACATTGACTGGTCATCATCAACCTTCCAGGAAAAGGAGCAGGGCGCAGACGCGGAGAGGGCTAACCCGGACACTTCTGGGCAATCCTGAAGATGAACCTGTCATGGCGGCTCATACCTGGGGTGTTAAAAAACAATGTGAAATATTTAAAATCGATGAGTCCTGTAATAGGATAGAGATGACTTTATTGTAACCGTGCCATCGTGCATGTTTTACCACTGATTGTTATTAAGCCGGCGTGCTATATCTATCCATGTTACTTATCATCTGCTGACCATATGCTTGATCAGGTTTCGAAAGCTGTTCTTCAACAGACTTATGCTTAATACTTCTTGAATTTGTACCACCGGTTCATATGACCCAGTCAATAAGGGTGATAAACCAATCTTTGGAGACTCAAAAATTTCATAGGTACAATGATGCTAATGGATCAGTAACTCATCAGTTAATACTGAGCCGGGTTACAGTAAGCATACTTAACAGTTGTAAACCTCAGGAAAAAAATCTCAAGTCAAACAAGGGAGTTTCCAAAGCAATTTAAATCAAGAGAGAAGTAAAAAATGTCAAGGCTACTGATTTGAATATGATCAGTGAACCGTCCCAAAGGGGTTTAAGCTAGGATTCGAATATGATCATGTAGCCCCCAATGGCTTTGGCTTTGCGCCAATAAAGAGGGTACCGACAGTTGTGTTCTTTTTGGTTTGAATATGACCTATGTTTGAATAGGAAGCCCCCTAATGACCTTGAGAGTTTTTTAACGACTCTGATTCGAATACGATCAAAGTCGGTTCCCAAAGGGGTTAAGCTATGATTTGAATACGATCAAGAAGCCCCCAAGTGAGCTCAGCAGTGTGCCAATCAAAAGGGTACCGACAGCTATGTTCTCTTTGGTTCGAATACGACCTATGTTTGAACAGGAAGTCCCCTAGTGATCATAATTTTTAATGGCTAGATTCGAATACGATCATAAGCCAGATCAAACGTGATCAACCCCCAAGTGATCATATGAAAGAAATAATGGCAATGACAAATTTACCTTGATGTGAAGGAAATAAGGACAGATGTCCTGCTTTATTATTTATCATAATATATACATTGGCAAAAATATGTACATCAGCGGAGCCTATGGCTCAAGTGTAGTAGGGCCGAAGATGAGCAATATTCCATAGCCTCCGGGTCTCCTCCTCCGACTTACGTGAGTCTTTGTGCTCTCGAACATCAATGACGTAATATGACCCGTTATTCAAGTTCTTGCTAACCACAAAGGGTCCCTCCCAAGGTGGTGATAATTTGTGTGCATCAATTTGATCCTGGATGAGCCGGAGCACCAAATCACCTTCCTGAAAGGTTCTGGACTTAACATGGCAGTTGTGATATCGGTGCAAGTCTTGCTAGTAAATCGCCGAGCGAGCTGCTGCCAAGTCTCTCTGCTCATCTAATAGGTCGAGATCATTCTGACGCGGCTGTTCATTGTCTGCTTCAACATAAGCCGCCACTCGAGGTGAGTCATGACGGATATCAGAAGGGAGAACTGCGTCGGCTCCATAGACCATGAAGAAAGGTGCATAACCCGTAGATCTATTAGGAGTAGTGTTGATGCTCCATAACACGGAGGGTAACTCCTCAACCCAACACCCCGGCGTCCGCTGTAGTGGGACCAAAAGTCGGGGTTTGATGCCTTTCAAGATCTCCTGATTGGCTCTCTCGGCTTGACCATTGGACTGAGGGTGAGCCACTGATGAAACATCAAGCCGGATATGCTCACGTTGACAGAATTCCTCCATGGCGCCTTTAGACAGATTAGTGCCATTGTCTGTTATGATGTTGTGTGGAAAGCCAAAGCGAAATATCACCTTCTTCATAAATTGAACTGCTGTGGCTGCATCACACTTACTGACAGGGTCTGCCTCAACCCACTTTGTGAACTTATCAACCGCCACCAAGAGGTGGGTCTTTTTATCCTTGGACCTTTTGAAAAGCCCAACCATATCAATCCCCCAGACTGCAAACGGCCAAGTAATTGGAATCATCCTCAATTCTTGAGCCTGCACATGAGCCCGTCTTGAGAACTTCTGACACCCTCACATTTACTGACCAAATCCTCTGCATCTGCATGAGCCGTCAGCCAATAAAACCCATGACAAAAGGCCTTGGCCACAAGAGATTTTGACCCGACGTGATGACCACAATCCCCTTCATGGATCTCACATAGAATTTCTTGGCCTTCTTCAGGGGAGATGCAACGCTGAAACGCCCCTGTAACACTGCAATGATGCAACTCGCCATTGACAATTGTCATGGATTTAGACCACCGGGTTATCTGCCTGGCCAATGTTTCATCCTCAGGTAACTCGCCCCGGGTCATATAAGCCAGGTATGGCACCGTCCAATCTGGAATGACATGAAGAGCCGCCAACAACAGTGCTTCCGGGTCAGGAATCGCCAAGTCCTCCTCTGTAGGTAACTTGACAGAAGGGTTATGCAAAACATCCAAAAAGGTGTTAGGCGGCACCGGTTTACGCTGAGAACCCAACCGGCTTAAGGCATCAGCCACCTCGTTCTTTCTTCGGTCAATGTGCTCCACCTGATAACCCTTGAAGTGTCCCACAATTGCATCAACTTCACGGCAATAAGCCGCCATGAGAGGATCCTTAGAATCCCACTTGCCTGATACCTGCTGAGCCACTAGATCTGAGTCATCGAAGCACTGTACCCGGCTTAGGTTCATCTCCTTAGCCATCCGGAGACCATGGAGTAAGGCTCCATACTCAGCTGCGTTCTTAGTATAGGGAAACATCAACCGGAGCACATAGCGAAATTTATCACCTCGAGGGGAGGTCAATACAACTCCAGCTCCCGAGCCTTCAAATTGCCTGGACCCATCAAAATGAATTGTCCAATATGTGTTATCCGGCTTGTCTTCAGGCATCTGCAGCTCTGTCCAATCGTTGATGAAATCAACCAGCGTTTGGGACTTGATAGCTGTGCACGGCACATATTTTAAGCCATGAGGCCCAAGCTCAATGGCCCATTTGGCGACTCGCCCTGTGGCCTCTCTGTTTTGAATGATATCCCCCAAAGGGGCAGAACTAACCACAGTGATGGGGTGGCCCAGGAAGTATTGCGTAAGCTTCCGGCTTGCCATGAACACCCCATAGACGAGCTTCTGCAATGCGGATAACGCTGCTTAGACTCAATCAGAACCTCACTGATATAGTAAACGGCCGTTGAACCGGATGTTCCTTGCCAGCCTCCTTGCGCTCCACCACAATGGCCACGCTGACCGCACGTGCGTTAGCAGCTACGTATAATAATAAGGGCTCCTTGTCAATGGGAGCAGCAAGAACCGGCGGCTCAGCTAACTGCCTCTTCAAATCTTCAAAAGCAGCATTCGCAGCGTCGCTCCAGATAAAGCTATTTGTCTTCTTCATCATTTGATATAGCGGCAGGGCCTTCTCTCCTAACCGGCTTAAGAACCGGCTTTGGGCAGCGATACGACCCACCAAATGTTGAACGTCATTGATACATGCTGGTTTGGCCAGAGAAGTGATGACCTTAATCTTCTCCGGATTAGCCTCGATGCCTCTGTTGGAAACCAGGAAACCCAAAAGCTTGCCTGCAGGCACACCAAAAACACACTTGGCCGAGTTAAGCATCATCTTGTAAACCCGAAGATTGTCAAAGGTTTCCTTGAGATCGTCAATCAAGGTCTCCTTCTCTCTGGATTTAACCACTATGTCATCCACATAAGCATGAACATTGCACCCAATTTGATTATGAAGACAATTCTATACACATCGCTGGTAAGTCGCCTGGGCACTCTTAAGCCCAAAAGGCATTGAAACATAGCAGAAGGCTCCAAACGGAGTAATGAATGTCGTCTTCTCTTGGTCTTTAACCGCCATCTTGATCTGATGATAACCAGAGTAAGCATCCAAAAAACTCAAACGCTCACAACCCGCTGTAGCATCAATGATTTGATCAATACGAGGGAGAGCAAAAGGATCAGTTGGACAAGCTTTGTTTAAGTCTGTGTAATCCACACACATACGCCAAGTGCCGTTTTTCTTAAGCACAAGCATTGGGTTAGCCAACCACTCCGGATGAAAGACTTCGATGATAAACTCTGCTGCCAAGAGCCGGGCTACTTCTTCACCAATGGCCTTCCGCCTCTCTTCATTAAACCGTCGGAGAAACTGCTTGACCGGCTTAAATTTTGGATCAATGTTAAGAGTGTGCTCAGCGGGTTCTCTCTGTACACCCGGCATGTCAGAAGGTTTCCATGCAAAGATGTCCCGGTTCTCACAGATGAACTCGATGAGCGTGCTTTCCTATTTGGCATTCAAATTAGCACTGATACTGAACTGCTTAGAAGAGTCGCCAGGCACAAAAGCAACGAGCTTAGTATCATCTGCCGACTTAAACTTCATGATTGGCTCATGCTCTGTGGTTGGCTTCTTTAAAGATGTCATGTCTGCCAGGTCGACATTGTCCTTATAGAATTTTAACTCTTTCATCACACAAACCGACTCAGCATAAGCCGCGTCACCTTATTCACATTCCAGGGCCACCTTCCGGCTTCCGTGAACCGTAATGGTTCCCTTATGACCCGGCATCTAGAGCTGCAAGTACACATAACATGGCCGGGCCATGAATTTGGCGTAAGCCGGCCGTCTGAACAGAGCATGATACGTGCTTTTGATCTTGACAACTTCAAACGTCAATTTCTCATCTCTGGAGTCATATTCATCCCCAAAGGCTACCTCCAATTCGATCTTGCCGACTGGATACGCCGACTTACCGGGCACAACTCCATGGAAGACAGTGTTGGACTGCTTAAGATTCTTATCAGTTAACCCCATGCGACGGAAGGTCTCATAGTAGAGGATATTGATGCTGCTGCCTCCATCCATGAGTACCTTAGTGAATTTGTATCCACCCACTTGAGGGGCCACCACCAGGGCTAAGTGACCCGGATTGTCAACCCGGAGAGGGTGATCCTCTCTGCTCCATATGATAGGCTGCTCAGACCGCCTCAAATATCGAGGAATTGTCGGCTCAATTGTATTCACAGCCCTCTTATGAAGCTTCTGGTCTCATTTACATAAATTGGTGGTGAACACATGATACTGCCCACCGTTCAGCTACTTTGGATGGATCTGGTATCCACCTTGCTGTTGTTGCTGATCGCCCTGGCCAGACTGTTGGTTATATCTACCTTGGTTGCCCTGGGAACCTTGGAAATTGGGATTTGACCCGCTGCCCGGGCCATGAAACCCGCCGCCACCCGAGCCGCCGCCCTGCCCATTGTTACCGTCATATATGTTGGAATTTTTAAATGCCTTCATGATCGTACAGTCCTTCCACAAGTGGGTAGCCGGCTTCTACTGAGTGTCGTGTCTCGGACAGGGCTCATTCAACAATTGCTCAAGTGTGGGGCCTGACCCGCCAGATTGGGGAGGTGGCCTCCCTTTGCGCCTCTGGTTATTACCCTGCGCGCTGGTGTTAGCCATGAAATCCAAGCTGCCGTCAGCCTTATGTTTATTACCTCCTTGATTTGCCAGGTTGTGCTGAGGGCCCTTGCTGTTGCCGTTCTTCTTTCCCTTCCCTGCCTTGTCATCATCAGACTCGGGATCCTTGGTACTATCAGAATCAGCGTACTTAACTAGAGCCGCCATCAGCGTGCCCATATCGTTACACTCGCGTTTGAGCTGGCCCAGCTTTTGTTTTAGAGGCAAGAAACGGCAACTTTTCTCCAATATTAAGACTATAGAGCCGGCATCCATCTTATCAGATGAATGTATTATGGCTTTAACTCGGCGCACCCAATGGGTTCTAGACTCACCCTCCTATTGCTTGCAATTCGTCAGAACCACGATTGACATGGGCTGCTTGCACGTGTCTTTGAAGTTCTGGATGAACCGGGCCTTTAACTCCGCCGAAGAGCTGATCGAATTAGGAGGCAGGCCTTTCAACCAGGTGCGGGCAGTTCCATCCAACATCATGGTCAAGTATTTAGCCATTGCAGCATCACTAACCTCCAACAACTCCATAGCCATCTCATAACTCTCAATCCACGCCCCAGGCTGTAAGTCGGCCGTGTAATTTGACACCTTCCTAGGTTCCTTAAAATCCTTGGGCAGACGCTCGTTACATAGAGCCGGCACCAGACTGGGGACTCCTCCAGTCCTGGTGGCTATACCTGCCTCAAGAGAAGTCGTCAGATAAACTGGATACGGTTGGTAAGCTGTTAGCTGAGCCGCCTGCTCAGCTGCCTGTTGAACCGCCTGCTGAGTCGCCCGCTCGACCTCTTGCCGTATTCTGTCTTGATCCACCAAGTTGACAGCCTCATGACGCGCCAGGTTAAGTCCACCTGGTTGGTCACGGCATCTGACGTTGCTTGAAACGACCGCCGAATCCATGTGCCTGCTATAACTCGGGCTTCAGCTTGGATGAGGGATCGAGTGGATCCTGTCCTGACTGTATGAGTACGCCTCCTGCTGTGCCAAAGCTGTCTGAAGAAGTTCCCTGACCCGACGGGTTTCAACCGCCACCGGAGAGTCACCATCGATTGGGAGAGCCACCAATCGTGTAGCTGCCTCTATCATGTTCTCCAACGGGTTAGAATAGTGGCCGGGGGTGTGGGTACATACTGAGGCGGTGCCATGTTTACGCGAAGGGGTCCCATCACCTGCGGTTGAACCGGCACACCGTCTCCGGGTGTTGCAACATGATCCGCTCCTGCGCGTGGAGAGAGCCACGGTGGGTTGCCTGTACGCGGAGAAAGCCACGACAGGTTACTGGGCCGTGCCCCTGGCGTGTGAAAAAGATTCTGAGGATCATAAACTGGCGGGAGTCTAGACTGAGTCTTCTGATGCCTCCTCCTCATGACCTCGTTAGTCGCGTTCCGGTCCTGCGTGAGCCGGAAGGTATGTGCCTAGATCTGTTGAGCCTAGAGATCCAGAGCCGCCCTCTCCGCGGTGATCCTGACATCTTCCGCTGCTAGGTCTTCTTTAGCCTGTGCCATATCCAATTTTAACTGTGCCACCTCTGCATCATGACGAGCCTGATCCGTCGGGTTAACGACGGCGGTTAACAGGGTGGTCAGCTTGTCTGTGAGATCCATCAACACCTGAGCTGGCGAGCGCACAGGGCCTCTTGCCCCGGCTGTTGCTGACCCAGAGTTTATGGCTGTTGCAGCTGTGGAATCACTGACAAGTTGCGTGCCGGCCATGAAGATCCCAACCCTGCTCGGCGGCTCAAGGCAGTCCGGAATACTGCTGCCATCAGAACAGCCCCCAAGCCCGCCATCCTGCAATTGATACAATGAATCCGTCTCTCCTGTGGACGACTCACCATCAGAGTAGATGGCTGTCTCACCACCAGAGGCAGATCCTTCAAAAGGTCCTCCATGGACGCATCCCACGAAGGCACGATTCACAGCTGGCGGAGCCCAGGTGGGTCTTGCACGCTGAGCCGTCTCGACGAGGTCGGTGCAGATGTCCGGCTCAGGGCCCGGCTCGCCAATCTTGCCGATGAAGACATGGATTCCGCCGAAGGGGACCCGGTACCCGTACTCAATTGAGCCGGCATCGGGGCCCAGCCTGCATCGTCGATGTAGAGCTTGCCGCGACGACTCTTGGTTATCCGGCCCACAACATATCCCTTGAGCCCTTCGAAGCTGCCCTTCAAGAACTCAAATCCATCGTGCGTTGGCCCCACGGTGGGCGCCAACTGTCGTGGAATTGTCACGTCAGATGTCCTAAGGAACGGACTTCGTCGTGGAGCCATCGCAACCAGGAAGCTTGAAGGGGTTAATCAAGACAAGAGACACGAGAGTTTTATACTAGTTCGGCCCCTTACGATGAAGGTAAAAGCCTATGTCTAGTTGTCATGGAATTTTTAGGGATTCGATGACCAGGGAGCAAATACGCTTTGCCTGAGTCTTGAGTTGTTGTTACCTGCCCAAAACCGCCGCCGGGTCGTCCCTTTATATACAGAGGTCGACGCCCAGCGGCTCTACAGAGTCCCGGCCGGCTTATAATCAATATCCGGCTCGGTCTCTTAATCTTTCTTGTCTTACAATACAAGTCACACTTATACGGCGGTTTATCACTATGGGCCTTAAGTCGCCTCTGGGCTTTGGGCCCTGACTAAGCCGCCATCTTCAACCTTGAGTGTTGGGCTTCAAGAATGCTTATAGGCACAACCCGGCCCCTCCTGGCGGGTCATACCTAATAGTTATATCCCCAACATTATGGCAACCTTGTCCTGGAAATCATGTTGTTAGACAACGGTGAACCTTCAAACTATGAAGAAGCGATGGCGGGCCCAGACTCCAACAAATGGCTTGAAGCCATGCAATCCAAGATAGGATCCATGTATGAAAACAAAGTATGGACTTTGACAGACTTGCCCGATGATCGGCAAGCAATAGAAAATAAATGGATCTTTAAGAAGAAGACAGACGCGGATGGTAATGTTACCATCTATAAAGCTCAACTTGTCGCTAAGGGTTACCGACAAGTTCAAGGGGTTGACTACAATGAGACCTTCTCACCCGTAGCGAAGCTGAAGTCCGTCCGAATCATGTTAGCAATTGCCGCATTCTATGATTATGAGATATGGCAAATGGACGTCAAAACGACATTCCTTAACGGCTTTCTTAAGGAAGAATTGTATATGATGCAGCTGAAAGGTTTTGTCGATCCTAAGAATGCTAACAAGGTATGCAAGATCAAAGCATTTGGGTTTATGCAGACTTATGGAGAAGCCTGCGTTTACAAGAAAGTGAGTGGGAGCTCTATAGCATTTCTCATATTATATGTGGATGACATACTATTGATGGGAAATGATATAGAACTTTTGGACAGCATAAAGGCCTACTTGAATAAGTGTTTTCAATGAAGGACCTTGGAGAAGCTGCTTACATATTAGGCATCAAGATCTATAGAGATAGATCGATATGCCTCATAGGTCTTTCACAAAGCACATACCTTGATAAGATATTGAAGAAGTTCAACATGGATCAGTCCAAGAAGGGGTTCTTGCATGTATTGCAAGGTGTGAAACTGAGCTCGGCTCAATGCCCAACCACGACAGAAGATAGAGAAAAGATGAGTGTCATCCCCTATGCCTCGGCCATAGGGTCTATTATGTATGCCATGCTGTGTACCAGACCTGATGTAAACCTTATCGTAAGTTTGGTAGCAAGGTACCAAAGTAATCTCGGCATGGAACACTGGACAGCGGTCAAGAATATCCTGAAGTACCTGAAAAGGACTAAGGATATGTTTCTCGTTTATGGAGGTGACGAAGAGCTCGTCGTAAAGGGTTACGTCGATGCTAGCTTCGACACAGATCTGGATGACTCCAAGTCACAAACCGGATACATGTATATTTTGAATGGTGGGGCAGTAAGCTGGTGCAGTAGCAAGCAAAGCATCATGGCGGGATCTACATGTGAAGCGGAGTACATGGCAGCCTCGGAGGCAACACATGAAGCAATCTGGATGAAGGAGTTCATTACCGACCTAGGAGTTATTCCCAATGCGTCGGGCCCGACGACTCTCTTCTGTGACAACACTGGAGCTATTGCCCTTGCCAAGGAGCCCAGGTTTCACAAGAAGACCAGGCACATCAAGCGTCGCTTCAACTCCATTCGTGAAAATGTTCAAGATGGAGACGTAGATATTTGCAAAGTGCATACGGATCTGAATGTCATATATCCGTTGACTAAACCTCTTCCACGAGCAAAACATGATCAACACCAGAACTCTATGGGTGTTCGATTCATCATAGTGTAACTAGATTATTGACTCTAGTGCAAGTGGGAGACTGTTAGAAATATGCCCTAGGGGCAATAATAAAATGGTTATTATTATATTTCCTTGTTCATGATAATAGTCTATTGTTCATGCTATAATTGTATTAACCGGAAACCATGATACATGTGTGAATACATAGACCACAACATGTCCCTAGTGAGCCTCTAGTTGACTAGCTCGTTGATCAACAGATGGTCATGGTTTCCAGACTATGGACATTGGATGTCATTGATAACGGGATCACATCATTAGGAGAATGATGTGATGGACAAGACCCAATCCTAAGCATAGAACAAGATCATGTAGTTCGTTTGCTAAAGCTTTTCTAATGTCAAGTATCATTTCCTTAGACCATGAGATTGTGTAACTCCCAGATACTGTAGGAGTGCTTTGGGTGTATCAAGCGTCACAACGTAACTGGGTGACTATAAAGGTGCACTACAGGTATCTCCGAAAGTGTCTGTTGGGTTGGCACGAATTGAGATTGGGATTTGTCACTCCGTATGATGGAGAGGTATCTCTGGGCCCACTCAGTAATGCATCATCATAATGAGCTCAATGCGACTAAGTAGTTAGTCACGGGTTCATGCACACAACGAGTAAAGTGACTTGCCGGTAACGAGATTGAACGAGGTATTGGGATACCGACGATCGAATCTCGGGCAAGTAACGTACCGATTGACAAAGGGAATTGTATACATGATTACTTGAATCCTCGACATCGTGGTTCATCCGATTAGATCATCGTGGAACATGTGGGAGCCAGCACGGGTATCTAGATCCCGCTGTTGGTTATTGGCCGAAGAGCTGTCTCGGTCATGTCTGCATGATTCCCGAACCCGTAGGGTCTACACACTTAAGGTTCGATGACGCTAGGGTTATAGGGAAGATTTGTATGTGATTACTGAATGTTGTTGGGAGTCCCGGATGAGATCTCAGACGTCACGAGGAGTTCCGGAATGGTTCGGAGGTGAAGATTTATATATGGGAAGTCATCATACGGTCACCGGAAGTTTTCGGGGGTTTACCGGTATTGTACCAGGACCACAGGAGGGGTTCCGTGGGTCCACTGGGAGGGTCCACCTGCCCCGGAGGGCCTTATGGGCTGTATGTGGAAGTGAACCAGCCCCTAAGTGGGCTGGGTGCCATCCCCCCTAGGGCCCATGCGCCTAGGGTTGGGGGGGGGAACCCTAAGGGGGCGCCCCCCTTGGCTTGGGGGGCAAGTCCCCTCCCCTTGGCTGCCACCCCCCTTTAGATCTCATCTAGAGGGCCCGGCCCCCTTCCCCCTTCACCATATAAATAGAGGGGTAGAGGGAGGACAGCAGCACCACATCCAAGGCACAACCCCTCCCCTTCCCAACACCTCTCCTCCTCCGCGCGAGCTTGGCGAAGCCCTGCTGGAGAACTGCCACTCCATCACCACCACGTCGTCATGCTGCTGCTGGAGCCATCTTCCTCAACCTCTCCCTCCTCCTTGCTGGATCAAGGTGCGGGAGACATCACCGGGCTGCACGTGTGTTGAACGCGGAGGTGCCGTTGTTCGGCGCTTAGATCGGAATCCGCCACAATCTGAATCGCTTCGAGTACGACTCCTTCATCCGCGTTCTTGCAACGCTTCCGTCTCGCGATCTTCAAGGGTATGAAGATGCACTCCCCTCTCTCTCGTTGCTAGTTACTCCATAGATTGATCTTGGTGATGCATAGAAATGTTTTTAATTTCTGCAACGATCCCCAACAACCTTCATGTCCCTTCATCAGTTACGCCATGCCTCTATCCATCACTTGCTAAAATAAATTTGCTACAATATACTAGCTTATGGCCGTAGGGCTGGCGCCCCCTTCGTCACTTCGGCCATGCCTCTCTCCATCTTCAACTTCGTGTTGGCTTGTAATTTGTTCTTAAACTCTATATGATCCATCACCATGTTTGAGTAATATAATTAGTTCTTGGGGGAATAGGATGAACTCTAGTTTGCACTCCGATTGTCTTGTACGATATGGTATCCTCTCTTATATGTTTATGCTAGTAGTCTTCTTAATGTTGGGTAAATTCGATCATCCAACATATGCCGATTTTGGACGAAAGGTTACTACGAATGGCGAACTGGCTGGTTGCGGAGGTAGGCGAGTGAAAGGGCCTATCTCCCTTTGTCCCGGATCAGGGGGATAAATAGAGCCACTTTTAGGCTACATCCATGGGAACCGTTTTCGCATAATAACAGTTTGATAATCGGAATGGAGAAAAATAGTGGTGGTGTATGTGATACGGGGCTGCCGTGTGTATGCACATATCTGTACTTGGCTCTATCCATAAAGAGAACATGTGAAGTGGCTTAGTATTCGTAGAATGTACGAGTAGTAATGATTTCGAACACCTTGAGAATGCCTTTACTACTAAAGTGCCGCCCCTTTATTTCATCCACTGTTTTTACCTTCGTTTAGTTGTTTAGTCAAAATCACCCTTATTATGGTGTCCGCTAGCAATCGATGAATAAACTATTTTCAGATAACGCTCTAGGTGTGAACATAGCCACGTAAGTGACGATGTAGTTGCAGGGTTTGTAGTTACCTGTGCAATCGCTCCCTATGGGCCATATTGACATACTCTACTTACCGTGAATTACAATAGTTGTGTGCCCATTGAGGGAGTCCTGGATTAGGGGGTGTCCGGATAGCCGAACTATCACCGTTGGCCAGACTCCTGGACTATGAAGATACAGGATTGAAGACTTCGTCCCGTGTCCGGATGGGACTTTCCTTGGCGTGGAAGGCAAGCTTGGCAATACAGATATGTAGATCTCCTACCATTGTAACCGACTCTGTGTAACCCTAACCCTCTCCGGTGTCTATATAAACCGGAGGGTTTTAGTCCGTAGGACGAACAACAATCATACCATAGGCTAGCTTCTAGGGTTTAGCCTCTTTGATCTCGTGGTAGATCTACTCTTGTACTACCCATATCATTAATATTAATCAAGTAGGAGTAGGGTTTTACCTCCATCGAGAGGGCCCAAACCTGGGTAAAAACATCGTGTCCCTTGTCACCTGTTACCATCCGCCTAGATGCACAGTTCGGGACCCCCTACCCGAGATCCGCCGGTTTTGACACCGACATTGGTGCTTTCATTGAGAGTTCCTCTGTGTCGTCGCCTTTAGGCCCGATGGCTCCTTCGATCATCAACAACGACGTGGTCCAGGGTGAGACTTTTCTCCCCGGACAGATCTTCATATTTGGCGGCTTTGCACTGCGGGCCAATTCACTTGGCAATCTGGAGCAGATCGAAAGCTACGGCCCTGGCCATCAGGTTAGATTTGGGAGTTTAAACTAAACGGCTGACATCCGCGGAGACTTGATATTCGACGGATTCGAGCCACAGCCAAGCGCGCCGCACTGTCTCGAGGGGTATGATCCAGCTCTGCCACCGAATAGTGCCCTGGAGGCCGCACCAGCGTCCGCTCCGACCTTTAGCTCGGAGCCGACTTCGCCGATCGAGGACGAGTGGCTGGACACCGCCTCGGGGGCTACGATCTCTATGACGATTGAGCCGAACACCATCCCTGTCCTATGTAAATCCCATGACTCCGAGGTGCCGGACTCCTCTCCGGACTCCGAACCTCCCACGCCCCTGCCAATCAAATCCGATTGGGCGCCGGTTATGGAGTTCACTGTCGCGGACATCTTTCAGCACTCGCCCTTTGGTGACATCCTGAATTCACTAAAGTCTCTCTCTTTATTAGAGAGCCCTCGCCGGACTATGGTCAGGAAGGTTGGGATGCGGACGACAAAGAAATTCAACGCCCACCCACCACCCACTTTGTCGCCACTGTCGATGATTTAACCGACATGCTCGACTTCGACTCTGAAGACATCGACGGTATGGACGACGATGCAGGAGACGACCAAGAACCAGCGCCTACAGGGCACTGGAAGGCCACCTCATCATACGACATATATATGGTGGACACCCCAAAAAGATGGGAATGGCAATGGAACAACGGAGGATGACCCCTCCAAGAAACGGCCCAGCGCCGGTGTCAGCGGCGCCGCTGTAAATCCCGCCACAGCAAAAACGGTGATTCCGGTACGGGAGATAATAAGACCCCGGACAGTGCCGAAGACAACCCCCTCCAGCAGGATTCAGCACGGGAGGAGGGAGAAGCCAGCCCTCATGATAGAGCGGCAGACAGAGAGGTAGAGGACGATAATTATATTCCTCCCTCCGAAGATGAAGCAAGCCTCGACGATGACGAATTTGTTGTGCCCGAGGATCCCGTTGAATAGGAGCGTTTCAAACACAGGCTTATGGCCACGACAAGCAGCCTCAAGAAAAAGCAGCAGCAGCTTAGAGCTAACCAAGACTTGCTAGCTGACAGATGGACCGAAGTCCTTGCAGCCGAAGAGTACAAACTCGATCGCCCCTCAAAGAGCTACCCAAAACGCAGGCTGCTACCCCAATTAGAGGAGGAAGCACCCAAACCTACATCACCAGCGCATGACGCGGCCGACCGGCCACCTCGTGGCCGCGACAGAGAGGCCTTTAGGCCCTCCACTAGAGCCGCACCCCAGCGTCGCTCGAAAAGTACAAAGCCACGGGGAAATGCGCCAGACTTGCGAGACATATTGGAGGACAAGGCAAGGCAAATAAGATCGATCTACGGATCGCGTGGGTGCCCCATGATACATGATGACAACTGTCACGGCGGATACAGCAATTCTGGCTGGGCCAAACACAGTAGACAAAGCTCATTTGAGCTGCGTCGTGATATAGCCCAATACAGAGGCGCCGCACACCCACTATGCTTCACAGACAAAGTAATGGATCATCAAATCCCCGAGGGTTTCAAACCCGTAAACATTAAATCATACGACGGCACAACAGATCCCGCGGTTTCAATTGAGGACTATCTCCTTCACATCCACATGGCCCGCGGTGATGATCTACACGCCATCAAATACCTCCCACTCAAGCTTAAAGGACCAGCTCGGCATCGGCTCAACAGCTTGCCAGCAGAATCAATTGGTTGTTGGGAAGACCTGGAAGCCGCATTCCTTGATAACTTCTAGGGCACATATGTGCGACCACCAGACGCTGATGACCTAAGACACATAATTCAGCAGCCAGATGAATCGGCTAGACAATTCTGGACACGGTTCTTAACCAAGAAAAATCAAATCGTTGACTGTCCGGATGCAGAGGCCCTTGCAGCCTTCAAACATAACATCCGCGACGAGTGGCTTGCCCGGCACCTAGGACAGGAAAAGCCGAAATCCATGGCAGCCCTCACATCACTCATGACCCGCTTCTACACGGGAGAGGACAGCTGGCTAGCTCGCAGTAACAACCTGACCAAAAACCCTGGTAGTTCGAATACCAAGGACAGCAATGGCAGGTCGCGTCGCAACAAGCACAAGCGCTGCATTAACGACGATAATACTGAAGATACGACAGTCAATGCCGGATTCAGAGGCTCTAAACCCGGTCAGTGGAAAAAGCCGTTCAAAAGAAATACTCAGGGCCCATCCAATTTGGACCGAATACTCGATCGCTTGTGCCAGAGACATGGCACCCCCGAAAAACCAGCCAACCACACCTACATGGATTGTTGGGTATTCAAGCAGGCATGCAAGTTAAATGCCGAAAACAACGACAAGGGGCTGCGTAGCGATGACGAGCAGGAGCCCCGGCTGCCGAACAATAGAGGACAAAAGGGCTTTCCCCCACAAGTGCGGACAGTGAACATGATATACGCAACCCACATACCCAAAAGGGAGCGGAAGCGTGCACTAAGGGACGTATACGCGATGGAGCCAGTCGCCCCAAAGTTCAACCCGTGGTCCTCCTGCCCGATCACTCTTGATCGAAGGGACCACCCCACTAGCATCCGCCACGGCGGATTCGCCGCATTGGTTCTTGACCCAATCATTGACGGATTTCACCTCACTAGAGTCCTGATGGACGGCGGCAGCAGCCTGAACCTGCTATACCAGGATACAGTGCGCAAAATGGGCATAGACCCCTCAAGGATTAAACCCACAAAAATGACCTTTAAAGGCGTCATACCAGGTGTAGAGGTCAACTGTACATGCTCAATTACACTTGAAGTGGTCTTTGGATCCCCGGATAACTTCCGAAGCGAGGAGTTAATCTTCGACATAGTACCGTTCCGCAGCGGCTATCACGCACTGCTCGGGCGAACCGCATTTGCAAAGTTCAATGTGGTGCCGCACTATGCATACCTCAAGCTCAAGATGCCAGGCCCTCGAGGAGTAATTACGGTCAATGGAAACACCGAACGCTCTCTCCGAACGGATGAGCATACGGCGGCCCTCGCGGCGGAAGTACAAAGCAACCTCTTAAGGCAATTCTTGAGTCGGACTACTAAACGTCTAGACACCATCAAGCGCGCCCGGAGTAACCTACAAAAAGACCGCCTGGCACGTTCCGAGCACGCGTAGCAGTACGGCCCCAACCCCAGCCCTCGCAAAATCGCGAGACCAGTACCACGCGTACATAACTACGCTCTGGAGATACCATGGGCATAGGGGGAGGGGCACGACCACGGCATGCCCAGAGTGCGGCTCAACTGCACAAGGGGCTCCCAATTGTGTCATTCTTTTTTTTCTTATTCTCAGGACTCCATTTTCCAGAAGCCCTGTCCGGCAGTAGAATCGCCGAACTCACGATGCAACAGCTAGGGAAGCAGAAAAGCTATGTCGAGTGTCCAGGTGGTCTCTATTACGAGCAGTATACCTGTTTTACATACTATCCCGTAGCCTACCCCTGGAGGGGGACATGTTAAAAAAGTCACATCCCTTGCTTATCGCACTATTTGTATCGTTCTGCTTTCATTGCAATATCTTTTGAATAAACAATATATAGCTTCTGCTTATTATTACATTTATTTTTTTTTCTCTATACATGTTCATCTATGACATGTTGCACCCGTACAACTTGGTACGGTCAGTACACCAGGGGCTTAGGTACCCCAAAACATGGTGTGATAAGTCCGAACACTTTCACAAGTGCGGCACCCCGAACTTATAGCATTATATGCATCGGCTCCGAATCATGTCTTGGGTCAATAGTTGGGTTTGCCCGGCTCCCATGTTTTGGTACCTTACATTCCGTTATATCGGCTAAGGTAGCGCTGGGAGAACCACTGCCGATTGTGCCCCGGTTGAGCTGGGTTGAGCACCTCAGTGGAAAAAGCTAAAACTGACCGTCATGATAGGGCGAGAGCCGGTCGTTGTTCGAGAGGTTTTTCGGGTCCCTAAAGACTCATGCCGCTTAGAGCGAGGAGTCGGAATTGTCTGGCCAAGGCGTGGATAGTGCCCCGAATTCGGTCTTCCGAATACCAGGGGCTTCGCCGAAATTTAAAATTATAGAATTCTATGGCTAAGTGAGAGTGTTCAAGCATTATAGTCCGGTTGCCTCGTTCGTTGTGTTGAACGCCTCCCTCGAAAGGACCCAAGAATGGGAACAAGAGCGCTCAAGTTTATCCCGAACACCCCATCACTCGTGGCATGGGAGCTGAAGCCAACGACTCGCCATCTCTCAAAATTGATAAACGGCCGCACAGAAGGTAATATTTTAAATTAAAAAACGTTGCTTAGCGCATATGAACAAAGTTTTCAGCGTACAGGATAACAAATGCGAGTCTACTCAAAAATTACATCTTTGGAGCATTCACCCGCTATAATGCGGGCACCCTTCAAGACGCCCTTATAGTACATCTCGGGCTTGGGATACTCCTTGCCCGACGGTGGCGCGTCCGTCACAAGCTTCTCAGCATCCATCTTGCCCCAGTGCACTTTAGCACGGGCAAGGGCCCGACGGGCACCTTCAATGCAGGTGGAGTGCTTAATGACTTCAATCCATGGACAGGCGTCCACCAGCCGCCGCACCAGACCAAAGTAGCTCCCAGGCATGGCTTCTTTAGGCCACAGCCAAACTATGAGGCCCTTCATGGCCTGTTCAGATACCTTGTGGAGCTCGACCAGCTGCTTCAGCTGGTTGCTCAGGGGCACCGGATGTCCGGCCTCAGCATATTGAGACCAGAACACCTTTTCCGTCGAGCTCCCCTCCTCGGCTCGGTAGAACGCGGCAACATCAGACACACTACAGGGCAGATCGGCGAACGCTCCTGGAGAGCTCCGGATTCGGGTAACTAATAGATAAATCACTTTTACATGCTTGCTTTGCATAAAGAATTCCTTACCCGCCGCTATCTTCCTTATCGCCTCGATCTCCTGGAGGGCCTTCTGGGCTTCGGCCTTAGCGGCTTTGGCACTCTCAAGAGCCAAGGCGAGCTCGGACTCTCGAGTCTTCGAGTCATGCTCCAAACTCTCATGTTTTTCCACGAGAGCCTGGAGCTCTTGTCGCACCTCTGCCACCCGCGCCTCCTGCTTCTCTCGCTCGGTGCGCTCCACGGCCGCACTATTTTCGGCCTTGGACACCGCTTCCTTCAGGATCGCCACCTCATCCGTGGCCCCTGCAATACCCACGTTATTCCTGTCATTTTTTGCAACCAAATCCTTTCTATAAGGTATTACTTTAATAAGGTATTACTTACCATCCTTGTCCTCGAGCTGCTTCTTGGCAAGGTCGAGCTCGTTCTCGGACCGCTCGAGGCTCTGCTTCAATGCATTGACCTCTGCAGTCAGTGCGGCAGAGGTCAGCAACGCAGCCTACATCCCCATATTGACATATTTTTGTTAGACTCCTGCATATATCTTTTTGGATCCTCAGCTCGGCTTTTCTTTCCGAACACCGAACTAAGCATCAGGGGCTACTGTCTATGCGGTAATATTCTTACATATCTTAAAAACTTACCTCAAAGCCTGTTAGAAGGCTGGTACAGGCTTCAGTCAGCCCGCTCTTGGCGGACTGAACTTTCTGGATCACCGCACTCATGATAATGCGGTGCGCCTCGTCGATGGAGGCGCCGTTAAGCGCCTCCAGCAAGCTATCCGGTGCCTCCGGTTGGACGGAGGCCACCGGCGTCGCAGTCTTGCCCTTCTTACGAAGGGGCTGCCTGCAGGACTCCGGAACCACTGAAGGTTCCGGTACGGAGTCCGGCATAGGGCCAGACTTAGAGCCCTCTGGGGTTTTGCCCCCTTTGCGCCCGGAGTCCGGGAGGTCGCCTTGCGGTGCCTCCAGGACCACCTCCTCCTGGTTGGGCCACTTTTGGGACTCCATCGCGGTGTCTTCTGCATCGCAAGGGGAGGAGGCGGTCGGAACTGAAGTGCTATTCACATCCGACGAACCCAGGGAGCCGCTCGACGAAGCGCGAAGCTCGTCCTTGGGCGGGCTACATGGTTGTATTCGGCGTTAGAAGACACTATGCGACAAATGAAAAATCATGAGTTATTCTGGAATCCGGGCACTTACGATCTCGCCAGGGGCTTGGCCCTCGAGGGCCACTCCTCTTCACCGTCGACGGTGTTGGTGGAGTAGTCCGGAGGAAGGGTCCTTCCCTTCTTGGACCCTCCGGCCTCCCCAGTTGGGGAGGCCTTCCTTTTCTTCTCTCCCCCCGCTGGGGGAGAAGCCTCTTTTTTCTCCTCCTCGTCTTCGCGGGAGGAGTCCGCCTCGGAGTCATCGGACGATGAGTCCGATAACACCTGACACCGGGAACTCTTTCGAGTTCCCGTGGCCTTCTTCTTGGCCTTCTTCTCCGGCACCACGTGAGGTGCCGGAACCAGCAGCCCCGTCAATCGGGCGTCCGCTGGGTCTTCTTGTAAGGGAGCCGGAGAGTTAACCTTCCCGGACTTCTTCTGCCAGGCCTGTCAAAGGTAGGGGAGTTTAGATCCCGCATAGAGTCAAACTATGAAAAAGTGTCCTGTAAAGGGTAAAATAGCTTACCTCGCCGACTTGACGCTGCGAGCTGAATCCGCGATCTTCGGTAGCGGATGCGGGAGCCTCGGCACCCTTGAACATCACCTTCCAAGCGTCTTCGTACGTAGTGTCGAAGAGCCTGCTCAAGGTTTGGTGCTGTGCCGGATCAAACTCCCACAAGTTGAAGGCCCGTTGTTGGCATGGGAGGATCCGGCGGATGAGCATGACTTGGACTACGTTGACGATCTTGATCTTCTTGTTCACAAGGTTTTGGACGCAGGTTTGGAGTCCGGTCAGCTCTTCCAAATCACCCCACGCCAGGCCCTTCTCTTTCCAGGAGGTGAGCCGTGTGGGGATGCCAGATCGGAATTAGGGGGCCGCTGCCCATTCAGGGTCACGCGGCTCGGTGATGTAGAACCACCCCGATTGCCACCCCTTGATGGTTTCCACGAAGGCGCCCTCGAGCCATATGACGTGGGCATCTTGCCTACCATGGCGCCTCCGCACTCCGCCTGCTGGCCGCCCACTACCTTCGGCTTGACATTGAAGGTCTTCAGCCATAAGCTGAAGTGGGGCTTGATGCGGAGGAAGGCCTCGCACGCAACGATAAACGCTGAGATGTTGAGGATGAAATTCGGGGCCAGATCATGGAAATCTAGGCCGTAGTAGAACATGAGCCCCCGGACAAATGGCTGGAGTGGGAAGCCCAGTCCGCGGAGGAAATGGGGAAGGAACACTACCCTCTCATGGGGCCTGGGGGTGGGGACGAGCTGCCCCTTGTCTGGAAGCCGGTGCGCAATGTCGTTGTGTAGGTATCTGACTTTCCTCAACTTCTTGATGTGCCCCTCCGTGACGGAGGAGGCCATCCACTTGCCTCCCGCTCCGGACATGGCTGGGGAAGGTTGAGGCGAGAAGCGCGGACTTGGGCGCTGGAGCTCGAGTACGCGGAAATGGATAATCAAAGGAGGAGGAAGGCGTAGGTAAAAAGGTGGATCCTTATCCCCTTATATGGATGGACGAAACTATGCGTCCCCACCAGCCTGATAAAACTCGCTTATCTCCCAAGCGCCGTAATCAATGGCGCGGTTGGATTACCCACGCCCGTATTGATGAGAATCCCGGAATAAGGGGACACGATCTCTGCTTTGACAAGACGTGCCAAGGAAACCGCTTCGCTAAACACGCTGAGGTGGGACAGTAAAAACGATTCCAATAAAGGCTTGGCCGTGGTATGTGGAATTTATTTTGCAGAGCCGGACACTATCCTTGTGTTCAAAATGTTCTATGAAGTATTCGGAGGAGGAACCCACCTTGCAATGCCGAAGACAATATGCGCGTCGGACTCGTCGTCATTGAAGCCTGGTTCAGGGGCTACTGAGGGAGCCCTGGATTAGGGGGTGTCCGGATAGCCGAACTATCACCGTTGGCCGGACTCCTGGACTATAAAGATACAAGATTGAAGACTTCGTCCCGTGTCCGGATGGGACTTTCCTTGGCGTGGAAGGCAAGCTTGGCAATACGGATATGTAGATCTCCTACCATTGTAACCGACTCTGTGTAACCCTAACCCTCTCCGGTGTCTATATAAACCGGAGGGTTTTAGTCCGTAGGACGAACAACAATCATACCATAGGCTAGCTTCTAGGGTTTAGCCTCTTTGATCTCGTGGTAGATCTACTCTTGTACTATCCATATCATCAATATTAATCAAGCAAGAGTAGGGTTTTACCTCCATCGGGAGGGCCCGAACCTGGGTAAAAACATCGTGTCCCTTGTCTCCTGTTACCATCCGCCTAGACGCACAGTTCGGGACCCCCTACCCGAGATCTGCCGGTTTTGACACCGACACCCATGTAGGTCACCACCAAGTATCACATGTGCTGGCCGAACTTTGGCTTGTTGACGAGAGCGCACAGATTTGTCTGTCATCAACAAAGTGGCGGGTTGCTGAAACTCCAACATAACTCATATCGCCTCTCATGGACGATTGTGTATTTCCAAAGTTCAGTGCAATTTTTTCAAAGTTCCTTTAAGATCCAAAATTTGTTTTTTCTTGTCACGACCTCCTCGAATGTCCAAATACAATGAATTTTTGCACGCACATGAGCATCTCAGATGTAAAAAAAGTCATTTTTTGGCTATTGTTAATGATTTTACTATTTATGGCGAGGAGCATATGAGCCCGGGCTCCGAATTGCCCTGTTCGAAGAGGAAGAACCACATATGAAATGTCTAAACCTCTCTGCCAGAAAGAAAGAATGCAAGGGAGGTTGAGGAAAAAATATAATGCCATGTGAGATTTAATGATGTTGAAACCGATGAATTCTCCCTCAGTAGAGAATTGAGACGGGGATACCCGCTCACCCCAATCTATTATTAATTTGCGCACTAGGTTTATCAAGCTTACTGGCTCATGAAGAAGAGACTGAAGGAATTGATGAAGTCTGGGTATGTAGGAATGCACCCTCGATATCCCACTTGTTATTTGCTGATGATTCGTATATTCTTATGAAGGCAATTTCTATGAATGCAAATACTCCCAAAAAAGTGCTAGATGCTTACCGTCATAGTTCTGGACACAACTTGTTGGTGTTGCGAAGTCTAGTATTTACTTTAGACCAAACACAAGAGTTGATGTAAGAGCTGAAGTGCGTTAGATCCTAGATATAATGGCTAAAGCATTAACTAATACTTCCTCCGTTCCAAAATAGATGACCCAATTTTATACTAAGATCAGTACAAAGTTGGGTCATCTATTTTGGAACGGAGGGAGTAGATATCTAGGATTACAAACTATGGTTGGAGGGAATTGATCTGATTATTTCCAGCATATTGTTGATCACGCCTGCCAGTGGTTAAAGGGATGGAAGGAGAAAGTGTTCTCTTTGCATGGAAAGGAGATACTCCCTCCGTCCGAAAATACTTGTCATCAAAATGGACAAAAAAGGATGTATCTAGAACTGAAATACATCTAGATACATTTCCTTTTATTCATTTTGATGACAAGTATTTTCGGACGGAGGGAGTATTACTTAAGGTAGTAGTTGTGAGTGTGACCGGTGAGATTGTTGGGTTTTCGTGGGGAGACGGTGATAAGGGGGAGAAAATGCACTAGTTTTCGTAGTGAAAAATGTGTACTCCAAAGGCGAAGGGTGGTATGGGTTTCAGACCTTCACAACTTTAATCTTGCTATGTTAGCAAAACAATGTGCGCAACTAGTCTAGAATCCTGGGTCATTGTGCACGTGTTTTCAGCGCAAAATATTGTCTAGATGGAAATGTCCCAAAGGCGAGAAATAGAGTGTCTCATCCTATACTTGACAAAGTATTGTTCTTGGTATTCTGACATTCCAGAGAGGTTGTATTTGGCGTGTAGGGATGAGATCACAAATTGATATCTGGAAAGATCCTTGGATTCCTAAGAGTGCGACCAACAAAGTTATCACGCCGAGAAGTGTAATTCTGTTGTCTAAAGTCAATCCCCATAGCGAAGAGTGGGACAAGATTCTAATCCGAGATGTGTTCTCTTCGGTTGACGCTCACCTGATATTACAGATTCCCCTTAATGCTAATTTTCTTGATGATTTTGTTGCTTGGCACTATACCAAATTCATGAAATGATTTTCTAGCGTAATCGGTTTCTACCGGATAAGTTGCTGCCGTCCATCTTTTCTGTGGGATGTATGCACATATTACTCTATCAATTGTTATACCATGCATTGTCTCACACATATACATCATACTACTTTCTCTCTCCTTCAATCCATCTAACTTTCTTACGCAACTCTAGGACGTATGGGACAACTAGTGAGGAGAACCCATAGTAGAGTGACTAGTGGGTATGTTTCGAGTAAAAAGGTATCATTACATCCCATCCACCCATGCTTTTCCATTTGATTATATAGTTAGTATCAATTATATCTTTTGAACCAAATATCATATTGACAAACCATTTGGATTAGTATTCACGATATTTAAATCTTTAAAACAAGATCAATTTTGAACACGTTTGAAAAAATCAAATTCAAATTACAGAACTATATTGAAATTTATATGAACCGTTTCACGTGTTTTCATCGTATTTTATATGCTCATTTCGCATTTCAGTACTATTTCATTCAGGTTTCATTTCTATTTTCAGAGTTGTCAAATAAGTTTTCATATCATTTTGTTACATTGTCTTGCATGGTTGGGCTGGGCTCTAAAACTGTTCTTTTCACATATTTTTATATGATTTCATTTCTGTGTCAATGCACTTTGATAAGTTTTCAATTTTTTTCCATATACTCGCTTTAGCATGTTTTGGTTGTTGTTTCATTCCACAGATCTTTAATGTTTCATCCCAGATTTTATACAACTTTCACTAGGATTTATTACAATCCCTTTTTGCATGTTTTCATCATTGGTTCATTTCGGTATCATTATTGTATCATCTCATATTTCATACTTCCTCCATTCCCAAATATAATTCTTTCTAGAGATTTCAACAAGTGACTACATACGAAGCAAAATGAATGAATATACACTCTAAAATATGTCTACATAAGGATGTATGCTGTAGTCCATTTGAAATGTCTAAAAAGACTTATATGTAGGAACGGAGGGAGTACAAGTTTATGATATCAAAATTTGAATTTAAACTTGTTTAACGCATGTCCAAATTTGATGTTGTTTTAAAGATTTAAATGTCATGAATAAAAATCTGCAAACGGATTGTATTTACAGATAATGAAACGGACCATATGACAGTTGCTTTAAAGATAGTTATTACATCGAATTTTCCAAAACTACTTATATTTACAGGACTCTCGATGCAAAAGAATGCACAGTTCGTACTTCGTAGTGCCAAGTGAACGAGAAATAAGCTGGACCTTCATGTTCATACATACAGTCCTAAAAAAAGAGTATTCATGCTCGTACCAGCGGTAAATCTCGGTGATAACGAAAGCTGCACCGAAAGAAGAGCGGGAGCTGCTGCACCATCTCGAAGAGGAGATGGTATCTCGGGGTGCGTGATGTGTGCTGAGCGAACCCTAGTAACGGGGGACACGGCCGGCCGGATGCGCCAAAGCGGCCGACATGACCATGCCCACCGCCAAATCGCCCCAAGCGGCACCCTGCCCTCCCCGAGTCTCCACAATCAAAGATTACGCGTCCATATCATTTCGAAAAAAGAAGAAGATTACAACCATCCGAGTCGACCCGTCCCTTCCTGTTTCTTCTCTGGAGATTAACCGACTCTGCGTCGCACAACAGATCGCGTCAGGCCGTCCCTTTTCCTCTTGCTAGTAAGTTACATCCCCATCAAAATAAAAAGTTACGTAGATCCAAAACCCCGAGCCAAGGGGATAGCGCTTTTGGACTTGGACGCCGACCAGAAGAAAAGGCAGCGTGGGAACGGCGTCTTCAGATAAGCGACGACCCTGACGAGGGCTTGGTCGTGGTCGTCCACGTTAAGCGACCCCGTGGCGGGACCTGGTGCCGCGTGGCAGCGCGGAAACCCCGAGGTTTGGACGGTGGGCGGCGGAGCCGGAGCCTTGGCCGCGGCGTGGGGGCGGTGGTGCGCCGTGGGCGGCTGACGGGGACGGAGGCGGGCGGTGGATCGTGGGGAGGTGGTCGCGGTCGCGCAGAGTTTTTCTGGTGCGTGCGTGTGAACGCGGTAGCGGCAGCGGCAACACGGGCTGATGGGCCATGCTGGCCCTTTCTTACTATACTGGGCTAAAGCCTGCCCTGCATCTGCTGTGGGTTAAGAAGACCGGAAGCAAACTGAAAGCAAGTTTGGGATTTCGTCGAATCATTCGCAAGATCACCTTGTCAACAGACCAGAGCTTTCTGACAGAGGCTCTTTTAACGATGTTTTATGTCAGAGTTCGGCCTGCCAGTATCTGAATTGGTTGTGTACGTTTCATTCGCAAAACAAAAAAGAGAGTGAAACATGTGCTTTTTTTTCTTCTACAGAAAAATCGTTATAGCTCGTTGGATTACCTCACACAACTACAACTCTGGATGTCACCTGCTCTGAATTCAGGACGAACCAGTGGAGCGCTTTCCAAAGTGTGTGCGTACAAATCAAATGTCCAGGGGGAGTGCCAGCAACCTTCGCAGTTCAAGAATCAATGCACGCGATCCTTCCCCGAAAATAAAATAGAATAAAAGTCTGACCGTAAGACACATCATCCTGAGCAGCTCGCGCCATCTCGTGATGTTGTTCACAGTGATTTATCCAATATTCCCTCCGTCCCATAATATAAGACGCTTAATGTCTTATATTGTGGGACGGAGGGAGTACTTACTAAAACTTTTTTGTGTGTATTTTCTACCTTGGGTTTCATTGGTTTGCGGTTTTCAGTTTTCTATGATTCTGGATTTTATTTTAATTTCTCCTTTCATTTTGGTTTGTTTTTAAATTTTTATTTTTCTTTGGTTTTCATTTTTCTATGTTTTTGTCGATTTCCTTCAGTTTTCACGTTTTTACATTATTGTTCTCTTTTCCGAAAACATGTCGACTTTATTAATACATGTCATACATTTCTATCTACACGCAACACCTTTTTTATACACGTTAGCCATTTAAAAAAAATACACGATTACCATTTCTTCAATTCATTGTTTGAAACATTTACTTTGAATAAATTTTAATTCATTTTGAAATGCACGTTTAACTTATTTTATTATATTAGGCAACTTTCTTACTATGTGATGAAATTTTCTAAAAATGTGATTAGATTTTTTTTCAAATGCAGGCTTTTTAAAAACGTCATGAACATTTTTATTACAATTTGCGGACATTTTTTAAATGTCACGTACATTTTTTTCGACGGTACAGTTTTTTAACTTCTGCAAAAACAAAAATTATATAAAAGTTTCCAAAAAAAATGTGAAGAACATTTCTTGAAATGCATGAATTTTTTTTAATGGTACAGAATACTTTTGAAAAATAATACAAATAATTTCTACATTATGTACATACCTTTTTTAAATGTCACATATTTTGATTAAATACGTGCACTTTTTATAAATGCCGTAACTTTTTTTAATGCTATCAACATTTCAAAAAGTTATGCAAACATTATTTCTACACTAAATGAACATTTTTAAATGTGCGATGACCATTTGTAAAAACTATAATTTTACAATATCTATATTTTCTGAAAATATAAACAAAAATTTAAAGAAGAAAAAAACAAAAGGAACAAAATGAATGAACGGACTAACGTTCGTAGGAACAAAAGGCCGGCCAATTAGCACGTCACAGAGGCGAGGAGACGTGGCCCGTAGGCCGTGTTCAAAACACACGACCCTGTTTGAGATTCTTGGCCGGGATAATTGTTTGGGGTAATTCCCGTTCAATCCAAATTAAGTATAATTGCCGATGCTTCGGGGAGTGCTTACAGGTAGACCAACTAGTTAACAGTGCTCCTTCGGAAGGCTTACAACGATCAGCGTCATTTGGCACGCTCTCGGCCGCCCACCACGTGTCGCGCTTTGGTCGCTCTCTCCAAATTTTGTTTCTATTTTTATTTTATTTTTTCGCACATGTTTTTGGCTTTTTAAACGATTTTTCCCTTTTTCGATGTTTCGGTTTTTCATCGGTCTTCCTTAACTTTTGGAACAAATTTTTTTCTCAAAAAAAAATTTTGTTGCGCGAAAAAACATATTTTTTTTTATTTCGTGAGAGTCACGGAATTGCTTCCGCGAGAGGCACGGTTTTTCCTTCGCGAGAGTCACGGCCGTGACTCTCAGAAACTAAAAAAAAACGTGTTTTTCATTTTTTTCCTTCCGCAAGAGGCACGGTTTTGCTTTCGAGAGAGGCACAGTTGTGCTTTCGCGAGAGGCACGGCCGTGCCTTTCGGAAACAGAAAAAGAAGTTTTTTCTATTTTTTTTCATTCCACGAGGGGCATGGTTTTGCTTCCGAGAGGCACGACCGTGCCTCTCGGAAACAAAAAAAAACGCATTTTTTGTTTTTTTTTCTTTCGCGAGAGGCACGATTTTGCTTCCGCGAGAGGCATGGCTGTGCTTTCGCCAGAGGCACAGCCGTGCCTCCTCGGAAACGAAAAAAATGTGTTTTCTTTTTTTTTTATCCTTTCGCGAGAGGCACGGTTTTGCTTCCACGAGAGGTATTGTTCTGATTCCGTGAGAGGCACGGGCGCGCCTCTTTCGGAAAAGAAAAACCTCGTGCTCTCGGTTCGGTTTCTTCGTCCGGTTTTTTTGTGAAAAAAAGTTCGTCAAAACCTATCAACATGAGATCTAGTTTTAAAGATCTCGACGCGAGGAATCCAATGGTGAAAATGGTTCGCGATTTGAACTCCTTAACTAGTGATTTTGGCTTATAGGATGCTCATTGACGCACGATTTAAAAGATAAAACTTTTTGAATAAATGAATTTACGAAAAAGGAAAAACTCCCTGGTTGTGACAAGTGGGCACATCCAGGCACCACTTGTCGCAACCTAGGAAAATGAGAGTGATCTTTGCAACGAGTACTCCTTAACTAGTGATTTTGGCTTACAGGATGCTCGTTGTGTCAACAGAAACTAGATTTATGCACACGGCATCGTCGAGTGGGCTGGTCCATCAGCGAGCCACTATCGCAAACCGCTCTTCTACAGTGAGCAGTGTTGTTCATGTAGTAATGCTTTTTTCTTTCCTTTAATTTTTTAGTTAATTTTTATATTAAAATGAACATTTTTTGAGAAAACATCAACACTGTTTCAACTAAGAACATTTTTAAATTATGAATAATTTTAAATCCAAACAATTTAGTACAACACAAATGACTTTTACAACAGTGATCACTTTTTGGAGAATAAAAATAAATGGAAAACACATTTTGTAAAGAAAATGTGTCTTTTGAACATTTTTTTGGAAATTCAGATTCTGTATTTTCCAAGTATTTTGTTAAAGTGAACAATTTTTGGAAAATTTGATTTTTTTCGATTTTTTTCTAATTATGATCATTTTTGTAAAAACTAGTGAATTTTGAAAATTCTACCATTTTTTGAATTTTCCTATTTATTTCATTTTTCTGAAAAGTTTCGAAAAAATTAAATGATACATTATCCTTGAGACCATCGCGCCATGTCATGGAAATTTTCACAATGATTTATCCAGTACTTCGGCCTGAAATGCACGCTTCATATTCCAGCCCTTCAACGCGGGCGCTATATAAGACAGTAAAATGCGCTTGTTTTGCGCGAAGCTTCTATTACCGGGTTTTGTGAATTTTTTCAGGGTAGCTTCTATCACCGGGTTTTGTGTGTTTTTTCATTTTGTCTATATTCTGTGGTGGTTTTCATCTGTTGTCATATTTAGTTTTTTTGTATTTTTTTTACTGATCTTATCATATTTTTTGGTTCACTTTTTGTGTTTCCCTTTTTGACAGTTTTCTCCAATTTTTGGGATTTATTTATTTCTTACTTTTTTCCATTTATTATTTTTCCTTATATTTTTTTCAAACACGTATCGACTTTTCAATAAAGTCTGTACATTTTTTATCTACACTTGTAAAAGTTTTAGTACATGTTGAACATGTTTTAAATAAATGATTAACATATTTTGAAAACATTTTTGGGAAACATATTTCTTATAATTTTAAATATATTCAAATACACAATGAACATTTTCTGAAATATATAAACATTTTCTGAATATTAGCGGACATTTTTATAGCATGTAATAATTGTTTTGGAAAAATTCATGAGCATATTTATTAAAATGCATGAACAATTTTTTCAAATGTCAAAAACATTTTTAAGAATTGTAAAAAATTTATACATTACCAGATAATTATTATACATTGTATATACATTTTTTACGAATGTCCCAATTTTTTCTTAGAACATGTGAATATTTCGTAAATGTCACACCCATTTTATTAAATGGATGTTTGTTTTGGAAATTTAAGCCAACATTTCATTAAGTTGTATAATTTATTTTAAAAAAATGCGAAGAAATTTTCTTGAAATGTTTGAACATATTTTTCAATGGTTTGATTTTTAAAAAAATAAGAACACATTTTTTGAAGATGTCACGACATTTATTTCCAACATCTCAAAAACATATTTTAAAGCTATAGGAACATTATTTGTACACTACATTTAAAAATTAAAGTAAAGAAAACTTTAAATGCATATAAATTTTTTACACAAACAAAATTTAAAAGAAGAAAATGAAAATAGAAAACAATAAAACTGAAAGAATAGACTGACGTTCGTAGCAAGTAATGGGACGGCTCAGTTGCGCGTTGCGTAGAGGCGAAGGGACGGTTGCTCTTGCTGTGGGCGAGAGGGCCCATTGTGAACCTCTCCAGCTTTCGACTCCACAAAATTCAAGTGTGAAGCTGGCGCGAACGCCTGAGCTCCGAGAAGCTACACAAAGCTTAGCACAAACACAGTGTATAGATGCGCTACTTCGTCCCTGTTCCAGATGCACAACCCCTTTTGAGATCCTTGATCGGCCAATTGTTTGGGGTAATTTCAATTCAACGCAAATTACGCTAAATTCAGCTACTTCGGGGGATGCACGCTGCGTCAAAACATGGGAGTTTTGCACAAATGTTTCCGTCCATCAACGAGCTAGTGTACAGAGCGGTGTAGTACACACTTTAGCGTCGTTCTTTACTTTGTTCGTACTCAGCCAATTTTATATTAAAAACAAAACCATTTTTTAAAGGCATGCTAATCTTTTGAAATTGAGAACATTTTGAAAATTCCGAGCACATGTTAAATCCAGTATTTTTAGAAACAATACGAACACCATCTTTTTTGAAAACATGAACAACTTTCGGAAAATGTGCTTTTATGGACCTTTGAACTTTCTTGAATTTTTGAACAGTTTTTTAAAATGTGAATACCTTTTGAAATTGTGAACATTTTCTTAAAAGTACTGACATTTTTTGAATTTTCAGGGATCTTTTACAATTTCAAAGCATTTTTGGAAACTTTTGAAAAAAATAAAATGAAATAGAAAAAGCATGAAAAAGAGAACGAAAGATAACTTTCTTTTGAGACACAGAGCATAAAATAACTGAAAAGAACAGAGCGGAACCTTCCGACATGGGTCGGCCCAGGTTCATTAGCACGCCCAGATCCAACTTTTAAAATGTCCAACAAATTCAGGAATTTGTAACATATGTTCATGTTTGTCAAAAATGTTAATGAGAGTTTTAAAAAAAATTCGTGTATTTTCAAAAACTATAGAAAAACTTAGAAAATATTCATGTTTCTGAAAAAATATCAAAATATTCAAAAAATATTCATTACTTTTAAAAAAAAAAAACGCTGAAAACACTCAATACATTGTTCCTCAAAACGCCTTGTGTGAAACTTATGCACCTTGAGGATTTTTGGGCTTGGAACATGGAGAAATCTGCCAGTTTCTCGGCAATTCAGCTTGTCGAATGTTGATTCATACCAAGAAACATAGAGAAGCATGGCTCGAGGGACAATATGGAAACTTTGATCCGAAGATTGGAGAAAGGGAATGGACTATAATGTGGCGCCATAAAATACAATCTAAGGTGAAGGTTTTTGCATTGAGATTAGCAAGGCAAAGTCAGCCCACTGAGGATGTTAGACATCACAGAAACATGGCAGTCACGAGTGTGTGCTCCATATGCTAATGCATGGAGGATTCTTGGAGAGATTCCTTGTTAGAGCGCAGATGGTATGATGCATATGGCTATTAGTGGATGAAGAGCTTGACCAACAAGTGTTCTTTTGCTTGAACCAAGAGCTAAGAACTAGCTTATTGAGATAGAGGAAGCTCTAATCAAACATTAGTATATCAAGTTGATTGTAACGTTGTGGGCGATCTAGAAGCCTAAGCGCAAGTTTATTCATGAATCAATTTTCCAGAGCTCATTTGCCACATGTGACATCAGTACAAAGTGCAAGCAGTTAAAGAACTTGAAGAGAATAGAGAAGAAGGGCAGCGGAATCAACCGAAGGGGGCTCATGCCAAATGAATTGTGACACCCCTGGTGATGTCAAATGCAACATTGAAGGTGCTTTGTCTACATAGACTAAACGAAGTGCATCATTGCGACAGTTAATCAGTTCACATCTTGCTCCTTCATCTTCGAGGGACGTGATTCTAATATCGAGGCACATAGGACTTTATTTTGGATTTTCTTTTGGACGCCATGTGTGGCTCCTTGACACTCCAGGCCTAAATTGCATCCCATTGTATTTGAACTATGATCAATAAATAAAGTGTGTTTAGACTAAAAAAAGGTGCTACAAGAAATCTCGGTTTGGGAGGGTTCCTGTCTAATTTTTCTTTCCTTTTTATTTTTAGAATTTTCATTTTCTTTTGATCTTTTTCAAAAGTGTTTAGAACTTTAAAAAATTCATGTTTAAAAAAATAAAAAAAATTAAATGGTTGGACTTTTAAAAAGAATATCCATCTTAAGAAATGTTCAATTTTTTTGGGAATTTCTAAAATATCTTCATGTTTTTAGAAAATGTTAATGAGATTTCAAATGTTTTCTTGTATATTTTCAAAATATATTGAAACTTTTTTAAAAAATGTTCATGGTTTCGGAAAAAATCACAAAATTTCAAAAAATATTCCTTAAAAATAAATCCAAAAAGGCTCAAAACCACTCAATACATTGTTCCTCAAAACGCCTTGTGTGAAACTTGGGCACCTGGAGGATTTTTGGGCTCGGAATATGGAGAAGTCTGTTATTTTTCTAGCGTTTTGGCTTGTTGGATGTTGATTCGTACCAAGAAATGCAGAGAAGCATGGCTTGGGACAATATGGAAACTCGGATCCAAAGATTGAGGAAAAGGCATGGACTATAATATAGCGCCATAAAATACAATCTAAGGTGAATGTTTTTGCATTGAGATTAACAAGGCAAAGCTTACGTATTGAGGATGTCGGACATCACAGAAACATGGCAGTCACGAGTGTGTGCTCCATATGTTATTCAACTAATGCATGGAGGATTCTTGGAGAGATTCCCTACTAGAGTGATGAATCTGGGTATTAGTGGATGAAGAGCTTCACCAACAAGTGTTCATTTGCTTGAACCAAGAGCTAAGAACTGGCTTGTTGGGATGGAGGAAGCTCTAATCGAACATTAGTATATCAAGTTGATTGTAACGTTGTGGGCGATCTGGAAGCCTAAGCATGATTTTACCCACAAATCAATTTTCCAGAGCTCATTTGCCACATGCGACATCACTACAAAGTGCAAGAAGTCAAAGAACTTGAAGAAACAGAGAAGAAGAGCAGCATAA